>NC_031989.1:1500097-1586181 GCF_001879085.1 Nicotiana attenuata
TGTGTATAATATATATATATATATATATATATATATATTATGTGTACTGTATATCCAGATAGGACCCCTTAAATAATTTACTTGGGCCCCCTGAAAAACAAAAGCTGGACGGCAACAATGGTTGAGCTGCTAATTTAAGCACATTTCCAGCTTTCCTTACCATTCGGTCTAGTGTTCGAGACCTAATTCAAGCAAAATTAGCATTCACTAATAATTGTGATCCTCCCGTCTCTATTTCTCACTCTAAAAATCTCTCTCCATTCTCTCTAAATGACAAACTCCGCTGCAGACCCCACCTGGCCACCTGACCAAACGGCTAACCCAATGGCTAATTTTCTCACTGACACAGGCGGAGCCACCGCCGGAAATTCAACCACAGTTCCAACCCCTAGCGAAATCAACCACCAAAAATCTTCTGATGCCATCCAAACACCCAATTCCTCAGATAACAACATCCAAAATCACACCCAGCATCTTAATCGCAATCCTTACCCAAAAATTTCGAGCAATTTCGATCAACCCCAACCCAAAACCTGTCACACAATTGACCTAAATCAAGATGACCAACAGTACATGCAACCACAAAATAGCAAACAAATACCTGAAACTAAACTCCCTAAACAACAAAATGAATTTGCTCAATGGAGCAATTACAGCAAAAGCAAGCAAATGGTGTCTAAACCAACCTTTGCCGCCACTGTCCAAACCAACCTCCAATCTCCTGACACTGGCGCCATGGTTGAGATTCAACACGACACGCACCTTGGTAAACCGGTTGTTTTCTTAAAGTAGAGGACTATTTCGTTAACTTAGCTAAAGAGTGTAGATTCACTATCATTGGTAAGTTCTATCGAGGTAAACCATCCATGGAGGAAATTAGGAAGACCTTTATTAGGCAATTCCAAGTTCCAACTCACTACCTCTGTTAAGATTGCTTACTTTGATCCTAAACATGTGTACCTTGACTTCGCTAATGAAGTGGATTACAATCACGTCTTCGCGAAGGATTATATTGACATTGGCGATGCCCCTATGAAAATTCTAAAATGGACTCCGGATTTCAAGATTGTCCCTGTTTGGATCCTAATTCACCAACTTCCCTGGCAC
Source organism: Nicotiana attenuata (assembly GCF_001879085.1). Lineage (NCBI taxonomy): Eukaryota > Viridiplantae > Streptophyta > Magnoliopsida > Solanales > Solanaceae > Nicotiana > Nicotiana attenuata. The sequence goes on from NC_031989.1 coordinate 1,501,205, forward strand.
CTGTTTAAATAGAATATTGTATCCAGAATCGTTCAAGATGTAGGTGTGGTTGTGGATCCGGACATGGCAATATACTCCAAGTCTAGAGGCAACGTTGCGAAAGTTAAAGTTGAAATTGACCTCCTAAAGCCTAGACTTGATCAATATGGCTAGGTTATTAAAGACTCGATGGTTCTGATGATGGAAAGTGGCTTGACATTGAATATGAAAAAGTTCCAAGCTACTGGTGTACTGCAAAATGCAAGGTCACTATGAGAGCCAGTGTAGAAATAAGATCAAAGACGAAAGGATTAAGGCACAGAAAGAAGCTCAACTCGATAAGGAGAATGAACAAAAAACAGATAAGCCAAAGGATGATGGTTTCCAAACGGTTTCAAAGAAGAAGGCTGCCAAAGTACGACTTCAGAACAACATACAAATGAAAATGCCCAACAAGCCCGATGGTCACAACCATGAAGAACAAAGATTGATAAAACTCAACCCAAGAACCAACAAGCAGCAAACCAAGATCAAAGAGCTAAGGCAAGAACTGACATTGTTATCAATGAACCAACCGAGGTGCAGAAGATTCACATGATGGAAGATGTGCCAGGTAAAGGTAAAAAAAAACTGGAAGATGAAACCACTCGCAAAACAACTATAAAATTGGACAAAACACCAGCAAGAAGAAGAGGTTCAGAGTTAGGAAAAAGAACCAAAACAGCAACATCAACGAAATCCAAGTACAAAACAGTTTTCTGGAAGAAGGCCAACCAATTAACAAAAATGCAGATACAATCCACAAATCCTCGGAGCAGAAGGCTAGCAACAAGGAAGATAACATTACTCTCCTCGATAATGATAAAAAAAATAGACACTATTTCTAGAGGAATCTCACCAATGATAAGGACACTACCAAACACACTGATGAAGAAGCCAACAGTAGAAAGGGCACAGAAGCCAACAACAACAAGAATAATCAATAAATTGATCCAGGAGATATACATAACACATATCTGAAACTTATAAGTGGTACCAACTTGGAAGAAGATAAAGAGAGTGAAGATATGTACATTGCCAACAATACTCACATGGCAGAATCTTCTTTCGAGGATGATGGGGAAGAGGATAGCACAGAAGATGGTGACTATGAAGATGAAATGAGCACCGAAGAATCTGATGAGTTCGAAAGTGTCGATAGTAAAAGTTTTCAGAATGAGGACCAACCTATAAACCACGCTAATGATGAACATGCTGCCCAGCTAATTGAAACCTTCAACTCTAATGCTCTAGTTGATGTAAATGTAAGCTCGAAAATGGATAAAATTGTGGAAAGAACTCACTTATCTCCTAGAGGTAGAGGAAGAGGCAGAAGTAATGCCTACAAGGGTAGACACAACTCAAGAGGAAGAGGTGGAAGATTCACCTATCAACAAGTTGTGGTTATACCACAGGAGCAAAACCTCTCCAATTGATTATGATGTTTAAGTCCCTATACTGGAATATTAGAAGCTTTAGTTCTAGTGGTGCTTTTGATAGACTTGAGCAAATTATTTGACTTTAAAATCTCCCTTTTATTGCTATTAGTGAACCTTTTCACAAAGCGGACCAACTCGACAAGTTCAGGACTATGTTGGGCTATGGTAATGCTTATGCCAATATCAATAGCCAAATCTGGATCTTCTTGAGTAATGAGTTGAATTGTAATGTGGTGGAGGAATCTGATCATCAAGTTACTTGTATCATCGAATGGATGGGATCAAACATCCTGGTTACTTCAGTTTATGCAAAATGTGAGGCTGTTTTGAGAGAACAACTATGGAATAACCTAAGGGATATCTCTCAGAACTACAAGCTGCCTTGGTATATTGCAGGTGACTTTAATTGTATTATTTATCCAAGTGAAAAACAGGGCGGTAACCTTCATAGAATGTCCAAGAGCATGCCTATGATACAGTTTATCATGGATTGTGATCTTATTGACCCGGGCTTCTCAGGTTCGCAATTCACATGGTGCAATGGGTGGGCTCCTAACAAGAGAGTCTGGAAAAGGCTTGATAGGGTGCTGGTGAACCAAGACTGGATGAACAATTATGATTCTACTAGTGTCAATCACTTGATCAGATCATTACATACAACAATGATTACAATAGATCCGAGCTTAACCGTACTAATGCTCTCCTTATCAGGGTCTATAAAACTAAAGAGCCTATATGGAAGCAAAAATCTGGGATCAAGTGGTTTGTGGATGGGGAAGTTAATTCTAAATTCTTTCACTCCATTGACAAGGGTAGGAGGAAGAGGTTATCTATCAAGAAGATCAGACTTAATGATGGCAATTGGATTGAAGGAGATGAACATATTGCCAATGAAGCTATATCCTTTTTTCAGAACCAATTTACTAGAGAATATACTGACTCCAATTTCTCTATCCTTAATTGTATTCCTAAAGTAATCAATGAAATGGACAATGTAGATCTCACAGCTAATCCTACTATGGAGGAATTGAAAGCAGTTGTATTCTCATTGAGTCCATCCAGTGCCCCCGGACCAAATGGGTTCTCTGGGAAATTTTATCATTCATGCTGGGACATTATTAAGGAGGACCTATTACTAATGGTTGTTAATTTCTTTGTAGTTAACCAAATTTCAAAGGCAATTACTCACACTTGCCTGATCCTCATTCCTAAAGTGGACAACCCTCAAGCTTTCAATGAATTAAGGCCTATTAGCTTTAGCAATTTCTCCTGCAAGATTATCTCTAGCTAGTGAACCAAAGGCTAAGCCCCCTCATGAACAAGTTGATCTCTCCTTATCAAACAGGTTTTATCAAGGGGAGATCCATCACTAAAAATATTATGATGGCTTAGGATATGGTCCATAATATTACAAAGCCCTCCATCCATGGGAATGTGGTTTTAAAAGTCGACATGATTAAAGCATATGACAGAGTCTCATGGGAGTACTTGTGCAATATTATGAGGCATTTTGGGTCTAACGAAACCTGGATTGATATTATCTGGAGGCTTATTTCTAATTTCTGGTATTCTGTAAATATCAATGGAAGTAGACATGGATTTTTCAATTCTACTAGGGGTTTAAGACAAGGGGATCCTCTATCTCCCTCTTTCTTTCTTATTGGGGCTGAACTTCTATCAAGATTAATGGAATCTATAAACAATCATGATTTTATCCCTTTTTCGATAGATAATTGTAGTCCTATTATATCTTACCTATGCTGTGCTGATGATACAATTTTGTTTTCCTCAGCTGAACCGGAATCCTTGAAGATGATGATGGACAAGATGCAGACTTATGAAAAGATCTCAGGACAATTAGTAAATAAATCTAAATTTGGTTTCTATGTCAACTTCAAAGATGATGATCCAAGAATCAACCAAATCATGCAGATCACTGGTTACAAGCATTGCCAATTTCCAATGCAATATTTAGGATGTCCTATCTACATAGGGAGGAAAAAAGCCGTTTACTTCAACAACATGGTGGCTAACATATCAAAAAGACTCCAAGGTTGGCAAGGTAAATTTCTATCCTATGGTGGCAAAGTTGTGCTTATCAAATCTGTTTTGCAGGCTATCCCACTCCATATCCTATCAGCAATTCACCTTCCTAAGACGATTTTCTACCAGATTAAGAAGATTATCTCCAACTTCTTCTGGGGTATGGATGGTAACAAGAATAAGAAACACTGGATTGCTTGGAAAGACATGTGTTTTCCAATCAGGGAAGGGGGGAGTTGGCTTCAGTTCTCTCAAAGACACATGTGATGCCTTCTCTGCTAAGTTATGGTGGAAATTCAGAACTCAAAATTCTCTTCTTAAAGACTTTCTTGAAGCTAAGTATTGTACAAAGTTTCATCCTGTTGCAAGAAAGAAAGTTCCCGGCCAATCTCATAGTTGGAGAAGAATGATGGACATCAAAGACAAGGTGGAACCTTATATTTCATGGAGGCTTGGATGGGTGGAAATTTCATTCTGGTGGGACTCTTGGACCGACTTTGGACCTCTAGCTCATCTGGTTCAAAATAGCAGGACTCCTAAAAGAATTATGGTAAAGGATTTCTACCTTCATGATGATTGGAATCAGAGTAAATTGATAAGACCTCCCCCTTTGCACGTAGTCAATTCTATCAAAGCCATCCCTTTCAACAGAGATAGAGAAGACAGACCCATTTGGACCCCAGAGCCTTCAGGGGATTTGACTTGTAAATCTGCATGGCACACATTGAGATCTAAGAGAGGAACTACTCTTACAGGTATGACTATTTGGCATAAAAAGCTTCCTTTTAAAGTCTCCTTTTTTATGTCGAGAGTCTTGTTGGATAAGGTGGCAACTGATGCTGCTATTAAAAGATATGGGGTAAATATTGCCTCCATATGTAACTGTTGCTTCACTGACCATTATGAGGAATCCACTGACCACCTCCTCAGTGAGAGCCATATTGCCAACTTAGTATAGTCCTTCTTCTGTAACTCTTGTGGTATCAGGTTGGTCCAAGGCTAGGTAAGACAGAGAGTTATGAGGTGGTGTTTGACTAAGCCCAAAAATAAAGTCCATAAGGCAGTACTTCAATTCCTACCTTCAATCATATGCTGGCAAATTTGGACGAACAGATGCTCAGCTGGGTTTGACGAAAAGCACATGTCTCATCGCTTCATTATCCAGCAAGTGATCAAGATGATAAATATGCTTATCCATACGAGTTTCCCAGATTTGCAATTGACCAACATGTAGCATGATACTTAAAGTAAAATTGAGAAGCTCTCCCCTGCTATTTACTGTCAGATCGTTTATTGGCATAAACCTCCAACATGCTAGTTTAAGCTCAATACTGATGGTTGCAGCAAGGGAAATCCGGGCAAGGCAGGTGGTGGTGGGCTTATCAGAGATCACAATGGTGTGTTTATTGGTGCTTTTGCAGAATTCTATGGAGATTGTAGTTGCAATATCGCAGAAGCTAAAGCTATGAGGCGAGTCATCAAAATGTGTATTACAAAGGATCTCACAAATGTTATAGTCGAATCTGACTCGATGATTGTTCTCAACTTGATCAAAAGAAGCAGGAAACCACCATGGAGATTCAGTGATATTATTGAGCAGATTCAAACCATGACTTTTGCCACACCTTGAGGGAAGGAAACAACTCTGCTGACAAGCTTGCTAACTTGGGTGAAGAATCCAAAACTGTTTCTATCTTCAATGAGGCAGTATCATTACCATTGAATGTTAGAGCTTCAATGAAGTTAGAAGGTGATGGGATACCTAACTTCAGATTCAGAAAGAAGAAGAACAAGTTCGTTATCAATGTCATCACCTAACAATAAGCTACTCTCTAGCACATTTTTGTACTTAGCATCCATGTGTGTTGCTACAAACTCCCGGAGGAAGCGCAACCTTCTTCTTAACCATTCTAATTTATTTTGTTCAATCATGTATTAGAGGGTGAGTCAAATCACCTACCTCACTGTTCCGGAGGCCAAGGCCTATGTCCTCCTCCGTGTAATTATTGTTTTTTATATATATACAGGTTGGAAACATGCCTTAACTCCTCCATCATGATGATGGAATTATTTTTTTTAAAAGCAAAATTAGCATTTTTTTTCTTTCTTCTTTTTGTTTTCTTTTACATTATTGGATTCGATGATAGTTTCTGTCCTTTAACCTTGCAGGTTTCGAAACCTTGGCCTTTTATGCAAAATTGAAGGCTTCATTACAGACCTAGTAAACCAGTTTTGTCAAAATAATTTATAACAAAACACTGATAACAATGTTTATTTTTACATATTACTTGCCTATATATATATATATATATATACTTTAAAGTTACTAACTTTTTGGGAATGGAAAGAGTCCTTCCGAGAATGGAAAGAGTCCCTCTTTAAGGAGGATATCTTGGAAAATAATCAATTAGGTAGGAATATATTCTTATTGGTTGTAGTACATAAACAAGTACAACTTTTACTTTAAAGTTTTAACTTTTCTATCACAAGTCACAACTTTCTCAAGCAAAGTGGAAAAAAAATATGCAAACTACAAGAATCAGAAAATAAAAGTTGACAAGCTTTTTTCCTCTCTCTAGCTATGCTCTCGGCGTAGGTTAAGCTAACCTGCACCGACCTTGGCAGCCATGCAAAGAAGAGAGGTAGGCCATTTAAAAACCCACCGCTTATTACAATTGGAAGCTCTGTAAGTGCTACAGTCATTGTTGATACTGTAGAATGCGGCAACACTCAAACAATTACAACCCCAACTGGGCTAGCTTTCACGACCAAATCTCTAGAAGGGGGAAATGTTAGTACTCATACAAGTTTATTGAAAAAGCTCGAACTAAGTGCTAATCCTTCAATTACTCAAGGTAACTCAAGTAACCCTGTGGAGAAGACGACCAATAGAGAGACCAATACATGCACTAACACAATTGAGACTAATCAGCCTCGAACTGAACCAATTGCAGATGAGAAGATTAGTTCATCCTGGGTGAAACTATTTGCGGGGAATAGATATGCAGAAAATGGTATGACATTATCATATATTGCTCCTGAGGTAGTGGATGGTCAATTTGTGGTGAATTCAGATAAAGAGGAGGTAGAAAATGAGACGGAAAAATGGAAGAAGGCTCTAATTGTTTATGTAATTGGAGAAACACCAGGTTACAATCAGACGTATCGCTATATTTCCCAATACTGGAATAACGTAGCTGAACCAGATCTGTACTTGCATGAAGATGGTTATTACATCGTCAAATTCCTCAACCTAGATGATCTAAAGGAAATTCTGTATGGAGGGCCTTATACCATTAATAGCAAGCCTGTGATTCTCAAGCAATGGTCGCCGAATTTTGACTTCAATGCTGAATTCCTAACAGAGATTCCACTATGGGTGAAACTCCCTAAGCTTCCGATGAACTGCTGGGGAATAAACTCATTGAGCAGGATGGCCAGTACTCTAGGTAATCCCCTGTTTGCTAATCAATGTACCACCAAACAAACTAGAGTGTCATATGCTAGAATTTTGATTGAGGTAAATGTGACAAAAAAGCTCCCTACTGAAATAACTGTTAAAGATCCGTCTGGTAGGCACTTTCAATAGCCCATTGAGTTTGAATGGAAACCAGATTTTTGCGCTGAATGCTTGAAGATTGGTCATGATTGTGTGAAGCAGAAACAACTAGGGAATCCAGTGCAATATCAGAAGTACAAAAGGCTAAGAGTAGTTCCAATGTGGATTCCTAAGAACCAACAGAAGGAACCTGCAACGAGTGAACAAAATGAAGATTCAGGCAACCAAAATAAAGGAAAGGCTGTGATTCAATCTAATACTGAAGGAGGCTGGATACAGGTTAAAGCAAGAGGATCAAGTTCAGGTATAAAAGCAGCAGCACCACAACATTACCAAACCCCTGTGGACATTATAACAGCAAATGGATTCCAAGGTTTGACTGAAGAGGAACAGAGAAATATCAAAGCTAATCCTCCAGATTTAGGAGGAAATAAGCTTACTCAATGACCTGGCTTTTCTGGAATATTAGGGGCATAAATAAGAGGTACAAGCAGAAGGAGTTAAAGCAGTATCTCATAAGCAATTATATAAAGTTAGCTACTATCATAGAAACAAGAGTTAAACAGAATAAGGCATTGCATGTTGCTAGTAGAGTTACTCCTAACTGGGAAAGAATATCAAACTACAAGGAAGCAAGGAATGGCAGAATATGGATCACATGGGATCCCAAATGGTATGACATACAGCTTGTTCAAGAAGATACACAATTCATACACTGTCAGGTCAGTGAACTACAGAATGGAATCAAGTGCCTACTTACAGCCATCTATGGGTATAACACAATTGAACAGAGGAAAGCTCTTNAACATTTCCTTTCCAGCTTCTCTTCTTCTCTCGAATGTTCTTAGCTTTCAAGGCAGGATACTCTGCCTTGCATGGCATCGTATAGAATCTCCATTAATTAGTAGATCTTACCTCTGTCTAGCTCAATTTAACATGAATCCTACAATTCTCACATCCTAATACATAGTAGCCTTGAACACGTGCGGATATATTGGATCGTGCCAATTATCATCTGTTATGACGTGTAAGAAAGTTTATTGTATAATGTGAACATATGAACCTGCTCAATCTCTTGGTTAACTTTGAGACTCAATTAAATATAATTTGGTATACACTTTAGGTGGTGGCCTTATCATAGTTGCTATGAGTTGTCAGGTCATAACAACATATCGATGACTACTAGAAATCATTCAAATTTCCGAGGTAAATTTTCTCGTCAATTCTTAGGAGTATTTCATCCCTCTTATGGTGTACAATTATTGTAAACATGCCATGGCTGTTTGGTAATTAAACAATCATCACTCTTTGTTGGAAAATCAATTCAAAATTGTAGTAGGAAACCAAAATTATTTAGGATTTGATATATTTAATTTATGTCTAAATAGAATTTGTAGTCATAATTAATATAGGAATAAACTTTTCTTTTTCTAGTCAAAGTAGGCTTAGCACTATTATAAATAGGGGTGCTACTAATTATTTTAATGTGTGAAGGAAATTAGAATTGCAGAGAGCTTCCAGAGAATTTACAATAAAAATATTTTCCTTCATATGCATGGTATCAGAGCTTCTAAGATCTTGGGAGAGAAACAAGTAGCTTCCGCTGTCGGCGGGTGACGCTAGACAATATGTGCCGTCCGTCAGGCCAAAGGTTATAATGGCAAACACCGAGTCAACTATATATTCATGAAAAATAATCATGTCGACACAGATAAGGAAAAAAAGGAGTTGCAGATTTAAAAGGAGCAACCAAATAGCTCAAGAAGAATCAAATGTTCTTTAGAATTGGAGAGAAGTAAAAAAAAATGAAAGTTTATTATTGCAGGTGAATGAACAAAATTAAAGTTTGGGACAAGTGCCTCAACAATTTGGGAGCTGATGACAGATGCATCAACAATTGGATGTTGGTGACAAAGTGCATCAACGAGAGTTGAATACAGTTGCTTCAACAAAACTGATTGTTCATTGCTTGTTGCACCATTCTGTACAAACTCATTGCAAAAATCCTTGCTGGGAGAATGCAAAAAGTTATGAGCTGTATCATTTCAGAAGCCCAGCCAGGATTTATTCTAGGTAGAAGGATTGTAGATAACATTATACTTGCACATGAGCTGGTCAAATCATATGGCAGAAAACACATCTCTCCTAGATGTATGATCAAAGTGGATTTGCAGAAGGCCTACGACTCTGTTGAATGGGTGTACCTAGAACAGGTGCTTGAAGGTTTGAATTTCCCAGGAAAGTTTATCAAGTGGTTAATGTCTTGTGTGAAAATAGTCAACTACACCATCCTCTTGAATGGAGAATCCCTAGAACCATTTAATGCTGCCAAGGGACTTAGACAAGGAGACCCAATCTCCCCTTTCCTGTTTGCCATAGCTATGGAGTATTTGAGCAGACTTCTTAATGAGCTACACCAAGATAAAAGTTTCAAATATCATCCTAGATGTAGCAAATTAAATATCACCCACCTACGCATGCTGATGATTTGCTGTTGTTTGCCAGAGGAGACATACCCTCAACTCAAAGATTACAGGAGTGTTTCACAGCTTTCTCAAGAGCTTCAGGATTGCAGGCAAACCTGAATAAAAGTGCTATATATTGTGGAGGTATGGAGAGAAGAACTATAGATACAATCTGCCAAAATATGGGATATACTCAAGGGCAACTACCTTTCAAATATCTAGGGGTGCCTTTGGACTCAAAGAAGCTGAATATGTTACAATGGCAACCACTCATTACAAAAATTGTAGCAAAGATTACTTCATGGACTGCAAAAAAATTGTCCTATGCTGGAAGGGTCCAACTAATACAAACTGTGTTGTTTGACATCCAATCCTATTGGGCACAAATATTTCCATTACCAACCAAAGTGATCAAGTTAATAGATGCTTATTGTAGAAGCTACATGTGGTCTGGGGGGGAATGAGATTACAAAGAAGGCTCTCATTGCTTGGGGTAAGGTGTGTCTACCTAAAACAGTGGGTGGACTTAACCTTAGCAACTTGCATACCTGGAATTCTGATGCCATTGCCAAGACTTTCTGGGAGTTATCTCACAAGAAAGACAAGTTTTGGATTAAGTGGACCCATACAGTGTACATCAAGGAGCAGAACATATACTCTATACCAATCCCTATGAATGCAAGCTGGATGGGAAGGAAAATTTTGGAAGCAAGGAAGACCATAATGCAGCTACAAAGGCCATTAGAGCCTAAGAAGAGCATCATTAGGGAGATATACCTCCAACTGATTCCAATATTTCCCAAAATTACCTGGAGATCTCTAATGTGCAACAATGCTGCTAGACCTAAGGCAAAAATCACAATGTGGCTCCAGTGTCAAGGAAGACTGCTAACTGTAGACAGGCTTAAGAAATGGGGCATCAAAGTGAATGACTTATGTGTGCTATGCCATACCAATATGGAGACAAGGGATCACTTGTTTGCTGAATGTGACTATGCTAAAAGGTTGTGGAACAGATTGAAACAATGGGCACAGATCCAGAACAATAATGGGGCAACATGGGAGATGCAACTACAAGTCATCTGTCAGCAAACAGGAGGCAAGTCGGCTGCTACAAAGCTTCTTAAGATGTTGTATGCTGAATACACTCATACACTGTGGAAAGAAAGGAACCAGAGAATATTTCAACAAACATTCAGAGATCACACAAGCTTGGCAAGAGAGATAGTCTGCATATGTAACTTTAGGGCCACAGGAAATGTAAAGTCACTGATACAAAAGTTGTATTTCTAGCATAGATCAAGGATAGTAGCTCAGTACATGCTAAGATAGAATTGTCTTTCCTTTTGTAGTTTATCCATGAGAAAGTACAGCTAGCTGGGAGTAGCTAAGCTCTGATATGTAATGCCTTCACTTTTGGTGATTAATAAAAATTTAATTACCAAAAAAAAAGTGAAAACAAAAACGTGTGCATTATTCTATATTATATTTTTATACTTTGTTCTTCAATTCAAGCCTCCATTCTGTAATAGCCAAAGATCAAGCATTATTGTGGAGCTTCAGAGTTCAGTGTATTGATTCAAAAAATAGTGGAGTATTTTTTGTTCGTTCTATTATCATAATTCAAGTCTTACGACAAGCATACTCGAACAGAAATTTAATTTGATATCAAGTTATCCGTTCTTGAACCAGGTTCTATCATTCTATCTTTTTATTATTTTCTCATCTAAAATTTAGTATTTTGCTATTTAGTGCATTTTTAGATTATTTATTAGAAGATAAGTATGTCAAATAGAAAGTATGAATCTGGTTATGAAAAATTCAAGAAAAGAAGAAGAATTCAAAATCTAATACAATCTCATAAAGGTGCTCTTGATAAATTTTTATTGAATAATAAAGATCTTGATCAGAAAATTTAGGAGAGTGTTCTCTAAATGAGCAAGTTAGTAATTCGGTTGAGTTAGATAATTGTAAAATTAATAATATTCAAGTAGAAAAAGAACAAGTAAGTGACAAGTCGGAAATAGATCCTTAAAAAAATCAAGAGCTTATAAATGAATTAGATAATTCAACTCCTATAAATATATATGATCCTAGTCAATGGACTAATGTAGATACAAAGTTGAGAGATCTATTAGTAGAAAAGGGACCGACTAGAACAATTGACACAAATTTTTCGGTTGATAATTTTTCAAGATTTTTTTCTACTACACATTATATTCAAAAATTGGCAAACGGTGAAAGACATGATAGAAGATGGTTAGTTTATTCTAAAGACTTAGATAAAGTATTTTGTTTGTGTTGTAAGTTGTTTAGTTCGAGTTTCGGAACTTGTAGTAGTAAACTAGCTAGTGAAGGTAGTAATGAATGGAGAAATATTAGTACTAAGCTCAAAACTCATGAAACAACAAATGAACATATTATTAACATGGCTGAATGGATTGATTTAGAAATGAGACTGCAAAAAGATAAAATAATCGATAAAGATATTCGAGAACAAATCAATAGAGAGAGAGAAAGAGAGAGAGAATTGGAAAAATATATTATCAAGAATTGTTGCCGTGATCAAAACTCTTGGAAAAAATAATTTGGCATTTAGAGGAAAAAATGAAAAGATATATCAAGAGAATAATGATTTTTTTTTAAGTTTAATTGAAATGATTGCAGAATTTGACCCCATCATACAGGAACATATTCGATGAATTAAGCATGATGAAATTCATAGTCATTACCTTGGTCATAGAATACAAAATGTATTGATAAACTTATTGGCAAGTGAAATTAAGAATAAAATTATAGAAAAAATTATAGAAGCAAAATATTTCTCGATCATACTTTATTGCACTCCAGATACAAGTCATCAAGAACAAATGTCTTTTATACGGCGGAGTGTGGATATTTCAGCAACTCCAATAAAAATTAATGAATATTTTTTAAAATTTTTAAAAGTAGATGATACAAGCAGAAAAAGTCTTTTTGAAGTTATTATAGTGAAATAAAAAATATTGGACTTGATATTGATAACTTAAGGGGGCAAGGATATGATAATGGGTCAAATATGAAGGGAAAACATCAAGGAGTGCAAAAAAGACTTCTTGATGTAAATCCTAGATCATTTTATACACCATGTGGTTGTCATAATCTAAATTTGCTACTTTGTGATATGGCTAATTCTTGTACAAAAGCTATATCATTTTTGGGAGTGGTACAACGTATATATTCATATTTTCATCTTCTACTAAGCGATGGAAAGTATTAAAGGATAGTGTACCCAGTCTAACTCTAGATCATTGTCACAAACTCGTTGGGAAAGTCGTATTGAAAGCATTAAAGCAATAAAATTTCAAACTCCACAAATAAGAGATGCTTTATTGAAATTAGTAGAAATTAGTGATGATCCAAAAAACTAAAAGTGAAGCTAATTGCTTAGTAACACATGAACTCGAAAATTTTGAATTTTTATTGGGTATGACTATTTGGTATGATATATTATTTGCTGTTAATTCAGTTAGCAAAAGTATGCAATCAAAAGACATGCATATTGATGTTGCCATAGATCAATTAAAAGGTTTGATTTTTTTTTTTAAACAAATATAGAGAAGAAGGATTTGCAACTGCTATGATTTCTGCCAAGAAAATTGCATTTGAAATGAATATCGAACCCGAATTTCATAAGAAACGTGTGATATCTAGGAAGAAACAATTTGATGAGAATGTTGATAATGAAATCTCAAAGTCTCTTGAAGAGTCCTTTAGAGTTGATTACTTTTTATACATAGTAGACAAGGCTATTTTTAACTTCAAAATAGATTTGAACAATTTGAAGCGTATGAAAATATTCTTGGTTTCCCATTTAGTGGTAAAAAACTAAGATCACTAGATGATGGAAATTTAAAAACACATTGCCTTAATCTTGAGTTTTTCTTAAAGCATAATAATCAATCTGATACTGATGGTTTAGATATATTTTCTGAGTTGAAAGTATTAAGGGAAATAGTACAAGTAGAAGATAATAATTTAATCGATATGCTCAATCAAATAAAGAGACTTGATTCTTTTCCAAATGCCTATATTGCTTATAGAATAATGTCAACAATTCCTGTTATCGTTGCTTCAGCGGAAAGAAGCTTTTCAAAATTAAAATTGATAAAATCTTACCTAAGATCGACAATGTCTTAAGAGAGATTAAATGGGTTAGCTATATTGTCAATTGAGAAAGACTTATTAGGAGAAATTGATTATAAGAAAATTATTAGTAATTTTGCATCTAAAAAAGCTAGAAAAATTAACTTCAAATAATTAAAAAAATTAAAAACATTAAGGCTCCTCATTAAAGTTTGGCTTTAGGCCCCAAAATACGTCGGGCCTCCCCTGCTGCGGATGTTAGCAGGCATTTTGTTTTTTATATATTTATTAAATTGGTACTTCTTTTAATGATAAGGACATTTAGGTAATTTTGACTTTTTAGTTTTGGGGTTCCTAACTTTTTAGTTTTGGGGTTCCTACTTTTAATATATATATATATATATATATATATGCACCTATTTATATATATATATATATATATATATATATATATGCACCTATTTATATCAACATTGCTTCCTATAGCACCTATTTTGCAAAGTAATCTTTCGCTCTTTGCTTAGTGCTTTTTATTTCTTTAAAAATTTCTGGTTGTTTATATATTGCGGATAAGTTGTCATACTTATTAATTTCTTAAAGAGCTGCACACAAAATTTTATCGTTAATTATTGGCATATTTAAGGTTAGTGATACCCCCGTCGCGCTCAAATTTTGGGTACGCCTCTTATAAATTCACCATTGAGCTTACTTTCACATACGATTAGGGAAAACAAAGATTCTTATTAAGGAGTATCGTGATATCATTTCTTCTAGCTATTTAAGGTAACCCATGTGAATTTTTTTTATGAAAACTCAAATATAATTTTCATTTTGGGTTCACCAAGGCACTGAAATTATTGTCTGAATGTCTGTAATTATCATATGTTAGTACACGTTTGATTAAATCTGGAAAGAACTAATCGAACATGATTTTAGTTAGTGGAGAAAGTATAGAAGGATAAAATTCCATAAATCCTCCCCAACCCATCCATGGTTGAGTGGATAGAATTTCCAATTCGTTAATTTTAAAAAGAAGATTAAGAAAGATAATAGCCTTGACAAGAAAATATGAGGCAATTTCCTCTTTTGAAATGTCCTTCAATACGTATTTTAGATCTCCTTTGATTATTCTTTCAAGGAAAGTGTTCTTATTTGTTGCTTGGTAAAGTAAAACATACTTTTACATTAAAATAATCGTATGTAGAAATACGAACTTCCGTGAGCAAGTAAAATTTAGAATTATGTAATAAAAAATAGGTCTTTGGTGATGTAGATCATATAAGTCAAAATTAAACAGTATAACTAAAAGAATGGACACGACAATTAATGTGTTCAATCAAAGAATACTAACGAAAAAAAGAGGTAACTAATAAACATACACATCAAAAGGTTTAGGTAGAAATTTTTCAAAAATTGAAGACTTATTAGTTCTACATTAAAATGAGGGAGAGATATGCTGATGAATGATGCAAGCCTGACGCGAGGTAATTATGGTTACTTTGGAAGACAAAAGTGTGATAAAGATGAGAAGGTATAAAATTGAAATCATCAGAGTTGCTATATATATATATATATATATATTTGTTCTTTTCATCAATGAGACTTTAAACAAAATGAAGAATTAGAAAAATGATAAGTTCCCTTTCTAAGAGAGTAATCTTTGGTTAATCTGCCTTTTTCCCCCTCCTTTCTTATTAGAGAATAAGCTACAGGATGCCTATACCAAAAGCTCTGAAATATTTAATATGGAAAATTACTACAGCACTTAGTAATAAAATCATGTTTCCAATTCAAGAATGACCTGATTGAAAAATAGGAATTTAACATGGAGAAAAAAGTAAGTGGGCTCAAGAAGGTAGAAATGATGCCATGTAGCCGCACTAAAAGGCTGTTATTTAGGAATTAGTCAGTGCGTCTTGAATTTCACTTTTTCAGTTCAATTTTTGGGACAAAAGTGTCCTGAAATTAAAAATTTTAATTTAAAATTTTAGGACAAAATAATTACTAGTTAATCTCTATATAGCATCCCTGAGAATGGCTATTTGTGCACTTGTCGCATAGCCAAATCCAATGGGCCTTCTTCGTCTCTTCTAAAGCCCAAAAGCTTGATGTACATTTTCGGGTGAAATTCAAAAATCGGCAAATTTACAAATGATAATTGAAAAATAGCCAGAGCTCCAAAAGTTATCGAAATTTAGCCTTTTCATGCAAAGATAAATCTGAACCAAAACACTGTTCAAAATCCGGAAAATATTCTAGCATAATATACTGGAGTTCCAGTATAATATACTGGACTTCTAGCATAATGTACTGGTCCAGCATAATACGCTGGAAGTTCATACACAGGTGCTCCAATCTCCAGTATATTATGCTGGAACCTTCTGTGTGTTGGAGTTCCAATATAATATACTGGAAGTTCATACACAGGTGCTCCAATTGTATATTATGGTGGAACTTTCCATGTGTTGGAATTCCAGCATAATATGCTGAAAGTTCATACACAGGTGCACCAATCTCCAGTATATTATGCTGGAACTTTTCGTGTTGCAGCAAAATAGTGGTTATTTTTCAATTACCATTCCGAAAACTGGCTAGCCCGTGCTATTTTTAATATGCAAATCCAAGTCAAAATAAAATTTGAAATCATGACTGGTTATTGGTGAAGAAGCAAGACATTGAGCCAAATGTGATGCTTTTGATATTAGAGAGGTTCCTTAATAAGAAAGGACTATAACTCGGGTGTCATTGATGAACTAAAACCAAAAGAAGTGGTTACTTGGGAAACCTCCAGTACTAATAAAAAAGAACTCTGTTGTCCAAGTCTCTCACCTCAGTTGCAAATGGCAAGACAAAGAGGACTCATTGCAGGCCTTTGGCAAACCAAATACTGTGAAAATGACTAATAAAGAGTTGCACCACCAAAACCATTTGAATATTGTGGAGAGTGCAGGCCTTAACCTCGTTATATCAATACTCCACCACATAAAAATGAAACAAATATTGTGGAACATTCACCCAAATAATTCGAGAAAAGTTCTCGCGAAAATACGAATACACTGTTGACTGAAAGAGATTGAAAGGTATACCAGAAATGGCGAAGGCAAGCAAATGGATCAGAAACTTTCTGATGATGATGGGGAAAAAGGAGGAAACGGAAAAGAAAGAAAAGAAATCAATAGAAAGTATGGAAACCCCAACTGCAAGTTGCCCATCAACTCCAAAAGTGAAAAGGAGGTGGAGTTTCAAGAAATCATCAAGCATGGAGAGAAATAACCATAAGAGTAATAGGTCTTTTGACTTGACTTTCATTTACAAACTAAATACACAAGGCTCAATTATGGAGAAACACAACAAAGCAAGCCTAACAGCAAAAGGAGCTATAGAACCAATAGAACCAAAGACCTATATTACCAGAGGTGTTAAGAATGCAGCTGCCACCAAAATCCAAGCTGTTTTCCGCTCTTATTTGGTAACCATTCAAACTCTCAGTCTATTCTTGTTTATTTTCCAACCTAGGTTTACCCATGCTTCGTTTCATTTGATCCTCAAATTTTGTACTTTCCTAGTTACTATCATCGGAAGGACTTTGTTCCCAACTTAAGGCCAACAAACATGCACAGCTAAACTATGTGGAATGATATTCTGCTCTTATATGAAATAAACAATGTTTAAGTGGTAAAAGGTGAAAGTTGGCTTGAAAGCATGATTGATGTTTATGCAGGCTAGGAAAGCATTGCGCGCACTAAGAAGCCTAGTTAGATTACAGGCACTGGTAAGGGGTCACCTAGTGAGGAAACAGACAGCAGCAATGGTCAAACGCATGCACTCTCTTATGGTCATTCAACTAAGGGCTCGTGTTCAAAGAGTGCAGATGGCTGAAGAAGCACATACCCCCAAATCAAGAAAGAGCCAGAAAGTATCATCTGAAAACAGTCAGCTTACCAGAGTCAGCAGTATTGTAGGTCTCCTTTTATCCCTCTGCATAATTTAAAGTGTACAATAAAATGGAAATGATAAATACTTTAAATGGCAGGAAAAGATGGATGTTAGCATTCAAGGGAAAGGGAGAGTCCAGAAGAAAAATAGCATAAAGAATGAATCTGCAAGAATGGAAAACGGATTGAACACCTCTGAATCTCATCGCCTTTCAGTATCAAGGAGGGACTATCATGTACTTCAGACATGTCGAAGCCCCACTACACCGAGTGATATGAGCACAATAAGTTATGACAGTCATATAGAGGATTTCTCCTTCAAGATGGCAGAAAAAGGTTCTGAACATAGCTCTAATGTTTCAACAACCATATCATCCAATACCCCATTTTCCATCGCACAATCAGAAAATCCGAACTCCATATTTTCTAGTGCTCCTTTTGCACCAACATACATGTCAAATACAGAATCCTCAAGAGCAAAAGCTAGATCACAGAGTGAACCGAGGCAACGGCCCAATTGGAGCATTAAAAGAAAAAGCAAGCGCATACCATCAATGGATGGGATAACAGGAATACCTGATTCTAGCAGGGAAGAAACACCTACCCACAGCAGGAGACACAATGTCCCAGAAAGCCATGTAACCTGGTTACTCAAACTCTACAAACCAGCAAAGTCCTCCAAGCATGTCAAGGTTGATTCCCCAGCATAATGTCTTTCATTTCACCTGTGGAAGATCTCTCTCCTGTGTACGAGGTAAGAATGGCTAGTGCAAGAGATCTGTAGCTACTTGTCGCTCACTCTAAGTATCCAAGTCTCATCACTTCCGTTTACATCAGCCTCCTTTGAGCATGTACTGGTTCCATCCTGTCTATTTAAACTCCATTTTTCTTAAAATATCTCTGTTATTAGAGCATCCAAGTGCATAACGAGAACTGCAAATGTCACCCCAAAATTGGGATAGACGCCCAACTTCTGATGAAAACTGAAGCTGAAATTCTTTAGCTTGGTCTCAAGTTGAGTAAATGCAGTCAAAAATAAAAGAGACAAGAAACATAGCAAGCACTCTCAGGTTGGGCGAAAATAGATGCTAACATTGGGACTTCCCATCCAGAAGCAGTAATATTTCTAGTGGATTCAAAGACCTGTTCTCTCATCCATACTATCCTCTCAGTCCTGCATGAATTTGCTAAATGTGCAAGGGGTAAGGGTAATAGGAGATCCTAGCTATGAATTACCGTATCAGCTTATGACTATGCCTCTATGCAGCAAAATCTGGGCACCTACGGATAATATTACAGCAAAGACTACTTTATACACATTGAATGTTCATTAGAACTAATCTTCTTGTTTAGAAGCATTTTCTTTGATGCTCTTGGCCAACCAAATAGCTGTTTCCCTAGGAGAAACTTTTTCAGGTCCAAATGGCTTCAATAAGACACCAAGTTCATCAAATCTATCTTCTTGCAAGAGTCTAGCACTGAACTCAAGTAGTCCCTCCAGGGCTTCGGCCCGTTGTTTATAAGATGACATGTTAAAACGGCGGCGTCTTGTGTCAGATGAGGTTCGGCTAGATGCACCAGCAGTGGCATTTTGATCAGAAGAATCAGTTATATCCTCTCTATCTGCATGCACCATGGGGCCTTCAAACCCCCGCCAAGCATCATTTGAACTCAGTCTATCAAATTTACTGTCAGGAATCTGTATGGTACATTTGTCTTTCATAACTGAATACTCAGCTTGTGGTGAGCCAGAGGAACCTTGCGCAGAGTTTGATGATGTTCGGCGTGTAGGATGGAAAGGATCTTCATATGAGGCTAATGGAAACTCAAGCATCTTGTCAATTCGAGGGGCATTGACAGAAACATCAGGAGACTTGATACAGTCAAGGAAACTGAGACTCGGCCTTCGAGGTATTTCTTGAACTGCTGCCTTGTTTGTCAACGGCAAGGATGCCCTACGAGTTGTAGAAACAGATCTCTTCACCAAGGTTCGTGAAGCCTGTCAAGCATAGAGTAGTCAAACAACAGGTATAGGGAACAGATCACCAAGGGAAATGTGGTTAAGCAGGCTAAAATTGCGTATTAAGTCATATTACAACTTAAAGCGCACAAGCTTATATCCATGATTTTCAGAACACAGACACAAGAGCAACTACATGTTATCTTCTTCATTTCTTTTCGTGCGCTCTCCCTCTCTCTCTCTTCTCTTCTACTTTCGCCAGCTAGGCCTGAATGCAGATGGAGACAAGCATTTTTATCTACCGCCTCAACGCTTTACATAGTCTAGGAATCCAAATAGATAAAGGACTAAAACACTATGCAAGACGAGTAATCCATCACAAATTTAGTGATAAGAAAACACAAAATCATATGATCTTTTGCAATGCTAGCAAGGCAAATCAAAAACTTCTGATTATTTTAAATACTTTTTGTAAACACATGTTATAATTACCAAGAGGGAAAATGAAAGTTTAACAACAAAACAGAGAAATCATACAGGGTCAACAACCAGAAATTTATTGGTATTGGTGACACTACGCTTATCTGAAACGTTGTATTGGTTGCTTAACAAAACAACATATTTACCTAGAGAAAAAACCTAAACTCATATTGCCGCCACCTCGTGTGACACAATTTAAGATTTTAAACCCACTATTTTATCACAATAATAATGGTGGAAAAATAATATTAAATTTGTAGTTGGAATAATAATTTCACTGAGAAAGCATCTCATCTAAGTTTAAATTTGAATAATAAAATGATTTAAATTCTTGAAATTTGAATATTATTACGAATTCACGTCAAAACCATTTGGATATCCTACAATAGAAAGTGTCATACAAATTAGGAAATCAAGAGTAATACAGAAGATTTGGAGAATCCTTCACAATTATAAACAGCAAGTACTAATTGTTGTAGCACGGGCAAAATTTTCAAGAACGAGATGGGTATAGTTCTAACCAATCCTATGATAAAACTATGGAGTTGCTACTATTCTGTTTTCTACTCGATTTATTTTGACAAGACATATTTTTACAAGGTCAGTATCCCCTTATGCCCATATAAATGCATATCTACTTACATGCCAGAAAAGACAAAAAAGTTCAGATTTAGCTAACTGTCGAGGTGGATAAAATAAATATTGAGTCAAGACCAAAGTAACTAAAATCTTGAAAGATATTATACTACTAAGATAATTTTTTTATTTTTTAAGAAAACTAGATGATATTAAAGGAGTTGAAGGACGCATTTTGAAACAAGCTAATCTTGCCATTCTCACCAGAAATGAGCAGGCAGAATGTAAATAATTATACCCTGAAAAGTTCAACGTTTAAAAGGCAAATATCAAGTCCAGTTGTCCATAATCCACAGCTTAAATCTAAAATCATAAAGAGAAGCAGTTTTACTGCAGAAACAAATTAGAGAATCTTCAATTCTCTTTGATTCAAGTAAGGGAAGGGGAAAGAAAAGATGGGAGTGACACATATTCTTCATGGTGAATGTACACTCTTTAACCTACGTTGTTTGATATTCTATAATTCCTTTTTGTTAAGTCAACCAAGTAAAGAGAAGTGATCACGGGAACTAACTAGCTAAAGTCTAATGAAACAAATACCACATGTACATAAATAAAGTCACAGTCCCAATACCATCTCATTTTCATACATGAGTCGAGGAGTCGAAAACATGCTGAAAATAAGGATTTTCACGTCTTGATTTTAGTTGCCCTCATATTTTACTCCCTTGCCAAATAAGCAAATACCATTTAGTTACCCTCATATTTTCTTTTGTCATATCTATGGTTGTGTTAGTTTTTAGCCGAATCCTAATAAAACATAGGCTAACACAGAATATCTAATTTAATTTGGCGAAATATATTCCTAGTTTGGGTATTCCAACGGGTTAATCAAGATTCAGATGAAAATAGCTTTTTTTATAAGGTAGGTTAAAGATCCAAATTGAAAATAGCATTATTAGGTCAGATTTTAGGATACCATCTTCTTTTTTCACATATAAGTTGACACTGTTGAAGATTAGTGAGAAACCATTTTCAGAATTGTTGTTATGAGAAACAATCTAGTGAATCTATTAGTTTTAAAATGTCATTTGCACACTTTGATGTACATGAGTTGAACCGCTTGGATGTTGTCTAGAATAAATCCATTTATCTTTTATAGGATTAAAACAAGTAAAATGAATGACCTTTTAATTGTAGCCTTACCATTTCATTGTTCCTTAGCTCCACTTGTCTTTTTGGGGTAGCTGATTTCGGCACGATCACTTTTGGATTCTTGGTCACAAGCATAGCTGTTGAAGTGACTTTTTTTGTGACAATTGATCCTCTTTCAGGGCTTCCAACAGACAATTCAGATACTCTGCTTGGAGTTTTTGGATGTCTCCGACTTGAAAAAGTATAGTCATGATCAGAAACACTAGGGTTCAGAGTCCTATCATTTCCACATGACATCCGCTTCTCTCTATTCTTTCGGAAAGGTGTGCTTTCAGACACTGCAAATCTGGTTTTTTTCACATCATTATCAGGCAAAGAAGCAGGTAAACTGTTACGCCTAGGACCGTTAAGTTTGAGATGAGTATTAATCACATATGGTTGAAGGAGTGGATTTCTAAGAAGTTCTGCTGCCTGTCACATTATAAAATATATATAAAAATTGTCAGTTTGAATATATAATAAAAGTATGTCCATAAGTATTACAAAGTAAAAATAAAAATAAAAAAGAGCAAAAACAAAAGATAAAGCATTGAATGTTTCTACTATCGGAAGAACCATAAGTCAAAAGGAAGCATCTTACATTATGGCATAATGCACAGGCATGGAAGGCAGGAGATACAAGAAAGAAATGTAACAAACAATAACATCATATTTTTGGACAACCTATCCCCTGTAAATTCCCATGACAACTTCCTGGACTTTGTCAGCTCACTATCCTTAGTATAATCTCTTTTGTGTCGGAGCTGACAGTCAATTTCTAGTTCTTGATATGCTTTTGTAATTTTGCATCTTCTGGATGCCAGTAATCTCATATTTGCTTTTAGGTAAAGATGTTGAGACAGCAGTACAGCATTTATAAGCTTCTGTTTATTTATATAAAATAACTCCATCATATACAGATTACTATCCCAAAAAAATTCGTTCATGCAGATCGCGTCATATTTATAGTAAACCACGTTAATGAACCTCATAGGAGATCTGAAGGCAATAGCTTAATGTCTTAAGACGTAAATGAACCTATATAAATACAGATAAAGAGAAATTCATACGCTTGGCCTTAGTTCTGGGTTTTTCCGCAGCATGCTTTTGACAAGACCTCGGCTGGAAGGCAAATAAGAAAAGTGAATAAGCAGAGTGGTCAAAATAAAGGATTATCATGCATGGGTAGAGTTTCTCATAGATAAAGCCAAAAAAGAGTTCAATACATAGTAACTGAGGCACGTAAACATCCCCTCCAAATTATATTGCAACAATATCTTAATTTGGTTCCCATTCTATGGCACACTTTTGCATGAGATTTGCGCTGAAACATGATTATGTATGGGATTGGGTAGCTTACTGAGTGTACCATGCTCAAATATGGCAACTTTACAACTCACTTTTTTCTTAACCCAATCGCCTTGTCAGATAAGAGCTAGGAGATGTTTGGGAAAAGGTGTATCAGTCATTTAACCCATACTGACTTTGACTTAACTTGGTTGCCAAATACCCTAGAAAGTTTTCTTTCAAACAACTACATGACATATTTGAAATTCGTGTCTGACACAATTTCCGGATTTCAGTTTTCCTTACTAACTAGAGTAGTGCATTGCAAATAGAGGCTTTAAGAAGTGAAGAATAGATTCTTCATGTCGTCATAATGATTCCTGAAACAACCTTGAGTAGTTCATCATAATAATAAAGACCTACTACCTGACCTCCAACTTATGCACTATCTCCTTTCACCACATTTTCCCTTTAGATGGCAACAACAACAACAATAAACCCAGTATAATCCCACAGGTGGGGTCTGGGAAGGGTAGTGTGTACGCAGACCTTACCCCTACCTGGGGAGGTAGAGAGGCTGTTTTCAATAGACTTTCCCTTTCCCTTTAGATGGCATCAAGTAGAAATATCGTTTTAGAAATATGTCCTCCACCAAGGGATAAGAAAGGCCGGGGAGGGTAGATGCAGTAACAATGATTGCTGCTTTTTCATTGGCTTCTTTTTTCAGGTTGCTAAATTTTTCGCCTTTTACACCTCAATTTATTTTACAGAAATCTATTTTGGTTCTGGTGATAGAACTTACGCAGAATCTGATGATAAAGACAAAATTAATTCCATTCATGCAAGTTAACACAAGGAGGCATGTCATTTTGTGTATTAGACTGGAAGCTACAATGGACATAGAGGGAACTAAAAAGCCCTTATGGGTTAGCGTAATTTAACTGTAAGATCCTTATGTTGGCCTTTCTTTTAAATAAGGAACGCTTATATACTGGACTTATCTAAAGTAAAACCGAAGATGGACACATCCAGTTAACTTGCAATATTTTGTTCCCATCTGTTGATTGACTGTTTATAAGTTTAAAATAGATATGTATATCTTAAGATAGTTCTCCAAAAAAAAATCATTTGGAAAAAATAAAAAGAGAGGGTTTCCTTCAATAGGACTAGAAAGTCCACCTTTAGAAATCACAGTCCTAAATAAAAGGGCAGCACTTATACATACAAACATATACATGGTTCCATGACAACAGAAATCTCAATCAAATGAATAACTTACAATGGACCAGAGTATTTTGTGGGAAGAGGTGCCACAATAGACTTGTTTATTTTGTTGATGAGTGCTTGCATATCCTATGCCAACATGCACATGATGACATAAGTTTCAACATCCAGAAATATCCGACAGAAATAGGAAAGTGAATAGTAAATTGCAAAAGCCTTAGAACATATATGGATAGGATACACATAAGCAACAGTGATTAGTTTCTCAAAGCACTAGAAGTAACATTACCAAATAACTACATCATAAGTAGAATCATAAAACAAACATCCATTGATTGAAGTATTATAAGGAAAACAAGGGCCATGATCACCCTATGCACTCATTTAAAACAAGACAGATAATAATAACCTATAAACTCATAAACAGAGGAAATCATTGGCAGCACAATGAATAAAAATCGGATGCCATTGTTCGAACACTTGATTATTTCTAGTTTCAGTAGAGCCCCAGCGGGAAATGGAAAATCTCCATGGGCTCATTAGCTAAATCTAGGCAATGTCCATAAACAAAATATATCTTTAGCTAATTTCATATATAACTAGCACTAGTAAATACTATCCAATTTTTCATACACGTGTCTTTCTCCCATTACACTGTTAGACTTTAAGCCATTGGGCTTTAAAGTAGAAGAAGTGTGAATTGGAAATGGAGGGAAATTGAAAATTTGAAGAAGTGAACTTTTGTCTTGCACTTTGTCCCTCATTGGTGAGGGACAACCACATTTGTGTGCTTATATATAGAATCACTTCTTAAAGCTCTTAAAAGGAGTTGAAGAGAATGAACCCTCGCGCCGTCGTCGTCGCTCGCTCGGCTTGGCTTTGGCTTTGGCTTTGGATTTGGATTTGTCAAATGATCGATAAGATTATTTTTGGACAAAATTTATATAATTATTTTTAATAATTAATTAAATGTCAAATCACTGCTGAAAATACGCCAGAACCTTGCTGAAGGTTCAGAGGGCCTCTCTGGCCGCGGTTCTGCCGCGACCGCGGTAGAACCGCGGCAGGCAGGTTCAGAAAGCCTCTCTGACCGCGGTTCTGCTGCGACCGCGGTAGAACCGCGGCAGACAGCGTATTCTTCTGAAAAGTCACCTTTTCCAGACACCTCTTCTGATAATTGCCTATAAATTCTGAGGCAAGGCTCCATTTTCTACACACGAAAAACACTCCAGAACTTCTTTCTTTCTGAATATACCGCATTCTAATTTGCAGTCTCTCTCTCAAATTCGTAAGTGTGATTTTGCTCCGTTCTTTAAGTTCGTTGGTATCCTGCAGTTTGTATTGCCACTGTTGCAGGAAGGTTTATTCCGTTTTATCCTGGGATGATTTAATCCATTACCTTGGCAACGTGTGAGGGGGTTAAAATTCCTTAAGGACACACAAGCAAATTGCGGACTCGGAATATTTCTTAAACTCTTCTGTTTTTCCAGTTTCTTTTATTTTTCTAACAGTTTTTTTCTGAATTTGTGTTTTAACACAGTAGCGCTTACATACATATCTTAGGGTTCAATCCTTTTTCAAGAATGAAGCTCAGCAGACCCCACTAAACTTCATGTTCTTAGTTTCCATCAAGTGCTACACATTTGAGTCCTTTTTAACATCTCTCCAGAGTCATGATACCAACACCTAGAACATGCACAGCTACGAACTTCATCTAAAGTTCTTGAGAATTCTCCACAACTATTGTTAGTGGTTCAACATGGACATCTGACTAGCCGTGACAGCTACAGTTCTCGTTTCTTTCGCAAAAGAAAAATCTACAACCTGCAATAACTAAAATCTTCACATGATATGGGTTGAGAACCATGAAGTCTCACAAATCCCAGCAGAGGCAAAACCACTAGGTGATTCTTCTCATTTGTCCAAGCCTTGGAGGACAGAGTTGTCCGGTACCTGTGCTGGTGGGAGGTAGCAGGTACCCCATGGAACTAGTCAAGGTAGCAAACTGGCCCGGACATCAGGGTTATGGGAAAAAAATACTTCTAAAAAACATGGGCTGCATTTCAAAATGCTGACAAGCTAATAACTTGAGTAATAAGGTTAGACAGTAACAAGGTTCACAGTAACCTACAAATGCCTTGAATGCAGGCTTAAGCGCAGCCATTTCATATATGCAGCATCCTGGATGGGAAAAGAATCAAAGAAATGTCAGTACACCTTAAGTGCCAACTAAGCATGTGAACCAAACATTGCATCAGGCACCAATGTATGCTGGCATGTAAAATGTGTGTCACTTGATGTATATTTGTATTACCTAGGGACCATATGTCTGACTTGGATCCATAAGGTATGTCTGCAAGAAGCTCAGGGCACATGTAACTGGGGGTTCCAACAATCTGAGAAATTAAGCAAGTATAACTTACTTAAACAATACTCAAAAACATGAGATCTTTTGGATATAACATTACTTACAGAGGAAGCAAGATCATCCGAAGTCAGCATCTTGGCAAGTCCAAAATCGCCTGCAGTAGTTCTTGTCCCTCAGTAAAATATTAGAATTATAGAACTTTCAAGAAGCTTGAAATGCAAAAGGAGTAAACTAACCTAGACGAATATCTTGCTCTCTTGTTAGAAATATATTTGAACACTGCAAAAGATGTTACAAACACAAAGTTTAGAAGAGCAGCAAAGTTAAGAAGTAATAAGAATATGAATCCACCCAGTGAAAAACAATTGCAGCGAACCTTGACATCACGATGAAGGATATGATTCATGTGCAAGTAGTCAAGAGCCATTAAGAGTTGAACAAGCCACTTGCACAGTTTCTATTAACAGTTCATGACTCGGGTTAGAAGCGAATGACACACAAATGACAGCTTTTTTTCTCAACTTTTGAAAATAACTCTTTAACTATAGTTGAACATTGGAGCAAAAGATTCAAAGAGCAGAAGGTTAACCTCTTCAGGAAAATGGATGCCCTTTGTTTTTTTTATGGCCTCTGACCTGCAAAGTTGAAGGAAAATAGAGGTCGTTGCAATGAAGCAGGTATGCAGTTATTATGGCTATATCCAAGGTCATTAGAGACAAATGGAATCAAACTACATAGTTTAAGTATGAAAAGTCACTCACATGTCACCACCTTCGCAGTAACCTATGACTATGCATACATAGCAACCCTGCAAGAGAAGGCACAAAAAGTAAAATCCTTATTTAAGCTTCGAATTTATCCATTCAATAAACACCCTCAGCAGTCAAGTAGTGCTACAACACATGTAAAGAAAAATCAAGAATGTCCAACTAGCAAAGGAATGTAAAGAAAAAGAGAGTAAAAGTGTTCGAAAACAAGAGAAGCTTGCCAGAGATCTTAGTAGAAGTACTCCTAGAATAATGTCAGCCACTTGCATGCTTCTTAATTCTTAAGATATAAAGGGTATAACCTCATCTAGGAGAAACTTCAGTATACTTGTCTAACAAACAAATAGCCTGTAAGAGGCCCAACATTGCCTAGTTGCAAACATAAAGAACTTATGATTCTACTTCAAACTTGTCTACACAGCTTTTATCTAGTCGTATTCCCACTCTGCTCATGTAATGTGTGTTTAAATCTAACCACTAATTGTATAACAAGTTAACAACAGCTTACTGGAGAATAAAATCTATTTCCCTTCCAATTACATTGTACCAAAAAATTTAAGTGATTCATAGAAAAGATAAAAAGTAAAAAAAATAATAAAAGAAATACAGAGTGACTTATCAAAACAAAAACAAAACCGAAAAAGCGATAGAGTGTTTGTTGAGTGCACTTAAGAAACTCTGTGCACATCCAGGTGGATAACAACAACAACAACCCAGTAAAATCCTACAAGTGGGGTCTGGGGAGGGTAGTGTGTACGCAGACCTTACCCCTACCCCGAGGGAGTAGTCCAGGTGGATAAGTAGGGGATAAAAGCTGCATAGAAAAGTATGCACGTATAGTAGCTGATTCCTTCTCTAAGATGACCAAGAGCTGGCAATTAAATATGCGCTTGAGCTCTTTGGCAGTTTTGAATCTGTTATCGCAAATTGACATGCATCATTATCTCCCATATTCTTTCAAAATCATAGTGTACTAATAGCAGTGTTGTGAAAGGCGCGCTTAAGCCCTGAAGCGAGGCTCAAAACATGTTGAGCGCTTCGCCTCGCCTTGTGGGCGCTTCAGTGTCGCATCAAGGCTCTAAGCCATACTTTTTCTTGCCAATGAGTGTAATCTTGAAAAGGCGACACTAAACAATTGATATTTCACTTTATCATAATATTTTTCAATTTCTTTGTCCTTATATTTGTTATTCATGCTTTTAATTATTGGTCTTGGACTACATATACAAATTTTTACTTTTTCTCCCGTTGCGCCTTTTTCATTAAAGCCGCGCTTTAATTGCGCTTGCGCTTAAAGCCCCAATGGACCTTAGAGCTTTTTTGCGCTTTTCGCCTTTGATAACACTGACTAATAGTATTCCAAATTATAGACAAACAACTTGTGCCCAAACACAATCCATTAAGGTTGCTCTGACATTTCATAGACATCAAAATTTGTTGCCACATAACAAATTGAGTTCCTGCAAAAATTTCCTTTAAAAAGTTATTATTGGTATAGGGGTTTGCCTATCAAGAAATAATTGGCTTCTTTACGTATAGAACTTTCAAACAAATTTCACTTTCAGATTTACCTACCCAATACTTCTGCATGCTTTATTTAGGATAAGGGACGTGGAAGTGCTTAATCTCATACTCCCAAAAGAAGAAAACATATACATCAAATGTTTTATCAAAATGCCGAAAGTATCAAACAAAGGAATGAAAAGAACATGACTTGAAAGATAAGTACAACATGCAACCTTCTCCACCCATGAGTCTTTGTACTCCACAATGAATGGATTTTGCATACTCGAAATAAGGGCCATCTACAAAATAAAGGATAAATTAAACAATAGGGAATTTAAGAAAGCTCAACTACAAAGCATAATATGGTTTAAAATACATATGAAAAAGTACATCAAGTAGCAGTAGAAGTATTTGGTGAAAATGATTTAAGTTCTTTACTTTGAAAGGTTAAAATGAGATGCAGTTTCCTTTTTATTGAATATCTTATTGTCCCTCCAAACTCCAAAATGTACCTTTTACTAGATACTGAAAGCTTGGAATACCAAAATAGAACACAAAATATCATTTCTGAACCTCTTTCAAGGAAGATGTGTAGAAATTCTAGAATATGGTAGAAACTCAAAGTTTCCTGAATGTTTCCTAGGATACGGAAGGCCCGGAGGTGAGAAGATGCGTTGCTTTAAGCAGAAGACACAAACCTCCTGGTGTGCATTTCGGCGAGTCCTGTCTGTTTGTCGAGCGAGACGAATTTTTTTCAATACATACCTTGAAATAAGAAGGAACATGAAGAATAAATTAATCCTTGTCTAACAAACACCAAAAAGCAATTGTTCACAGACATGTGTTTTTGATAAGTAGCAAATGCTCACAGAATTGAAGAGTTCATATACACTTCACATAGTAGAAGTGCAATATGTGACTATATGTATGTGGATTATATAAATAACTATGTTTTCTAGCTCTTACTTCTTCTTTTCAAGCTTATGCCTCACAAGAACTGCAGAGCCAAAAGCCCCTTTGCCAATTTGCTCCAATAATTCATACTGCTCCATTGGACCCGTAACTGATCTTCCCCTTCAAAGGTCAAACTTCAAATAGCACCAATCTCGTTGCTAAATAAAAAACAGAATACATACATTAACAAACTACTAAAAGGCTACTAGTTTAGGCAAAAATAAATCAAAATAAAAAATAGAAAGAATCAACAAAACAATCTTTGTTCTACAATGGCCAAAAGGCTATTAGGACAGACATAGCTACACGTTATTACATATGCAAAACATCCAGAAAAGAGATTTATTTTGAGGTGTTACGCCCCAAAATGGCACTGATCTAGTCCTGTTATTGCCCGAACTTAGAGGTCATGTCAAATTGCTGAAAATCTTCATAATAAGGTTGTAATACCAGAATACAACTGCAATTTTCCATGACATAGCACCAATTTAAGGAAAACAAACGCAATAAAGTGCCCTTTTTGTGAAATAAGAAAAAATAACTCATTGTTTCCATGACATAGCGACAATTTATAAAAACTAATGCAACAAGTTGCATTTTCTTAAAAATTGAAGGGGAGAAAAAATCACGACTGCCCTCTCAGGCATTTGAACAAACATTTCAAGCAACCAGAAAATACCCAAACCCCAGATAGTGTTTAGACAACATTGTGAATATACTAACAGTAATACATCATACATTCCAAAATATTAACAATTACACATTCAAGAAACCAAATAAGTACAAAACCCTTGCAGTGACACATCACACATTTTCAATTTGCATTTGAAATGTAGAAATAAATACAACAAACAAGATCAGAGACTGAGAGAAAGAGGAAAACCCAAAACAACTCACACATTACTCTTATTAACAGCAAACAAACGTTATAAACCATATTAAACACTAAAAAAGAACAAAAATCAAAAGCAGATTTAAAATGGGTAGCTCAAAAAAAGGACCTAAAAATTAGCATAAGTTAGAGCTACAAATATGCAAATTGAAGTACCCAGAACTCACATTTTCAAGCATTGAAGTCAGTCAAGTAAGAAATGGGTCATAGTCAAAATATTGAATAGATTCACTTCAATTTAAGTTGGAAAAGGGGAAAAAGTGAAAAAAGAAAAAGAAAAAGCTGAAAAAGATAAACCAGAAAACGTGAAGCTTTGTGGATCACGAGCTACATTGAAGAATGCATAGGGCAATGAGATGTGAAAACGACGTCGTTTGCAGTTTCAGAAGAGTAGTAGTAGAAGAAGTAGATGAGGAAGAAGTGAGTCGTGGTAGTAGTGTTCTTGCTCTTCTTCCATAGTGTTTTTGTTTTTTTCTTCTATGGGAATAATGGGGAAATTATTTATTTATTTATTATTTATTCATTGAATTGTATAGGAGTATTAAGTTATAATGAAGATATATTATAAAAGTGGAGAGAGGAATGGAGACAAAGGGGAGTGAAGAAGAAGACAAATATAGAGAGAGAAAGGAGATTAATTAACGTTTAAAGATGGATTAGTTTATTAGTTTGGGGGATTAATGAAAATGAGAGTAGACACCCTCTTTGGAGACAACCCCACCGACCCCCCCAAAAGCTTGTATTTAATGTACATTTGGTAAAAGCTGAATGCTCGTCGTGATTTTGCGTAATCTTGTTTTGACAAATTTAGCAATCAAATTAGTTTAAAAATTTGCATAGGTAAAGGGCAGTCCCGTACACTAAATTTCCGCTATGTGTAGGGACCGGAAAGGGCCGGACTTTTGGGATCTATTGTACGCAATCTTACCCGATATTTCTACAAAAAGTTGTTTTCACGGCTCTAACCCGTGGCCTTCTGGTCACATGGAAGCAATTTTTGAGTTACGCCAAGGCTCCCTTTCAAAAACTTGCATGGGTAATAAGTATATACTCCCTCTGTTCACTTTTAGTTGTCAAGTATTCTAAAAATAAATTTTCATTTCTACTTGTCACTTTTCACGTATCAAGAAAAAAAAGTTTTACTTTTCTTGTTTTGTCCTTAGAATTAATTATTCATTCCAAATTTTTTTTAAAATCCATTAAGACTACACATTAATTGATATGAGTATCATGGTAAATTATACATTTTATTTATTTTTTTCTTAAGTGCGTGCAAAATTCAAAGTGGACAAATAAAAGTGCACAGAGGGAGTATACAATATAGCATATATTTCTTAAATATTAATTATGATTATATTAATATGCCAATCCACCATCAACTATCCTTACCATCACGTCGCTATTACCAACTATTTTCACTATCACCGTCTCTGCTACTAACAAATTCTATAATCAGCCACCATCATCATCGAGTTGCCAGTAATATCTACGGTTGCACAAGTGTCAATTGCATTCGCTACTGTACAGTCACTATTATCGGTCACTTGTTGTGGAGTTGCAGCCAAGAAGAGGGATCAATTGAATCTTACTGCGTTAATAAGGCTGAAACATTTTCCCTTTTATAGGGAAATTACCAGCTATGTCCATTTGTAAGTAGCTCATTATAAAAATAGGCCAATTCATAAAATATTACTAATATTAGCCAATTAGCTATTTGTAGTAAAATTAGGTCAATTTTTTGCTCTTTTTTTTTTGAGTGGGTGTTATTAGAATAGATTGGGTACATCTTAAAGAGTTTGAATCTCAGTTTTGGGATGGTTTGGTGAAGTTTTGAGGTGGTTTGAATTGAAAATTCGAAGTAAAAATCGAACATGAAAAAAAATGATATGTGTATCACACTGTGTATTATTTGTATCAATTATGTGTCACATGTATATCCATATATACTTGTGTGTGAGATACATGCGTGATACATGTTTGATACATGTGTCGCAAAAGAACTTTTTTTGAACTCGATTTAACTACGAATTTTGATACAAAATTAGTCCAAATCACCTCCAATCTTCCTCAAATTTTGTATGTTGACTTATCTATATGTTTTCAATGAATTTCAACTATACCCATTGAAAAAGTTCCTTTTTTGCTTAGATTTTTGGAATATTATATTTTTATTTGTATTTCATCACCTTATTTGCTAACTCATCCATAAAATTTCCCATCCGTCTTGTATCTGATGTTGCTATTCACGCTTAAAAATATGGAAGGAGATTTTTGCATGTGGTTCTTTGAGATAAAGAACCTTATTTATTTAGTTAGTTTTTCAATTTTTATATGTACTTGACTAGTTTTGGTAAGTTTATGACTAATGGCTAAAGGTTGATAAATTAAAACTTATATGGGACATTTGTGTAAGTTTCCCTTTTTTACATTCATATACTTTTGAATCTCCTTGATAAGTAAAATTTTTAATCTAACGGCAAAAATAATTTGTTTTAGGTGGTACATTCGAATATTTTAATCATTTTGTTAAAATTCCTGATTCCATAGTGTATTACGTCTACCAATTACCACCACCGCTAATCCACCTGAAAACAAACCCACCGCTACCACCATGAGTTGCCACCTTCATTAGTGTTTGACCAAAAAGTATAACACTCTTTGTTAAACTAATTAAAAGAAAACTAACAGGAAAGTGAATCCTAGTCAAGCGTAATGATATCTAGATCTAGCTAAGCGTCTCAATGATACCGTCCACTTAATGCCCGGAGTTAGTTATAAAATCATTAAATGCGCGCTCTGAAGAATAAATGAAGAATGAGTGATGAGCAATAAATATGAAAATTGGCAATAAATGTAAATAAGAAGAACAATTCACTCAAATATCGAATGATGTGGAAGATTCTTCCTTCTGACAACGAAATATGGCAGTAAGTAAGAAAATGAACAAGGCTTTCTTGGATCGCGTGAGTGGAAAGGAAGAATAATCGATAAAATCAATGATTGTGGAAAGGTAAACTTTGTATTTTCTCTTAAGAGTCAACTTCTTAGAATAGTTTTTTCTCAGAATCAATCTCATGTGCCCCTCTTTCCCTTCTTTCCTTTTCTATTTATATGGGATGTTCTCTAAAAACCCTAAAAAGGTATTACACTAACCATTGTTCCTACACTTTACTACTCGACCTCGGCTTCAACAGCTTGCTCAGCAATGCTCGTTATCAGGCTTCAGTCGACCTCGTCTTGGCCGCACAAATAGAAACACAGTCTTCTCACTTAACGACCTTCCCCCGCCTGATTTCCTAAGCCGGATTTTGGTCCATACAATAGATTTTACTGTTGCATCAAATAATATGCATAGTGAAAATTCTATTTTAAGCGATATTAAAAAAAATAAAATTAAATCCAGCCTTTTTCGTGTAATACTCCCTCCGTTTCATATTAAATGAGGTACTTTTCTTTTTAGTCTATTCCAAAACAATGACACATTTCTAAATTTGGAAATATTCAACTTTAAACTCTTCATTTACCCTTTTTGCCCTTAATGAGAAGCTTTTATAGCCACACAAATGGCATGACCCCACAAACCTTTCACTCCTTAAGACCACAAATTTTAAAAGTCTTCTTTTTTTTTCTTAAACTCCGTGCCGAGTCAAACTACCTCATCTAATACGAAACAGAATGAGTACCTTGTTTTCCTTGAAATTTTATGAAGAGTCAATTCCATCTTACCCCCTTAACCTTTTAGTGTTGGGAAATAATACCCCCTCACCTCTTGAATGGGAAAGAGAGCCCCCTTTAACTAAAGAATTAACAAGTGTAATGAGAAAACTATCACCGGAAAACTCAACCAGCTTTTAAGATAACTAAATCAACTTTAAGAAACTTAATTACTTAATTTGGTTGTTATTAAACTGATTCAAATACATATAGTATATTTCTTTTTTATTTTGTGGATCTTGTTATCCTCAATATGCGAATATCTGGCTCAATGACGTTCCAAATTCTTTTGTGCTAACTAATAAAGGTTGACGAAAATAGATTTAAGTCATGGTGCTGCTTAATCTCATAAATATTCACGAAATCGATGTGTGGCACCAACTAGTAGCTAGTATAGCTTTGAGTTATTGTAGCAAAATACAATGTTCACAGACCAGTAATGGGTTAAATATTATTTTAGTTTAATTTATCTTCTCGTTAGTTACTTCGCTACAGATAACTCTGCGCGCACCATAAAAAGGAGAATTCGACTTTGTTTTTTTCATATGCCTTGATATTGGCATCAAACAAGCTTAGCTCAAATTGATATTAGCCATAATTGTGGAATAATGAAGAATAAAGGTTACTTGCGAGATACAACTTAATGTAAGTTACTTTTGATATTTGATCTTTTTCCTTTGTCCAATCTATTAACATTGGAGTACATACCTATTATATTATTCATATTTGAAGGTTGATGGTTATTATCATGACATTAACTAATAAAAGCAATTAAATTGGTTAAGACGTGATAACGCTAGTTTTCTATCCGAACAAGGATTGTTATATCATTTTGTAAATTCTGATGACCATTTTTTCATTTCGTTGGTTGTCTTTTGGGTCAAAGAGGGTTCCCTTTCCCGTTCAAAAGGTGAAGGGGGTATTGTTTCCTTATGCTAAAAGGTTAAGGAGGTAAAGTGAAATTTACTCTTTTATGAAAGACGGTTAACTAATGAAGGGGGGACCACTCGTTCCCGATCCAAAGTGAACTGGGTGTGAGTATTGGGTGGGCCATAATTATTTGGAGCGTTTGTCGGGTATAGAAACAGAGCACATAAATGTGGGCCAGACCTCCACTTTCCTTTGCTCAATCATAAGGCTATATCCGTGAATGCTAGTTCACCTTTCAGTCACAGGTTTTCTGATTTGACCAAAAGTTTTCTTCTTTGAGATTTGATTCCAATGGTTGGTCTAATTATAATATAATTCCAAATTAAACGATCTTACTCTAAATAAAGTGCATTAAGCGGGAGATTTTGTGAACATCATTAAATGTAAAGTTTTAGTCCCGTGCTTCACTATTTAATCTAATTGTTTTGTATTTCCAATGGTCAATTTTATAAAATATCGAAGAAAATCGGTTTATAATTCAAATTATGAAGCCGGGTTTTGAAAATACAGGAAATATACTATAAAGTTAAAGTAAAACTATTTTCAAATTATTGACGTTATATCTTAATGTGATGAATTTATATTTGGTCAAATTAATATGACTGTCTCTTGAAAAAGTTAGAAAATGACAATTCTTTTCATAATATATGAAATAAGAAAATGATAAAACTTACACGGGTAGAATATACTATTTCTTGTAGTTTAGTTTTTTTTTCAACGTGGTTCAATTTGACTTACTTTTTATCTACACAGACCAAAACTAAAAAGCCGCCTTAATATATACCAAATCAAACGGGGCATTTTTATATATATCTACTTTTTCCACCAATGATGTTATACTTGCATTGCACAATACAAAGTATACCCGCTCGGATCTTAAGTAGTTCAATTTTTTCAATGCAACTTCAGAAATCAAATCTGGAGTTCCTCTACCTTTCGAATGCGACTTCAAACTTTGAATCTAAAGTAGTTCAATCTCTTTAATAAAACGTCAAATATCAAATATGAAGTTCTTCTATCTTTCAAATAAAACTTCAGAAATACGAATCTTAAGTAGTTCAATCTATTGAATGCAACTTCAGAATTCAGATCTTAGGTTCTAACACATAAACTTGTTCTTCGAATTTCAACAATCCAATACACGATTGAATGCTCAAATCTACTCCAAATAAGCTCAAATTTGAACATAACTTTCAAATATCATAAAGAACAAATATCAACCATCAGATTGTAAAAACAACAACAAATTTAACAAATCCAGTTTGCAACTAAGAAAAAGAAGAAGAAACGCTACACACAAAGAAGGAGGAGGAGGAGGTAACAATAAAGAATAAGAGAAAATTGCATGTGTCTGAAATTATTCAAAAAATTGGATATCAGTTAAAAAAAATTTAAAATGGGTACAAATTCAATGAGTGA
Source organism: Nicotiana attenuata (assembly GCF_001879085.1). Lineage (NCBI taxonomy): Eukaryota > Viridiplantae > Streptophyta > Magnoliopsida > Solanales > Solanaceae > Nicotiana > Nicotiana attenuata. The sequence continues at coordinate 1,538,060 of NC_031989.1, forward strand.
CGCAAAACTAGGCGCCGCATGAAAATTTCACAGATCAAATGATGTATCATTTACTTGAAATTTTTAAGGCAGAAGTGAACAACATTTTAGTTCAATCCAGCTTTCATTCTTTTTCCCTCTATAGATTACATTAAGGGATTTTTTCTTATATATAATAGGAACTTATTTATTTATTTTTTCTCGATTTTGTAATTTTTAAAAAGTATCTAGGCTTTTTTTACAAATTGTATACATTTCCTTTTATAAGGCTTCTAACCCATTATTAATGCATTCAATTATATTTTTTTCCTTTTTTCTCTCCTCTCCTCTCTCTCGCTTCTTCTATGCAGATCTGAAATCAAATTCTTCTTCAAATATTGTTTTACCAAATTCTTCTTCCAATTTTTTAAAAACTCAACAAGATTTTCGCTATTGGTACAAGAGTCCACAAGAAAAATACAAATGGACGAACGCAGCCTGGGAGCAAAAATGAAGTCGTACTCGCCATTGAAATGGAACCAATTAAATCCACACTGATCACGCCCAACTATGCCTTATAAAAAAGACAAAGCGGTCGTTGTAAATATATTCCGGTTAACAAGTCCGGAGTCGAATCCCACAGGGAATTAACCTATCAATCACAGCTATTGGACTCACGTAAATTTACGTATTCAATCTTCGAAAATATTTAAGTAATAGATTGTGTTTACTAACTAAATATTACGTATTGAAAATGCAATAATTAAGAACTAACTACGAACGGGTTGTAGACCATTATTGGAATGATCTAAGGTTCTGATTTTCCCTATTGTCGAAATCCTTCCCGCTACGTTCCTATAAATTTGCCTAAGTCTTCTCTATCGATCATGAGTGCTCTGACTGTCATAACTCTCTCACGAGTAATTACAATAATATACTAGACATATTCTCCCGAATTACGCTAGCTAGCCTTAAGTACAACTCACTTAGATCGCACCATGGTTTCGTTATCCCTAATCCCACCTTTAAACCTTTCGTATTGATCCCTCATATACATTAGGAGTGATGTTGTTCAACAACTACCTAAATATGCACTCTCTCCCGAGTAATACATACTAAATAGGAACAGTTAATTGAGGGCCCTTCAATCAACAAGTTGAACAAATAGAGAGCATACTGTGGCAAATCTATATTAACATAACGAGAAATCATCCTTCAATAGGTTCCATCAAAACCATAGATTAGGAATTTAGCTACTCATACTCATAGTAACAATATCCAAAGTATTTTGCATAATTAAATTACAAAGTAAGGATAAAGGGATGTAAAAATCAATGATTCTAACTCCCAAGTAGTGCTCCACGAGCTATTCTTGCCTTCGATTGCAAAAGTCCTTCAAAGTGGCATTTTTGGGTCTATTTATATGTTTAGGACAAGACTTAAACGTGTAGGTCAAATCCTAGTCAAGCCGGCAAATAATTTAAGTCTTCAAAACTCGGACTGGACCTGGCCCCTGGCCTGGCGTCGCCAGCCTCAGCCTGGCCTTTGGCTGGCCTCGCCAGGCTAAAGCTTGGTTCAGCCTGGCCTTTCGCTGGCATCGCCAGGCTGAAACCTGGTTGAGCCTGGCCTTTCGCTGGCCTTGCCAGGCTAAAGCCTGGTTGAGCTGGCTTTTGCCTGGCCTCTCCTTTTCACTGTTCTCAAGCGCACTTTCAATGTTTAAGTATCCCTTTTGCTCTACTTTCATCTCCAATTCACCTACATATAAAATAGACTCCATTACGCGCAAATAAAGTGTAATTTATCATTAAAGCATGTAAAATGCAAGGCACGTAATGTGCTAAACCATGAATTATAGCCACACATCAATACCCCACACTTAAACATTGCTCGTCCTCGAGCAATCAAACTACACTCATGTACACAACCTATTAAGCAATTCCCTTAACTCATTATACCAAGAATCTTTAAAATAGTTTAAGCACAAAGGTGTGACATCCTCGCCTCAAGAATCGACTCGCAAATACCATGCCTTATTCACAATTCACTTACTTACTCTAACATGGAGGTCAACAACATTACCTTTCCTTTATGAATCATGTGCCCTCACCCAATCAAAGAGCTTAGTTCCACACACAATGAATTTTAATAACGTTGGAACTCAAGATAGGAAAAATTCACTCGCTCCCAAAAATAACCTTCATATGCTCCAAATGACGTACCATAAGCTTTCCCGTAGTGTAATACTCCACTAATCGAGTTCATTCAGTCTAAGATCAAATAGGACTTTTATTGGTTGTAATGTCGGTTGTGGGTCGGGTAGGATACATTTGGATACAAGTGACTACACCTCCCTTAAGCACTTTAATACAAACACTTTAACCTTCAATCCCATACTTATGTCAAACCAAAACTCCACCTTAACTTCACTATATTTCACCCCCTACTTCTTTAAGCACCAATACATCAAAAGCCACCACCATTAGATTTTTTTTTTCATACATTACTGCTATTATATAAATATTTTTTTTCTTTTTTTCCTTTTTCTATCCAAATGGCTTTTATTGATACATTTTTTTTCTTCATACGATGCACCTTTCTCCTTATTTCATTTGTTCCACTCAAAAGCCAACCCACCACCCCACACTTTAACTTTTTCATAATTCATCACAATTCAAGTGCTCATGAGAGGTGACAAGGTTCAAATATATGGTCGATTCAAACAAAGGGGTACGACTTGTAATGTGGTTACCAAAGAAACAGGATTATAGGCTCAACGGGGTTAACTAAGATACATCACATTTAGGTGGGTACTCTATATATATCTCGCTTAACAAAGAACCGCCTATATCACTTCTCAGACTGAACACGACAACTATTTCGCTTTGCACACACACGGGGCAAGTTCTAGACATTAAATGCAATGCACATAATACATATAAACCTCACACAGACATGGCACATAACTCATTCAGGATTGATTTTTTATCACGACACTCCAGTCAAAGCAGTTAAGCAAATTTAAGAACCCACAATTTAAGGTATTTATCCTAGAGTCAAAAATTGAGCATAAGCGTCACAACCAGAGTACTGACTATTCTCAAGGCATCACAATGCTCAGATATATTGCTGTGATTAAATGCATAGTCACGTGGTTCCTACTCCTAAAAATTAAAATTACCTATACCCGGTTCAACTAAAAACCCTTGGAAAAGAACCGCGACCCAAAGAAAAATCAAGGGGGAATCAGTACACTACCTACACAAAAAAAAATCTTTTTGGTATTTTCTTTAGACTTATTTCCCTCAAGAAAACTGTCTACGAGATCCATCATCGGGAAAAGTCCAACATTTTTATGTTTTTTTATATATATTTTTTGCCTAAAAACAAATAACAAGAAAAACAAAAATGATAAAAAAAACAAATTCTAAAAATAAAAACAAATAACAAGAAAAACAAACATAAAAAAAACAAATTCTAAAAATAAAAACAAATTCTTAAAAAAATTAATTAGCTAATGAAAATGACACTTACAACAACAACAAAAACAGCTAACAACTATTAATATCTACAAGTTCCCACCCCATACTTAAATCATGCATTGTCCTCAGTGCATGCACAATTTGACAAAACAAGAAATAACAAGAGTAGGGTGCAAGAAAACTCCCTAATCAAACAGCGTCTTCATCCTCAGACGCTCTCCATTCTTCATCATGTTCTTCCTCCTCCTCATCATCATCTCCCTCACTATCTGACTGCTCCGGCTCTGCCTCAGACTACTCCGGTATGCTGACATCCTCACCAGCAGGGAGTCTATATCCATCTCCTACACCAACCAGCTGCCGGGCATGAGCAATGAGCGGGTATCGCTGCTCCAATTCAGTCCTCTCCTCAGATGTGGCCGGGCAACCCCCTATCCGCAGCTGCAAATCCATCATCCCATAATGATGGGCCATGAAACTATCATCACGTGCATTGCGCTCAACACCTATCAGTGAAGGCGTACCAGCCTCGTCTTTCAGCCGGAGATTAGTGATGTCTGTTTGTTGGATGAGCTGATCGATAGTGTGGTCAAACTCAGGCTCTTCCTCAACCCCCTCGTGCTGTAGGAACCGAGTCAAGAAATTAGGAAATGGCATTCGATCAATTTTCTTACTCGTTCTCACTGATGCCATCTGGTAGCGGATCAGATGACCCACATTCACCCTCTGCCCTGTCATAAGGAAGTATAGCACACAGGTCCTCTTACGGCTCACAAACGTGTCATGATTGCACGGTAGGAGCCGGCGTTTATCAATTTAAGCCACACCTGAGCCTCCGCCTTCATCTTCTTCTTAGGGAACCTATTGTGACTGTTTGTTACCTTATCCCGAACCCATGCAGCAGTAGAGTCGACACCACAGAGCGTGTGCCTCAGCTCTCTATATGTAGGCCGGCGAATGAATTGGTCCAATGGCTCTACAGGAACATTTGGCGCACCTAAAAAGTCGCATATGGCCTTGGCTGAAAAATCTATCAAGCATCCACGGATTGTCACCAGCTCCTCAATGTCTTGTGGGTCAAACCCTGTATAGAATTCCCCGACTAGGTTGAGATTGATGTCCCCCGTGTTCTTAAAAACATAGCTTAACCCCAAATCCTGGATACCTTTCCAAATCGCCGGATACTACGCTTTCGCGCTGCATTCCAGGATAGCTTCTTCCGGATGGACATGTTTAAGCCTACATCGCCTGTACCAATCCCTCGTATGCGGAGGTATGTTGTTTATGCCAAACTCCCGTTGGCCTTGGGGTTGTTGACGCATGGCAGCTACAACTGCCACAGCTTGTGCGCCACTCATACTAGAGGTAGCTTCTCCCCATTTTCTTTTCTTTGCAGGAGGTGCAGAGGTCGCCTTTGCTTTAGCTTGGGCAGTTGAAGAGGCCTTTCCTTTACATGTGTCTTTTCTAGGAGGCATCGTTCCTACACAAATATGCAATAGTCAGATAATGCTACATTACACACTACACACATAATCTTTCCCAACTTGCCGAGGTTACTCAGACTTCACCTCGTATTTTCTTAATATTAGAATCAAACCACAACACATGGACTACCCGTGAGCCACCCCACATTTAAGATTTTAATATGGTGCATGACTACATAACACTAGTTTATTAATCTCGGAGACTCAGGCTCCAAAGGGGACGAGGAATGCCATTGAGGCATTACATCAAACACTTAACAAGTACTAGTGCCATGGGAGTTCTTATGGAAATGAAGGATTGCCTCATCCTCCCAAATCGGCTTGGGGGTTCTGTACTACCACATATTTTCACAATCGCAACACCATTCCTATGGGGTTCATGGGATTGGGGCACACAAACTCAATACTACAATGAATAATAACCACCAACAATGAAGAACAAACACCAACAATGAAGAACAACCACCAACTCAATACCTGTACCCAACTCGAAATTATAAAGGAAAGAGATCAAATCATACCTTTGAAGATTTTGTGAGGAGGGAGCTGCCTGAGAATTTCTGATGAGTGTGAAAGAATGGCAAGACTAAGCTTGGATTCAATGGGGTGGGAGAGACAACTATAGCAATATGCTGGTGAGTGTGTGTGGGTGAGCAAGCAAATCATGCAGTGTATTTCTGTTCTTGTGAATTTTCTTTTAGAGCTTGATGTGTGTTGGTTTAAGTGAGGTTAGGGTTTGATTTGTTTTGTGTTCAGTGTTTTAGGGCATGTATGTGAGGCTAAGGTCGACTAAATTAAGGAGAAAAACTTAAAGTGGCCGAAATACTTACCTGGCATTAGTCAGGCGTCGCCAGCCTAAGGCCTGGTGGACCCTGGCGTTAGCCAGGTGTCGCCAGCCTAAGGCCTGGTTGAGCCTAGCTTTATCCTGGCTTCGCCAGCCCCAGCGCCTAGTGTACTTCAGGAGACGCTTAAACCCCGCTCGATTCGCCCAAACTCACCTGCAAACTTGTTAGTACCTAAAAACAAAAAGAAAAATTCTAACTACACTAAAACTCAACTACGAATTGGGTTGCCTCCCAACAAGCGCCTTAGATAACGTCGTGGCACGAGGAATACAACAGTCCAATGGGTTCCCTCCCATGAAGTTCCTGATTTAACATCGCGGCACGACGCAGGTAAGCACATTTAAGGTACGCTCAACATCGGAGGCTAGATCAAATGAATCACTAACACTACCTTTGCTTCATGCATGCCAACATAATGTTTTAATCTGTGGCCATTAACTCTGAACTTGTGATCACGCCCAACTCTAGTCCTAAAAAGGATAAGTGGTCGCTGCAAATATAATCTGGTCTATAAGTCCGGAGTCGAATCCCACAGAGAACTAAGGCTTAGCTATATTTGTTTAATATCACTAAGAAAACAAGTTTGAACAATTTTCTAAATTATAAAGATTGAGATTTATATTTCTAACTAATTAACTGCAAATACTACAAAGCGGTAAAATTATCAACTAACGAGACAAAGGGTTGGAGACTAAATTAAGGAGGTCTAGAGTTATGATTTTCCCAATTGTCGGAATCCTTACAGCTATGTTCCCTACAATTTTGCCGATGTATTCTCTACTGATCGTGAGCACTTTAGGTGACGTAATTATCTTTCGAGCAACTACAATAATTTACTAGACATATTCTCTCGAACTACGCTAGTTGGCTTCATCTAACCGCTCACTATGGCCACATCAAGGCTTTGTTATTTCTAAACCTACCTTTAAACCCAATGTATTGATTTCTCACATACGTTAGGAGTGACGTTGTTCAACAACTACCTAAATATGTACTCTCTCTCAAGCAGTACACACTAAATAGGCACAGTCAATTGATGGCCATTCAATCGACAACAACAAACACGTAGTTGAACAATTAGAGAAATCCAACGGCTTAATTATATAAAAATATAACAAGAATTCATCCTACAAAAGGTTCTATCAAAACTCTACATAACAAATTAGCTATTCATAATAGCATGTAAAACTACAATACTAAAAGTCATAACCAACAATGAAAAATAGGAAGAGGAAGGAAAAACTCGTAGAAGAATTCCCCGCCTTGCTCCTATTGTGTCTCTGCCTCCTTAGGTCGAATCCGTGTCAAAAATCTATCCAACCTCCTCAAAATACTGTTTTTCCATGTATATATACCAAGTAGGGTCGGGCCCAAACAATTATACCTTCTCCTACGCGAAAAAGGACAATTTTTCAGGTCTGGACGCTCGCGGTCGCGGTCCGGGCGCGGTATTTTCCCAGTGCACTGCCTCAGTCCGCGTCTAGGTCCGCTGTCGCGGTTTCGACCATGTTTTTCACCCTGTTCCATTTGGAATTTAGAAAAACGTAAAACATGAAAGTTGTAGCCCTTTGAGTTAGATTTCCAACCACATATTATATAGACCAAATGGAGTTTGGATCAAAGAGTTATGTCTATTTTACTAGACAATACGCAATATGCCTACTCGAGTCTTCGTTTGTTCATAACTATCAAATTTGACCCCTGAACACGATCCTGGCTTAATTCCTTGGGCTTTTACTCAGACTTCAAAGCTCCAAATCACTTTAATTCATTCCATAACATCTATATAGCTCGAAATCACTCCTACAAGGCATAAAACACACAATTAGTGCAAAACACTAGCGATTAAAGCGCAAACTCAACTAATGTGCAGTAAATTAGAGTGTAATAATCGACTAAAATACGTAATTATAGCCTATCATCAACACCCCACTCTTAAACCATTGCTCGTCCTCGAGCAATCAAACTAACTACACTTTATATAGACACGACCTTTTTAAACAATTCTCCTAACTCGTCACACCAAGAATACTTAAAATAGACTAAGCACAAAAGCGTAACATCTTCACCTCAAGATTTGACTCGTAAGTACCACGCATTATTCACAACTCACCCACTTACTCTAACATAGAGGTCACTGACATTACCTCTCTTTCATGAATAAAGTGCCCTCACACAACCAAAGATAGTAGTCCCACACAATAAAATTTAAGAACACTTAGGAACTCAAGATAGAAAGAATTCACTCAATCTCAGAAATAACATTCATATGCCACAAAAGATGCACCATAGGCTTGCCCATAGTGTACTACTCTACTAATCGAGCTCATTCAGTCTAGGATCAAGTAGGACTTTATTTGGTTGTAATGTAGGCTGCGGGACGGGTAGGATACATTTAGATATAAGAGTGATACACCTCCCTAAGCACTTTAAAACATATACTTTAACATTCAAACCACATACTTATGTCAAACCAGACTCAACCTTCACCTCAATGTATATTACCCCATACTTCTTTAAGCACAATTACATAAAGAGTCACCACTTATCAAGGAATACTTTTTTTTTTCACAGCAATACAACTATTTTTTTTCCAATTCAAGTGGCTCTTACTTGTTCGAAACAGTGCTCCTTTCTCCTTATTTCATTAGTTCCACTCAAAAGCCAAACCAGCCACCCCACACTTTAACTTTTACACAATTCATAAACAATTCAAGTGCTCATGAGAGGTTACAATGGTTCAAATAGATGGTTAATTCAAACAAATGTTGCCAAAGAAACTGGATTACATGCTCAAAGGGGTTAACTACGATACAAAACAATTAGGCAGGTAAAATATACATATCTGGCTCAACAAAGAAACGGCTATATCACTTCCAATACTGAACAAAACTACTATTTCGCTTTGCAAACACACGGGGCAAGTCCTAGGCATCAAATGCAGTGCACAGAATAACACCCAAACCTCACACACACATGGCACATAACTCACTCAGGATTAGTTTCATCAAGACACTCTAGTAAAAGCAGGTAAGCAAAGTTAAGATCATACAATTTAAGGTACTTATACAAGAGTCAAAAATTGAGCTTAAGCGTCACAACCAGAGTACTCACTATTCTCAAGGCATAACAAAGTCAAGAGATATTGCTTTATTTCAAAACACATCACAACGGCTCCTATTCCTAAAAAAAGGCGAACTACACCCGGTTCAAATAAAACCCTTGGAAAAGAACCGCAGCACAAAGAAAAACCAAGGGGAAATTGCTTCACTACCTAAAAAAAGAATTTTTTTAGACTTAAATCCCTCAAGAAAATTGTCTAATAGATCCATCGTCGGGAAAAGTCCAATCTTTTCTATTTAAACTTTTTTTTTATTCAACTAAACTAACACAACTAAAATAGCACGGAAATTCACCTAGACAATCTCCTCACCCCACACTTTAAATTGTGCATTGTCCCCAATGCACATCCATACATACAAGAGGGTAAAAGGAACTCCCTGGTAGGCCAAAGGCCGAAGCACTAGCATCTCATGGGGTACTCAAACTTCTCCCAGGCCTGGTCCTTCGTGCGGGTACCTCACACTTAGTTCCAACCATTGCATCCTTCCAATGGATTTGCGTTCCATGCTCCTAAAAATCAAAAATCGACACTACAAGAATAATACAATAATAATAAAAGAATAAACTAAATTAAAAAAATAAAATAAAGCTGGGTTGCCTCCCAACAAGCGCTTGATTTAACATCGCGGTACGACTTAAATCACTTTTTGCCTCCACCTCAAGCTTATGAATTGAACCCCAAGTTTTATTCAAGCTTATGATTATGGTCATGAGGCGGTGGAACGAATCTAACTGGCCCAAGGAAATAATGTAGTATTCTGCACTCCTTCGCCTTTGTATGAGGTATGTAATCCTGACTTTCTGGCAAAAAGAATTCCAGAATATATGCACCTTGTTCCTCATTCCTTGACTCTTCAATTGATTCGGATGGCTCTATTTCCATATCATCATCCAAACATAATGTGGAAAAATGCTTGGAGTATGGACCAATGCGCTCAAACACATGAACTTCAGGACTTTCAACATCCTCAACATCAATGATACTAGAGTCAACAAAATTTATATCCTTAAATCCCTTGGCTGGCTCTAGTCTCACTTCTTCAACATTGACATCCTCAAATTGTAGTTGGCTAGGTTATTGATTTTCTACTCTGACCTCCCCAATTAACACCTCAAATTCATGCTCTTCTTGGCTACTATCCTCAATATTGGCTTGTTGAGCATTAAAAGCTCCAACCACTTCACTCAATTGAACCTCCAACTTGCGAATAGTTGCCTCTTGCCTTTCTATCTGCAATTGTTTTTCATTATTTTATTTCAGAAGGCACTTTAACATATCCTTGATCTCCTTCAGGTCTGCATCCCCAGGTTCTTTGTTCCTGTTAACTTCACAAGAAAAGGTAGAACCATCATAGTAAGGGGTTGGGGAAGATAATAAATATAAGCACAACCATAAAAGTGACCATTTTTACCACCACACACATCACATACATTCCACAAATAAGATTGAGTTGGTGCACATAACTCGCTCTCAGGAACGTTTTGAAATTTTTTCCACGGGTGGTTTCCTTCACAATATGTATGGAGATCAATCGTAGAATTATCTACACCTAAATTCCCATAATTCCAAGATGTCACGTTTCTCAAATCAACAGTTTTAAAAAAAAACAAAAAAAATAAAAGTTCAAACTTGAAGCCTAGCAATATATACAACTACAACTACACCGTTAGTTCCCCGGCAATGGCACCAAAATTTGATTACGCCCAACTCTAGTCCTAAAAAGGATAAGCGGTCGCTGCAAATATAATCCGGTCTATAAGTCCGGAGTCGAATCCCACAGAGAACTAAGGCTTAGCTATATCTATTTAATATCAGTAAGAAGACAAGTTTGAACAATTTTCTATATTATAAAGATTGAGATTTATATTTCTAATTAACTAGCAAATACTACAAAGCTGTAAAATTATCAACTAACGAGACAAAGGGTTGGAGACTAAATTAAGGAGGTCTAGAGTTATGATTTCCCCAATTGTCGGAATCCGTATAGCTATGTTCCCTACAATTTAACCGATGTATTCTCTACTGATCGTGAGCACTTTAGGTGTCGTAATTATCTCTCAAGAAACTACAGACATCTCTCGAACTACGCTAGTTGGCTTCATCTAACCGCTCACTATGACCACGTCAAGGCTTTGTTATTTCTAAACCTACGTTTAAACCCAATGTATTGATTTCTCACATACGTTAGCAGTGACGTTGTTCAACAACTACCTAAATATGTACTCTCTCTCAAGCAGTACATACTAAATAGGCACAATCAATTGATGGCCATTCAATCAACAACAACAAACACGTAATTGAACAAGTAGAGAAATCCAACGGCTTAATTATATAAAAATATAACAAGAATTCATCCTACAAAAGATTCTATCAAAACTCTAGATAACAAATTAGCTATTCATAATAGTATGTAAAACTACAATACTAAAAGTCATAACCAACAATGAAAAATAGGAAGAGGAAGGAAAAACTCGTAGAAGAATTCCCCGCCTTTCTCCTATTGTGTCTCTGCCTCCTTAGGTCGAATCTGTGTCAAAAATCTATCCAACCTCCTCAAAATACTGTTTTTCCATGTATATATACCAAGTAGGGTCGGGCCCAAACAATTATACCTTCTCCTACGCGAAAAAGGACAATTTTTCAGGTCTGGACGCTCGCGGTCGCGGTCCGGGCGCGGTATTTTCCCAGTGCACTGCCTCAGTCCGCGTCTAGGTTCGCTATCGCGGTTTCGGCCGCATTTTTCATTCTATTCCTTTTGGAATATGGAAAACTTAAAATATGAAAGTTATAGCCCTTTGAGCTAGCTTTCCAACCATATATTATATAGCCCAAATGGAGTTCGGAGCGAAGCGTTATGTCTATTTCACTAGACAGTGCGCAATATGCCTACTCGAGTCTTCGTTTACTCAGACTTCAAAGCTTCAAATCTCCTGAATTCATTCCATAACACCTATATAGCTCGGAATCACTCCTACAAGGCATAAAACACACAATTAGTGCAAAACACTAGCGATTAAAGCGCAAACTCAACTAAAGTGCAGTAAATTAAAGTGTAATAATCGACTATAAATACGTAGTTTTGGCCTATCATCAACTTGCGAGAGTCATTTTTTGCCGCAATCTCTACAACACCAGTGGGATGAATTTCAACTACACGAATTGGCCCTGACCATCTTGACTTTAATTTGCTCGGAGATAACCTCAGTCTTGAATTGTATAGCAATACCCTATCTTCGGGTTTAAAACTTCGCTCAATAATATTTTTATCATGTATCATCTTCATTCTCTACTTGAATAATCTTGTGCTCTCGAAAGCGTGATATCGAAGCTCATCAAGCTCGTGCAGCTCCGTGACTTTACTAGTTCCCGTGCTTCAATATCGAGATTCAATTGCCTCAACGCCCACAAAACTCTATGCTCCAACTCCACCGGTAAGTGACACGTCTTCCCAAACACCAACTTGTATGGCGACATACCGATTGGAGTTTTGAAAGCAGTTCGATAAGCCCAGAGTGCATCATCTAACTTTTTTGCCCAATCCGTTCTAGTAGCATTCACAGTCTTAGTCAACACACTCTTTATCTCTCTGTTCGAAACTTCCGCTTGCCCACTCGTTTGTGGATGATATGGGGTGCAACCTTGTGACGTACATCATACTTCTCTAACAACTTCGCGAAGGCCCGATTCCAAAAGCGAGTGCCTCCGTTACTGATTATTGCCCTTGGAGTGCCAAATCGGGTGAATATGTTCTTTCTCAATAAACCAATTACCCCCTTTGCATCATTTGTGGGGAGCGCTGCAGCCTCCACCCATTTAGACACGTAGTCCACAGCGACGAGTAAGTACTTGTTTCCATATGAGCTGATGAAAGGCCCCATGAAATCGATTGCCCACACATCAGACACTTCTACCTCCTGAATTGGGTTCATAGGCATCTCATGTCGTCGGGAAATATTCCCGGTTCGTTGGTGTAGACATGTAATTTTTGACCCTCCCCAAGATTTTACATATTTTTGTATTTAAATATTTAGTTTAGGCCTAATATCATTATTTTAATTAGTTTTGACCATTTTACTTTATTTCCTCACAAAAATGAAAATTACAAAAAAAATTTCTTTTATTTAGGTAATTGATATTGTATCTTGTTACTTTTAGTTTATCTATCTTTCATAAAATTCAAAAATACAAAAAAATAGTTTAGTTTCATTTTCATGGATATTAGTGTTTGGTAGTAATATTGTTTTAATTTTACGATGATTTTATTAGTATAGTCTTTGGAAAAAATAATTTCGTTTTAATTCCATTTCAGTTAAAGTCAATTGTTAATTATATTTTTTATTGTCTGTGATACTTTTATTTTACTCTCGGAAAAGAAGAATGAATTTTGGGCCAGTTTTGTGTCTTGATAGGTCTAATTTTAGGCCCATTTTCGAAATTTTCCCTAGCCCATTAAACCCAATAGACTACAAAAAAACGCTAGCACACAAGATTAAGGACCCTAGTCTTCTTATTCACCTTAGAACCTACACAACAATAGAGACTACAACATTAACCTAGACTACAAACCCTGAAGACCACCATTAGAGCCGCCACCACCAACCTTCAGCGTGCACCTATGGCCGCCGCCCCCTCACCTCCTTCACCATTGCAACAGCAAATCCACCAATCCCTAACGTCAGCAGCCGCCAATCATCTTCTTCGAAACTCACAGTCACCGCCGTCCAGCAGCCATCAGCGCAAAAGCCAGCCGCTGCTTCTTCACCATCTCGAAAAGCTTCAGTCGTTTCCCCAAATCTTCACCATCAAACTCGCCGGAAATACCATGAAACCCGGTTAACNAAATCGGAGCTCGTTTGACCCTCCAAATTCTATTTTTACATCACAGCTTTCCAAGCCCTAGCTTGACCCGTTTTTGATGAATTTTCTACAATTTACATGTAATTTCTACCATAAATTCGAATATTTAGGCCAAGGAACTTACCTCCAAGTGATTCTCAGTCAAAACCCTCGAATTTCCTTGTTCAAAGCTCTTAAGAACGTCAACAATGGAGGAAAAATATGAAAGGGTCGCGGATGAAATATTATTTTAAAACCCTTCTGTCGCCCAGCGATTTTCGCTTCTGCGGTCCCGCTTTCGCTTATGCGGGACCGCTTCTGCGGCCACATTTCCGCTTAAGCGGTTTTCACTTAGAAGCCCGGACTTCGCTTATGCGACGCGAAGTCCGCTTCTGCGGTTCCTCCAAAGACCGCTCCTACGGCACCTTGTCCGCTTATGCGGACACGCTGGTGCGAGCCACCTTCCGCATCTGCGGAATTTTCCCTAGCCGGCCAACGACCGCTTCTGCGACCAAGTACCCGCTTCTGCGGTACCGCTTCTGCGGTCCATTTCCGCAGAAGCGGAAACACCAGATGACAGAAAAATCTGACCTGCAATTACACCTCAAAACTCTCGTTTAACTACCCGAATTCACCCCGAGGCCCTCGGGACCTCAACCAAATGCACAAATATGTTCTATTACTTCATTCAAACTTGCTCGTAACATAAAAACACTATCATAAACACCAAAATCATCGAATTACCACGGATTCAAGCCTAAGTTAAACTAAAACTTCCGAAACTTGCATTTGATCTAAAACCCGACCTAAACACCTCCGAATGATCTGAAACTTTGCACGCATATCCAAAATCACCTAACGGAGCTACTGCAACTCTCGGAATTCCATTCCGACCCTCGGATCAAAATCTCACCTACCATCCGGAATTCGCCAAAATCAAACCTTAGCCAATTCAAGCCTAATTCTACACCGAACCTCCAAATTCAATTCCGATTGCCCTCCTAAGTCACAAATCATCCCCCGAAACTAGTCGAATCATCGGAAATCCATTCCGAGCCTTCTAACTCATAAGTCAACATTCGGTTGACTTTTCCAAACAATCCTTCTCATAAAGACACTTATTGTCTCATTTCTAACCGAACTCTAACCGAATTACTTCAAATTCTCCAAACACATATAATGAAACATATAGAAGCATAAAACGGGGAAAACGGGGCGGTAACTCCCGTAACGACGGGTCGGGTCGTTACATCCTCCCCAACTTAAACAAACGCTCGTCCTCGAGCGGGTCAAGAAACATACCTGGAGTCTCAAACAAGTGAGGATATCTGCTCTGCATCTCCTGCTCGGTCTCCCAAGTGGCTTCCTCCACGGGCCGACCTCTCCACTGTACCTTCACCGAAGCTATGTCCTTAGATCTCAACTTTCGAACCTGACGACCCAAAATAGCCACCGGCTCCACATCGTAGGTCAAGTCCTCATCCAACTGGATCGTGCTGAAGTCTAATACATGAGACGGGTCCCTAACATACTTCCGGAGCATAGAAACATGGAACACCGGATGAACTCCCGACAAGCTAGGTGGCAAAGCAAGCATATAGGCCACCTCCCCAATCCTCCTAAGTATCTAAAAAGGTCCAACGAACCTTGGACTCAGCTTTCCTTTCTTTCCAAACCTCATAACGCCTTTCATAGGCGAAACCTTCAACAAGACCTTCTCGCCCACTGCATAAGATACATCTCGAACCTTCCGGTCCGCATAGCTCTTCTGGTGCGACTGAGCTGTACGAAGTCTCTCCTGGATCACTTTTACCTTCTCTAAGGCATCCTGCACTAACTCTGTCCCTAATAATCTAGCCTCGCTGGGCTCAAACCAACCAACTGGAGATCTACACTGTCTCCCATATAAGGCTTCATACGGCGCCATCTGAATGTTGGATTGATAGCTGTTGTTATAAGCAAACTCTGCAAGTGGCAAGAATTCAGCCCAAGAACCTCCAAAATCAATAACGCAGGCACGCAACATGTCCTCCAATATCTGGATAGTACGCTCGGACTGTCCGTCCGTCTGAGGATGAAATGCTGTGCTCAACTCTACCTGTGAACCCAACTCTCGCTGAAATGTTCTCCAGAACTGAGAAGTAAACTGGGTACCTCTATCTGATATAACAGAAACTGGGGCCCCATGCAACCGCACAATCTCTCGGATGAAAATCTCTGCTAACCGCTCCGAAGAATAAGTAGTGCATACAGGAATGAAGTGTGCGGACTTGGTCAGCCTATCCACAATCACCCAAATCGAATCAAACTTCTTCGAGGTACGAGGAAGACCACTCACAAAATCCATAGTAATATTCTCCCATTTCCATTCCGGAATATCCATCCGCTGGAGTACACCGCTGGGTCTCCGGTGTTCATATTTGACCTGCTGACAGTTGAGACACCGAGCCACATAATTCACAATATCCTTTTTCATCCTTCTCCACCAGTAATGCTGTCTCAAATCCTAGTACATCTTCGCGGCACCCGGATGAATCGAATACCGCGAGCTGTGGGCCTCCTCTAATGTTAACTCCCGGAGCCCATCCACATTGGGCACGCAAATCAGGCCCTGCATCCGCAACACACCATCATCTCCAATGGTCACATCTCTGGCATCATCATGCTGGACCCTGTCCTTCAGGACAAGCAAATGCGGGTCATCATACTGGCGCTCTCTGATGCGATCGTACAAAGAAGATCGGGAAATCATACAAGCCAACACCGACTGGGCTCGGAAATATCTAACCTCACCATCTGATTGGCCAATGCCTGAACATCAAGTGCAAGGGGCCTCTCCCCAACTGGAATATACGCCAAACTACCCATACTAATGGACTTCCGGCTTAAAGCATCAGCCACTACATTGGCCTTCCCGGGATGATACAGGATGGTAATATCATAATCCTTGAGTAACTCAAGCCATCTCCGCTGCCTCAAATTAATATCCTTCTGCTTAATCAAGTGCTGAAGACTGCGATGGTCCGTATATACCTCACAAGATACACCATATAGATAATGCCTCCAAATCTTCAAGGCATGAACGATAGCAGCCAACTCTAAGTCATGAACAGGGTAGTTCTTTTCATGGGGCTTTAACTGACGAGAAGCATACGCAATAACTCTACCCTCCTGCATCAATACACAACCGATCCCAACTCTCGAAGCATCACAATACACCATGTAAGAAGCTGAAGCTAATGGCAATACTAGCACCGGAGTTGTGGTCAAGGCCGACTTGAGCTTCTGAAAGCTCTCCTCGCATTCATCCGACCACACAAATGGAGCATTCTTCTGTGTCAACTTCGTCAAAGGCGAAGCAATAGATGAAAAGCCATGAACGAACCTGCGGTAATAACCTGCCAAACTGAGGAAACTCCGGATCTCAGTAGCTGAGGACGGTCAGGGCCAACTCTGCACCGCCTCGATCTTCTTTGGGTCAACCTGAATACCATCGCTGGACACCACGTGTCCCAGAAAAGTCACAGTACTAAGCCAAAACTCACACTTAGAGAACTTCACATAAAGCTTCTCCTCTCTCAATCTCTGTAATACCACCCTCAGGTGATGCGCGTGCTCCTCCCGGCTACGCAAGTACACCAGAATATCATCAATAAACACGATCACAAAAGAATCCAGATACGGCCGAAATACACTGTTCATCAAGTGCATGAATGCAGCTGGGGCATTAGTCAGCCTAAAGGACATCACTAGAAATTCGTAGTGCCCATATCTCGTCCTGAAAGCCGTTTTCATAATGTCTGAATCCCTAATCTTCAGCTGGTGATAGCCCGATCGAAGGTCAACCTTAGAGAATACCCTTGCTCCCTGAAGCTGATCAAACAAATCCTCAATACGGGGTAGTGCGTACTTGTTCTTCACTGTCACCTTGTTTAGCTGTCTGTAATCAATGCACATTCTCATTGTGCCATCCTTCTTCTTTATGAATAACACTGGTGCACCCCAAGGTGACACACTCGGGCGAATGAACCCCTTATCTAGGAGTTCCTGAAGTTGTTCCTTCAACTCTTTTAACTCCGCTGGTGCCATACGATAGGGAGGGATAGAG
This sequence comes from Nicotiana attenuata, assembly GCF_001879085.1. Classification (NCBI taxonomy): domain Eukaryota; kingdom Viridiplantae; phylum Streptophyta; class Magnoliopsida; order Solanales; family Solanaceae; genus Nicotiana; species Nicotiana attenuata. The sequence goes on from NC_031989.1 coordinate 1,555,894, forward strand.
ATAGGCTGAGTGCCCTGCACCAGATCAATACCGAAATCAATGTCCCTGTCCGGCGCCATGCCCGGCAAGTCCGCTGGAAACACATCAGGGAAATCCCTCAAAACGGGAACCGAATCAAGAATAGGAGTCTCAGCTCCAACATCTCTAACGAAAGCCAAGTACGACAAACAACCCTTCCCAACCATCCGTTGGGCTTTTAGGAAGGAAATCACCCTGTCGGGTACATAGTCAGTCACGCCACGCCGCTCGATCCTCGGAATACCCGGAATAGCCAACGTAACTGTCTTGGCATGACAGTCCAGAATAGCATGGTACGGAGATAACCAATCCATACCCAGAATCACGTCGAAATCCACCATGCCCGATAATAACAAGTCAACTCGGGTCTCCAGACCCCCAATAGTAACAAGACAGGATCGATATACGTGATCCACAATAACAGTATCACCCACCGGGGTAGATACATGATCAACAGAAGTAATCTCAATCCAGAATAAAAAAGAAAAACAAAACAAAAAGAAGAAAAAAAAAGAAGAAAAGAAAAAGGAAGTGAATCCAAAATGTAGAAGCTGAGACAAGAGGTGGATTGCTCAAGACATGACTAAAGTCACAAGCATGGTGTGTCTGATTTTGATCCAAAAGTTGAAGAAGAATGAACTAGCACCTGCAACTAGCAAGCGTCAAGGTTCAATCTAAAGTCTGCATGAAGAACCATTCAAGACTCAAGATCAAGCTTCAGAAGACATATAGATAGGAATCTAGTAACTCATAGTTGACAGGCTTAGTTAGTCTTTTTCATTTTTGATTTTGATGTAATAACAGGACCGCGGATTGGAATCTCGACAGACGGCACCTCGATCGGCTCTCCACCTCGGTATACTCCATCATCTCACTCACCTCTGAACTACACGTAGCCTGATTCCTTTATAGCCAAGGATATGTAGGAAGCTCAGATACCGGGGCTGGATCACATTCCTCTTCCTTTTAGCTTTTGGTCTCTTTAAATAAGGGTCGGGTCAAAAACCTGTCTAGTCGTTCTTTGTCTAATACTACTTCGTATTTTCCGTCAAAGAGGGGCAGTTGTAGACATGTAATTTTTGACCCTCCCCAAGATTTTACATATTTTAGTATTTAAATATTTAGTTTAGGCCTGATATCATTATTTTAATTAGTTTTGACCCTTTTACTTTATTTCCTCACAAAAATGAAAATTACAAAAATTTTTTCTTTTATTTAGGTAATTGATATTGTATCTTGTTACTTTTAGTTTATCTATCTTTCATGAAATCCAAAAATACAATTAAATAGTTTAGCTTCATTTTCAAGGATATTAGTGTTTGGTAGCAATATTGTTTTAATTTTACGATGATTTTATTAGTATAGTCTTTGGAAAAAATAATTTCGTTTTAATTCCATTTCAGTTAAAGTCAATTGTTAATTATATTTTTTATTGTCTGTGATACTTTTATTTTACTCTCGGAAAAGAAGAATGAATTTTGGGCCAGTTTTGTGTCTTGATAGGTCTAATTTTAGGCCCATTTTCGAAATTTTGCCTTAGCCCATTAAACCCAATAGACTACAAAAAAACCCTAGCACACAAGACTAAGGACCCTAGTCTTCTTCTTCACCTTAGAACCTACACAACAATAGAGACTACAACATTAACCTAGACTACAAACCCTGAAGACCACCATTAGAGCCGCCGCCACCTACCTTCAGCGTGCACCTATGGCCGCCGCCCCCTCACCTCCTTCACCATAGCAATAGCCAACTCCACCAATCCCTAACGTCAGCAGCCGCCAATCATCTTCTCCGAAACTCACAGTCGCCGCCGTCCAGCAGCCATCAGCACAAAAGCCAGCCACTGCTTCTTCACCATCTCGAAAAGCTTCAGCCGTTTCCCCAGATCTTCACCATCAAACTCGCCGGAAATACCATGAAACCCGGTTAACTCCAAAACAGCCCCGCCTCACCTTCATTTTCTGCTCTTGTTCGCTTCCCTTTATTCAGTAAAAAAGCCATAACAACTACGACTAGAGGCATGAAGCTCCAATTCTTGTTGCTATCAATGGGTTGAATTTAGCTTCTTCGACAATTCTTGCTTCAGTTGATGCCCTTTCTGTTTTTTCTCAAACGATTGTTGGTAGAGGAGAGACATGTGCATAAAATACTTGCTGCAGTAGATGTCATTGCTAGAAATGCAGACATTCTATCTCAGATTCTACTCCATTTTCCTGCAAGATCTCTCATCAGCTTCCTGGTCCAATTCGAGTTCCGTCCGAGGTTCTGTCCGTCGTTAAATTCCGGTACATCAAAGTCGGATTCGAATTGAGGTCTGTTTTTGAACTCTTAAACTTGGATCTTTGTTCTACTTTTTCATTTTATTAGCTCATGTTAAGCTTAAATTAAATACAACTACGCTTGTCATATGCACCGATCCCTGTTGGTTTGTGGCATCTTTAGAACCTAAATGTGAGCATTCTGTTTGATCTCAAAAATATTTATAGGTGGAGTGATTCTTGCTTGATTATATCTGGGTTAAGTCGGGGAGCTTGACGAAAAGGGACTGGAATTAGGCTAAGCTGATAAAATATAAAGAAACTGGACCTTAAGTGGTTACCTTGCTCTTATATGTTTTATTTATCTTATTTTGAATCCGTTAGTAGTATGTTTAGGCCGACCACACTTGGGTAGGCAAGCCGTAGGATATTTGTTAGTTTTAAGGTGAGAGGTTGTCCCTTAGTTAAATTTATCCGGGGAATGCCCTATAAAGTTTGTAAATATTATTATCCGGGGTATGCCCCGAAGAACTATGTAAATATTTTGGAGGCCTTGGCAAGCATGGTGGAGAAGTCGTAGTATAGGTTAGCTTAGGACTTTTCTTTCCTTTTCCTTTTCCTTTTCATTTTCCTTTATTAGGGAGGGACGACCTCGAGCCTCTTGTGTTTTTATTTTTTCTTTTCTGTGTTAATTTTACCTCAACTTGAATATTGTAAAAGCCGATTAGATCAAGTGTGCAACCGTACTAGTTATGGGATTTGGGGAGTGCCTAACACCTTCTCCCCGAGTCAAATGAACCCCCTTACCCAAATCTCTGGTGTGGACTTACTTTTGAGTCCAAAGTGTTTCTAAAAGGAAAATTATTTCTAAAACCGGTGGCCTGGCACACCATAATCTTATGCCAGGTGGCGACTCTGAGTTAATCCTTTTGAAACACAATTTTGTCACTTTCTAATTGAAAACCCTTTTCAAGCTTTTACTAAATCTTTTTATTTATTTAAGAGGGTTAGTGAGGTTGTGTAAAAAGGGGTGTGACATCTCTGGCGACTCTGCTGGGGACTTGCTGGTTCGAGCTAGTAGTTGATCTTGTTGGCTTTTAGGATATTACCCCAGGACCATTCTAGTCAAGACCATTGCATGCACGAGCTGCTTGAGGAAACTTTTTATTTTTTAGTCTATCTTATGTTGTCTTTTAATTTTTAGTCTTGTATAGTAGTATTGAGTCTGTCAGTCTAGTTAAGATTGTCGAGTCTTTTGTTATAGTACTTCCTTTTTTGTTTTTGAAAAACCAAAAAAAATTATAAATGAAAAATCCAAAAAGATTTTTGTTTTTAGTTTATTTTGTCCATTACTTTTCTAGAACTACGCTTGATCTGATTCATAAGGGACATGATACGTAGGCAACCTATATAGGGTTCGATCGAATTATTTTCTTTTGAAGAAAAAAAAGAGAAAAAGCAAAAAAGAATGAAGTGTGGGACGTGAGAAATAGGAGAAAAAAAGAGCGATAATCAGAAAGAAAAGTGGGGGAAAGAAATGAAAAATCAAGCGGTGTTAGAAAGGAAAATGAAGAAGGAATGGGGCAAGAGGAGTGAAATTGGGATGATGCCATATGACCTTCGTACCCTCGAAGCCATTCTAGAACTGTTAATTATTGCTAGGGACATTGCACGCAATGTGATATTTCTATCTGATAAATGCCCTAACGCTAACATGTTGGCTTTATTTTGCTCCTCTTTGTTACTGTCATTGTTATCATAACAGAGGGTGGTTAGTTTGTGGCATTTTGGCTAGTCATCTGTACAACATAAGGTCAGAGAGCAAGGTAGCCATGGCTAGCAAGGAAATAGACACTAGGGTTGTACACTTACCAAGGGAGATTGTAGAATCAGAATCGGAACTGAAAGAGGAGGTCCGAAGGTTGAAACATCAGATGGCGGAAATGTATTAGGCCTGGATTAAGGGACATCCTCCACCTTCATTCCCTACCAATTATACGGAAAACCATGCCTCCATTCCACCGCTGTCCCAAGGCCAGATACCCACTACCGTTGACCTTTCTCCTCAACATGCACCGGGCTTTACCCCTTACCACAATTGCCCTGGCACTTCCTCCCAAACTTTCCATGCTCCACTAGCCAAAACAACCGCATTCCCAGCTCCAAATACCCAATACTATGCCCCGGAACCCACCTTCAAAGTCCCAAATCCTTACTCCTACACTCCCCGCCTTGAGCCTCATGTTGAAACTGAGAAACCACCCAAGAACGTGGAGCAAGAGGAGATATTCAGGAAGGTAAAGAGTTTGGAGCAATCATTGAGAAATATGCAAGGGTTAGGAAGCCAGGTGAGTGTGGCTCATAAAGATTTGTGTTTGTTCCCTGATGTTCAACTACCTGCCGGGTTCAAGATGCCCAAGTTTGACTTGTATGACGGACATGGGGATCCTGTAGCTCATCTGAGGGGTTATTGCAGTAAAATGAGAGGCGCCGGGGGAAAAGACGAATTACTGATGGCGTACTTCAGCCAGAGTCTGAGTGGGGCAGCTTTAGAATGGTACACCCGCCAGGACGCCAGTAGGTGGTACACATGGGACGATCTGGCTTAGGCTTTCGCTCGGCATTTTCAGTACAACATAGACATTGTCCCGGATCGCCTGTCCCTGACCAATTTAGAAAAGAATCCGAGTGAAAGCTTTAGAGAATATGGGTTCCTATGGAGGGAGCAAACTGCACGGGTCAATCCTCCAATGGAAGAAGATGAGATGGTTGAATACTTTCTTCAAGCCCTGGAGCCTACTTACTTCGGCCATTTGATCTCAGCCATTGGTAAGCCTTTCAATGATGTGGTAAAGATGGGAGAAATGGTGGAAGAGGGATTCAAGTCAAGCAAGATCATGAGCTATTCTGCCTTAAAAGCCACAACATAGGCAATTCAGCACGACACATGAAGCTTGCTGGGTCAGAAGGAGCATGATGATGTTGCCATGGTTGTCTCAGGATCACGACATGGCCCAACGGGTCCACCTCACCAATATACTCAGCCTCGACCCCAACCCCAAACCTATCCCCGAGCTCTACATAATCCACCTCAGTATTATCCTCCGAACAACGTCCAGTCATTTGTTCAACCACTGGGTCACTCCTTATGGCGAGCACCAGCACCGCATAATACTTTTTCGCCTTCACAATATTTTCGAGCACCCAACAACCCTAGAAAACATGGGCATAGAGGGGAACAAAGGCAAAGAAATAGTTTCACGCCTATCGGAGAATCCTACACAAGCTTGTTTGAAAAGTTAAAATAGTCTGGCCTGATTGGGCCGCTCCTCGGCTATACTCCGGACCCATATGCAAAAGGTTTTGATCCTACTGTACGGTGCATGTACCACTCTAATGTCCAAGGGCATAGCATTGAAGATTGTCGTGCTTTGAAAAGGGAGATAGAAAGATGATTCAAGAAGGGATAATTGTGGTCCAGGGCAGTGACACCCAGAATATTGCGCAGAATCCTTTACCTGCACATGATGATGAACACTTTGTGGGGGAGATGCGTGGTGACAAGGAGTATGAGAATCCTCTTGGGTACTTGATGACTGAAGTTAATGATATTGAAATTGGTGAAGGTCCCAGTAATTTTGATGTGCAACCCAGTGGCTAAGATGTTGAGCTTGGTAATTGGAAAGACACTCATTTCTTGGCTAGCCAGGGAGGAGTTTTGGTGGTTTATTTTGTTGTCATTTCTGTTGTCTGGGTTATTTCAGGGCTGTAATCCGGATATTGTCTTGTGGCTCAAATTCTTATTGTCATTTTGTCTAGTTCGTTTAGTTGCAGTAACTCGTCTAGTGTTATTTAGGATTGTTCCAGGCTGGTAACCCACGTCTATTTTGCTTGTCTTCATCAAACACTTTTCATCATCCGCCTTCAGCAATCTCCTATTTTCTGTTAGTTCTAATCGGTTTTTGTTTAGATCATTTTTCCTTTTATAGTTCTTTTCATGCCGACTCTAGTGACATGACATGCACGCATAATTCTCAGCCTGATTTTGAAAGTTAGTCTAATCATGAAGCAATGGCACAGTTTTGAGTATGATAAAAGGATGCATTTGAGGAAATAATTAAAGATTCATGCATTCTGAGATGACCGGAACTTTGAATTGAGTGAAACTGAGGCAGTAAGTTTGGGAAATCAAGAGGTTGATAAGAGCATACTACAAGGAAATGCCTCTCAAGCAGTTTGAGTTAAATCAGTCAGTGCTAAAATGCATTCTTCCACACCAAGATAAGGTTGAGTCAAGTCTGCTTTGAACTGGCAAGGGTCATTCATTGGGACAAAGGTATTTCCCATTGACACTTTTTGTTTGTGTTGATGCCATCAATAGATACTATGTGTGATTTGTTTGCTTATCTTCAATTGCATGTTTGTACTTGGCATTTTTAAGTTTCGTACGACAAAGGTATTTTATTCTGCTACCCAAACACTTTTATCCTTTGCTATCCATTTTGAGCCCTAATTTTTTGTTTCATACCCCTCTTTTGGAATCAGAAATAGAGTTAGGAACTAGAAAAGAAAAAGAAAAAGAGAAAAAGAAGGAAAAAAAGGGAAAAGAGAAAAAGAAAAAAGGAGAAAAAAAAGAAAAAGAAAAAGAAAAAGAAAAGGAAAAGAAAAAAAAACAACTTTATCTTTTGAACTACGTTCGACCTGATTCTTGTCACCTCAAGATACGTACGCAGCCTTACAGTTCGGTCGCACCAAATAAAATATTTCATAATTCCCGAAGTCAAGAGTGGGGCAGTTTTTCTTAGAAATCCCATCAAAGCAAAAATCCAAAAAAAAAAATTTCCCAAACTCCAAGAAACTGGGGCAACAGTTTTAATTTTGCCAAAAGATCTGATTCCAAAAGTTGTAATTTTGAACCTTTTTCATCTTAAATTATTTTGAGCCTTCATGCCACCTTTCTTTCCAACTATGTCCAAAAGCCTACATTACGGTCCAAAGAAAGACCTTCCGACCAATCTTTGAGGATGCCAAATCAAGTGGGTAGTGAAAGTATGATCTTCGACATCATGGGTAATACCTTTGTTCTCAGCACAAAGAGAGAAAATGATAAAATGAGAAAGTCTTATCGGTGAAAACCCTCATGGGCACCGCAATGCGACGGTGAGTTGAGAAAAAAGCAAAATGAGAGAGGCTTGATGGTGAAAACCCTTCAGGGCACTACAAGTCGACTGAGGATTGTGGATCAAATAGGACAACTAAAGCGCTGAAGCCCAGTTTTACAGCAAAGAGGTACAACAAGAGTTGAATATTAGACTTGCTTGAGAGATTAGGCCACTTAATCTAAAGGTGCATGTCATGGTCATTAGAGTTGGTATCCACATCTGATAAGTTTCTACTTCGTAATTTTCTTGTTAGGTATCATCTCTTTCCCTTGTCCCTTATTTTGTTCTCTTATTTTGTTTGAGTCCCTTCTTGAGTCTGTTTGATCCGAACAAGTGAGAAATGACTTCAAAATTTGCTACCAGCTTTCCAATTGCACAAAGCGGAGTCTGGCTAGCACATCAAAGTGGCATAAGTCAGGAAAGAACAGTATGCGCACTGAGTTGGTAACAATCAACAAGCTTTGGGATTCATGTGAAATGCAAAGATTCGGTAAGTGTCAATTCATGAGCACAATGCAACAGATAGAGGGTATTGGGTTTGAACGGATCAGAGGTATTTTTTTTGATAAGGGTGATAGAGAAAATAGTTAGTCAATAAACAAGCAAGGTCTTTCAAGTTGAAACCAAAGTTATCATGGGAACTGAAGGAGCAATGGCCCTCAAAGTCAAGGCCACAAACTAACCACCATATTTTAAACTCGCAAGTTTTCTTCGTCTAAAACAGGGATGTATGCTATGTTCACATCAAAGCTTGAATTTTTCAGGTGTAATGCCCCATCTGCTTACGCAAAGGCTATTGAGAAGATCACACATTGCCCCTAGGAGAAGCACTTCCTATTCTGGGTCTTTCAAGTTATATTTTATTTTAGGAGACGCACTTCCTAAATTGAGATTTTACCCCTAAGAGACGCACTTCCTAGTCTGGGTATTTCAAGTTATATTTTTATTTTAGGAGACGCACTTCCTAATTTTGGTCATTTAAATTCACCCCTAGGAGACGTACTTTCTAGTTTGAATCGTTGAAGTTTCACCCCTAGGAGATGTACTTTCTAGTTTGAATCGTTGAAGTTTCACCCCTAGGAGACGCACTTCCTAGTTTGGGTCTGTCAGGTTATATTTTTGTTTTAGGAGACGCACTTCCTAAATTGAGTTTCACCCCTAGGAGACGCACTCCCTAGTTTTTAGTCATTTAAGTTCATTCCTAGGAGACGCACGTCCTAGTTGGAGTCATTGAAGTTTTACCCGTTAGGAGACGCACTTCCTAGTAGAGGTCTTTCAGATTATACTTGTTAGGAGACACACTTCCTAGCTTTGGTCANAGGAGATGCACTTCCTAGTCTAGGTTTTTCAGGTTATACTGTTTAGGAGACGCACTTCCTAAATTAAGAGTTTACCCCTAGGAGACGCACTTCCTAGTCTGGGTCTTTCAGGATATAATTTTAGGAGACTACGACTTCCTAAATTGAGATTTCGATTCACTAGGTAGTACGCACTCCTAGTTTGGTTCATTCAAGTTCTACCCCTAGGAGACGCACTTCCTAGTTTGGGTCATTTAAGTTTATTCCTAGGAGACACACTTCCTAGCTTGAGTCATTAAAATTTCACCCCTAGGAGACGCACTTCCTAGTCTGGGTCTTTCAGGATATAATTTTAGGAGACGCACTTCCTAAATTAAGAGTTCACCCCTAGGAGACGCGCTTCCTAGTTTTGGGTTATCTAAAGTTTATTCCTAGGAGACGCACTTCCTAGCTTGAGTCATTAAAATTTCACCCCTAGGAGACGCACTTCCTAGTCAGGGTCTTTCAGGTTTTGTTTTAGGATACGCACTTCCTAAATTGAGAGTTCACCCCTAGGAGACACACTTCCTAGTTTTGGGTCATTTAAGTTTATTCCTAGGAGACGCACTTCCTAGCTTGAGTCATTGAAATTTCACCCCTAGGAGACGCACTTCCTAGTCTGGGTCGTTCATGTTATATTTTCGTTTTTAGGAGACGCACTTCCTAAATTGAGTTTCACCCCTAGGAGATGCACTTCCTAGTTTTGGGTCATTTAAGTTTATTCCTAGGAGACGCACTTCCTAGCTTGAGTCATTGAAATTTTACCCCCTAGGAAAAACGCTTCCTAGTCTGGATCTTTCAGGCTATATTTTGTTTTAGGAGACACACTTCCAAAATTGAGATTTTACCCCTAGGAGACGCACTTCCTAGTTTTCAGTCATTCGAGTTTTATCCTAGGAGACGCACTTCCTAGTCTGGTTCATTCAAGTTTCACCTCTAGGAGACGCACTTTCTAGTTTGAGTTATTCAAGTTTCACCCCTAGAAGACACACTTCCTAGTTTGAGTTATTCAAGTTTTACCCTTAGGAGACGCACTTCCTAGTTTTGGTTCATTCAAGTTTTACCCCTAGGAGATGCACTTCCTAGTTTTGGTTTATCCAAGTTTCATCCCCAGGAGACGCACTTCTGTCACGACCCCAAACCCAGTCGTGATGGCACCCAACACAATTGCTAGGCAAGCCTGACCACAGTCGTTCCCAATTCAATCGTAAACCTCAAAACCGACAATTTCAAGAGAATATAATAGTTTGAGAATAATAATCCAATATTTATCGAAGAATAATACTAAGAAATACGAAGTCTGATAAAAACGCTCCCAAAGACCTGGGGTCACGAGTCTAGAGCCTCTAAAACAATCTGAATAACAATATCTGAACGAAAATACTCAAGTCTGGAAATGTATATATAAATAAAACTGAAATAGGAAGAGTAGTCAGGTCCTGCGAACGTCAAGCAGCTACCTCAACAACTCTGAATAGCTCTGGAAAACAAGGATTGCTCAGCTAAGCCTCCGGTGTACCTGAATCTGCACACAAGGTGCAGGGAGTAGGGGTGAGTACTACCGACTCAGTGAGTAATAAGCATATAAAATGTCTGAAGATAAGAAATCCACGAAATGCCACAAAGTAAAGCTAAAACTAACAGTCCAACACCTAACTACGAACTAACAACAGAACAACTTCAAATATATCAGTCAAGTATAATGTAAAGATGCAATGCAATGCACATGACCGCTACGGCGCGTAGCCCGATCCATTTAACGTCGACACGCTCACTGGGGGTGTGTACAGACTCCGGAGGGGCTCCTTCAGCCCAAGCGCAATATAATTATATCATTCGCTGCGGTGTGCAACCCGATCCATACTCAGTCCACAATATGCATATGAGTCACGTAACAGATTCAATTAATTTCCCAATTTCCAATTTATTAAGGAGAATATACTTTAGATATTTAACTTCAGGAAAAGTGACTTAGCGTTTCATAACCGTGATTAAACACAGGACTGAGATCAATGATTATACAAAGCATGCTATCACAATGACAATCATCCTCTAAGGATGCTACAGATCGGCACAAGGCCCCAAACACGGCAATAAGCCCAGATATATTCAATACAGGGTGCGTATCAGTCGCCAATGTAGAAATATTCTTGTTCGGGATGGACTAAGTCTCAATCCCCAGTCATAACCAATCCCGCACCTGCCAAGGGGTGCGAGTCACGCCCTAACATAGCGTCACAATGTGATAAGCCGGGGTTTCAAACCCTCAGGCCATCATATACACCAACTACTCACCTCTAACCGGCCGTAGAATGGTCCGCAATGCCTTTTCCTTTCGTATCGACCTCCTCGCGCGTCGAATCTAGTCAAAATCACAACGAATACATAAATATGGGTTAAAGAAACATAACCCAATCAAAAATACTCGAAAAGTACTAAAATTCACGAAGTTGGTTAAACCCGAGCCCCGGGCCCACTTCTCGAAAAATTCCGAAAATCACACCAACAGATTCCTCGTCTCGCCACGAGTCCGTGCATATAAAGTTTACCAAAATCGGAGCTCGTTTGACCCTCCAAATTCCATTTTTACATCACAGCTTTCCAAGCCCTAGCTTGACCCGTTTTTTGATGAATTTTCTACAATTTACATGTAATTTCTACCATAAATTCGAATATTTAGGCCAAGGAACTTACCTCCAAGTGATTCTCAGTCAAAACCCTCGAATTTCCTTGTTCAAAGCTCTTAAGAACGTCAACANAATGTACCATAAACTCGAGAATTAGGCCAAGAGACTTACTCCAAGTGATTCTCAGTCAAAACCCTCGAATTTCCTGTTCAAAGCTCTTAAGAACGTCAACAATGGAGGAAAATATGAAAGGGTCGCGGATGAAATATTATTTTAAAACCCTTCTGTCGCCCAGTCCAGTTTTCACTTCTGCGGTCCCGCTTTCGCTTATGCGGGACTGCTTCTGCGGCCACATTTCTGCTTTTGCGATCTTCACTTAGAAACCCGGACTTCGCTTATGCGACGCGAAGTCCGCTTCTGCGATTCCCTTAAAACCGCTTCTGCGGTACAGTGTCCGCTTATGCGGACCCGCTGGTGCGAGCCACCTTCCGCTTCTGCGAAATTTCCCTAGCCGGCCAACGACCGCTTCTGCGACCACGTACCCGCTTCTGCGGTCCATTTCCGCAGAAGCGGAAACACCAGATGACAGCAAAATCTGACCTGCAATACACCTCAAAACTCTCGTTTAACCACCCGAATTCACCCTGAGGCCCTCGGGACCTCAACCAAATGCACAGATATGTTCTATTACTTCATTCAAACTTGCTCGTAACATAAAAACACTATCATAAACACCAAAATCATCGAATTACCACGGATTCAAGCCTAAGTTAAACTAAAACTTCCGAAACTTGCATTTGATCTAAAACCCGACCTAAACACCTCCGAATGATCTGAAACATTGCACGCATATCCAAAATCACCTAACGGAGCTACTGCAACTCTCGGAATTCCATTCCGACCCTCGGATCAAAATCTCACCTACCATCCGGAATTCGCCAAAATCTAACCTTAGCCAATTCAAGCCTGATTCTACACCGGACCTCCAAATTCAATTCCGATTGCGCTCCTAAGTCACAAATCATCCCCTGAAACTAGTCGAATCATCGGAAATCCATTCCGAGCCTTCTAACTCATAAGTCAACATTCGGTTGACTTTTCCAAACAATCCTTCTCATAAAGATACTTATTGTCTCATTTCTAACCGAACTCTATCCGAATTACTTCAAATTCTCCAAACACATATAATGAAACATATAGAAGCATAAAACGGGGAAAACGGGGCGGTAACTCCCGTAACGACGGGTCGGGTCGTTACACATAGCTCCAAAAGTGCAAAAATGACCGAAATCCTCGAAATAGAGTACTTTATAATCTGCCAAGGCATTTACCCTATGCTATCGCGGACAAACTAATGCGATAGCGAAGCACAAAATTTTCCAGCCCTTATTTTACCCTATGCGATCGCGGTCATTCCCCCGCGATCGCGCAGAACAAATTTTTCCAACAGCCTTCTCCAACTCTTCCGGACAGCCTCTAGTATAATAGTCATAACTATTTGTACAAAACTCCAAATTACAAATTGGTTTAACTTTATGAAAACTAGACATCAAGGGCTACAACTTTAATTTTTGGATCATCTTCAAATTCCTTATAGATTGTGAGATATAAGCTTCCAAAGTCGGGTCAGTGCAGCAGAGATTTTACTCTATGCGATCGCGGGAAGACTTACGCGATCGCATAGCACAACTCCATTTTTTCGAAATTTTCTCTATGCTAACGCGGTCAGATCTATGCTAACGCACTGTACACCCCTGAAGCCAAAAACCAGCAACTAGAAATGGCCTAGAAATGGTCCGAAACCACCCTGAAACTCACCCGAGGCCCTCGGGACCTCAACCAAACATGCCAACACATCCCATAACATCATTAAAACTTGTCCCAACCTTCGGAACGCTCAAAAAAACATCAAAACATCGAATCACCCTCGGATTCAAGCCTAAGAATTCCAAAACTTCTGAATTCCGAATCTGACCAAAAAGTCTATCAAACCTCGTCCGAATGACCTGAAATTTTGCACACACGTCACAAATGACACAACGGACCTACTCCGATTTCCGGAATTCTATTCCGACCCCGATATCAAAATTTCCACAGCCGACCGGAAAATGCCAAATTTTCAATTTCGCCAATTCAAGCCTAAATCTACCACGGACCTCCAAAATACATTCCGGGCGTGCTCCCACGTCCAAAATCACCTAACGGAGCTAACCAAATCATAAAAATCCAAATCTGAGATCGAACACTAAAAAGCCAAAACTTGGTCAAACCTTTCAAATTTAAAGCTTCAAACTGAGAATTGTTCTTCCAAATCTATTCTGATTATCCTGAAAATCAAAACCGACGATTTACATAAGTCATAATACAGCACACAGGGCTAGTCATGCCCCAGAACTGGCGAGCGAAATGCAAAAGCTCAAAACGACCGGTCGGATTGTTACAATTGATTTCCTTGCCCTTATTGCTTTGTGATTGTTGTTTGTGTGAGGAAGAGTGTTAAAGCACGAAGGGTCATGCCGTGCATGATATTTGTGAGAGAGTGTTAAAGCACGAAGGGTGATGTCGTGCCGCACGATGTACAATTTCGTGCCTTTATATGAGTGATAATGCACGAAGGATCATTTCGTGCCATGATTATACAAAAAAATGTGTTGCATGTTCATTTAGGATCTAACTTTGCATTTTAGGAATTGATTAGTAATTAAGTTATCTTATAAAAAAAAAGAGAGAAAAGAAAAATCACAAAAATAGTTTAATTTGCACCTTTTAATTTTAACTTTGATTTTGAGTAGTTTTTCTTTTAATATGTTTTGTGATAATTATCATTTAGGTGTAATTAGTGTCTTTGTTTAGGTGAATTAGGTCGTAGGATTTAATTTAGATTTTTATTTAATTTTGAAAAATATAAAAAAAGGGGGGAAAAGGAAAAGATTTTGGAAAAAGAAGAGATCAGGTTTTTATTTGGGCCAAAAACAATTAAGTTGCCAGGCCCAAGCATTTCCCTCCCATACACGCCTGTTCTAGCCCAAACCCGCCTAGAATCCGGTCCAGCACCCCCCAGTGCCAAACGACACCGTTTTGGCCGAATTAATCCTAACCGTCTATGTTTGGTTGATCTAACGACCCACAACTCGCCCCTCCCTGGTATTTAACTGTCCGAACGGACCCTACCCCTCCCAGAACCCCTTACCCCCTCGTCTCTCACCTTACCAGCGAACCCTAGAGACGGCCTCCACCACCTCCGCCGTCTGTCGCCGCCGGAAATTGCCTACGGCGGCGGCGAGTCTCCAAACTTCACCAAATCTTGACCATATCACCCCCGTTGTCTCCCCGTTCAGAATCCGCCATTAGTTTTATCCAAAAGCTGCTCAATCCATCCAAATCCTAAATCTAAGCCTATTGAGAATCCGACCTTGTACCATTTCTTCTTTCTCTTTTCTCTTCCAATTTTTGGTTTTCCCAAGAGATGGCCATGTTTGACATAGAACCTTCGACAAGAGGATATCGTTGGATTTATGCCTCGACAGCTGCCTGAAGAGTCAAAGTCTTTCATCTTTTTTTGTTCCCTCTTGGCAAATGACAAAAAGTGTGACATAAAGCAATAGCCATCTGGAATTTTTCCGGCTAGTGCTTATGTTGCAATTTTCATTATTGGCCAAGAGTCATGTTCTTCAAGGTTTGGCCAGCCTGATTTAGGTATTTTCTTTGTCTCTGTGTTCCATTTCTTATCCTTCTTCATCTTTTCTCTTTTTCATTATGTATTCGTTCAATTTTGTCCATGCATGGGTGTTTAATTTATGAGCTCTGTTTCAAAATCAACATGTTAGTGAATGGTGTGGTGTTGAATTCCTTGTTAGGGTGGCTGTATTAATTGTTGCAAATTTTAAAATATCGAATAGGTTCTTTGTTTTGATTAATGACAGTGTTGAATGTTCAGGTGGCGATTTATTTCTAAGTGCATTTCAATGGTAAGTTTATTGGGATTTCAGAGATTCATGCCATTTGATCTGTTTGGTCCCTAGGATTTGTTAGGGATTTGTTTGTGTAATTCGTACAAGTTTAGAACTTGCAGGGGTTCCAATTGAATAATTAGAATCTTAACGGGGCTTAAGGGTTAGGTAGGGATTGTAATAACTGATTGGTCTAAGGTCAGTTTAGGGATTTAGGGTCTGGTGGAATCAATTTCTGTTAGGATAGAAGGTTCTAAAGAATAGGATAAGAGCTGAAAGTTTCAGATATTTTTTGAAAAGGGTTAAAAAGGTAAAAATAACTAAGGATGGAAGGGTAAATAGGGAATTGGCTAGTTGTACTAAGGCTGCCCTAGGCATGCCTATATAATCTCTCTTTCCATTCACTAAGGGGGCGGTAAGGAACACTCTAAAAAATCTGAGAGTAAAAATAGCTAAGAAATTCAGGGAGGACCACTGTTTTCCATTAAATATTTTCCGGGGTTTTGAGTTTCTGATTTCTGAAAAATGGTATTTGATTACTGGGTTGAAATGACTGGAGTTCTGAGTATGTTTTAAAGCTGGTTTGGATTGCTTGTTGGAAAATACTGTTCCATAGCTGTTTGGAGCTGTTTTCACTGTTTCACTGGTTGATCGTGGGCTGATTGCTGCTGTTTGCTACTGATAACTTTCCCTCTCTTAATTCTGTTCATTTTCAGGTATTCATCTCACTCTCCAATGTATGAAAATGGATGAATGTGAAGATTGGTTCACTTGAATAGAGATTCATATTGGCACAGTTGTTTGGTCCATGTTGTTGCAGTTTCAAAACTGTTTAGCTTAATTTAATTCTCTTATACTTCTTCTGCTCATTTTGAGTATGGATTGCTGTAATAATCNGTATAAAATTCATGTCAAAAGGGGAGGTGTGGTTATATAATTGGGGATTTCAGGAGTATTTCGGTTTTAATATGGGAATAAACATCATGTGTTAGAACTAATATGAAATTCGGATTGTTTGCTTCCTTGATTTGGAGATAAAGGATATGTTTCTTTAGTCCCTGAGTTTCAGTAATGCTTAAAGTCGTTAGAAATTTTAGAATGGTTGTTTATTTAATTCTCTTTAAACATCCAGTGACCATGAATTGTGTATTGCTCATGTGGTAGTATTGCTGGAAGGCTCTTGTCATTATGCTTGAGTTACGTTCTGCTGTTGCTTAGGATTGAAGGCGTGACCTCTTTAAGGTCCAGCTCGAGCGAGGCTTCCTGAAAATTTGGGCTTCCATTTAAGTCCAAATAGGGTCAGCTGTGAGACCCATTACTTTGCAGCGACTTTTTTTTAAGCCAATGGGCTTCATGCTAAGCCCAGTTCATTTTCTGAAATCAAGAGTTAGGCTTCAAGAGTTAGGCTTCACTTAGTCTTATCTTTAATTCACATTGGAGTTCAGCCGTAGTATAAAAACAGTAGGATCCCTTTGGTCACATTTCTTTATTGATTACTTGAATCATATTTGAGGTGTGCCATGCCTAACAAAAATGACAATTGCGTGGCCCTCGTTTTAATTAGTTTTAACTTAACCTTAGAATTCGAGGCGTGCCATTAGAAAATTTCCATGGCCCTCGAAAGTTAACAACGCGTAGTTGCTTTTAGGCGCGTACTTTAATAATATTACCTTCCTAAACTCGGGTGTGCATTTCATGTGACCCAAATCCTAATCCCAAAACGTTGAATAAAAATGTGTTGAGGATCCGGGTGCATTTCATGTGACGTGATCCAAAAATACGTTTTTAAACGACGTTCACTTTCTTAAAATTTATTTAATTAAAAGCGGTTAAATCGTGAAAATGCACATAGGTTTGAACATGTACTAAAATCAGATAATTAAGCCAATTATAACAGTTGAGCGACCATGCTAGAATCGCGGAACTTGGGAATGCCTAACACCTTCTCCCGGGTTAACAGAATTCCTTCCCCGGATTTCTGGTTCGCGACTGTAAAACAGAGTCAAACCCTTTCCTCGATTCGGGATTCAAACCGGTGACTTGGGACACCATAAATCTTCCAAGTGGCGACTCTGAACTTCTTAATAAACGAATCCTGTTTCGATTGTCCTTTAATTGGAAAAACTCCTTTATTATACCCTTCACGGGGTGTAGTAGCGGAAAAAGGAGGTGTGACAGCTCTGGCGACTCTGCTGGGGACAAGAACCCAGAATTTCGGTTCAGGGTTCAAGAATTCGAGCTCAGTTAGATTGTTATATTTGGCTTTATCTGATTTTTCTACATGTTCCATGCTATGTGCTAAATGTTTTACCGCTTTGATATTTGTTGAATTGTATATAAACTGTCGCGAATCCCTTCCTCTCTCTGAGTCTTCTACATCATGGAGAAGGGTGCACTTCGTGTAGCTTCTCTTATGTTTAGAGTCTTTTCCCATTTAGAACGAGGTTTGGATAAGTTGAAAAGCCGGCAGAGCTTCTGTATCTCCGGTACGCCGCCTCCCTCTCGGCTCGAGTTGTCCGCTCGGGTAAGCCAGGTCTAGACCAATAAACCTAGGGTTTAAACCTAGAAGAACAAAACCTCATGCCGGATCCCTAGTAGGACGCTTGTTTGCATTATGTGCATTTGACTTAGGGGACTCAACACAGGGGTTGGGTCCGTCTAGGACAGGTGACCTAAAATAATGGACCATCCTGATGCATCTTACGTGCTACTTGCGCATTCATTTGCTCGGCTTTGCATGTTGACCGGCTTGTCTAAATGAGTGAATTATGAAAATAAGCAGTGTCGGGACTAAGTGAGGGTAACCGCTAGTTTTGAAAAACCAGTGTCCAAGTAGTGCCGAAATGCTGCCGGATTTTTGAAAAAAAAAGGAAAGAAAAGAAGGAAAGTAGTTTTCTCTAGTTTTTTGTGTTTACCAATGGAAAAGAAAAACGAAAAAGAGGGTTTTATTTTCAAATTAGTTTGTTTATTTGCCACTGAACAAGAAAACATAAAAAAATGAATTTTGCTTTCAGAAATAGTGTATTTGCCAACAAAAACAAAAGAGTCCTATTTTCAAAAATAGTTAGGTTTATTTGCCCTAACTACGTCGGTTTGATTCTCACCGGATGTGAGATACGTAGGCAACCCTCATCGGGTCCAACCTCCCTTTTTGCAAAAATAGCCAAAAAATGTCAAATTTTAATTTTTGTCATAAATAAGTCGGGTGATGTCATTCTTGTCTAAAATAAGCCGAATGTCCCTAAAAGGACGCCGGAAGACCGGTTTTGCAAGAACAGCCACCCTGAGTCATTTTTTGCATGGTTTGCGGGCACAACCTTAAAATCCTCCTCCTAAAAATGCTAAAAGGCCGTATTTGCAAATCCAAGGCCTGTTTTCTAAATAAAGAATTTTTGCACAAATAGCCATTTTTTCAAAATAAGTCATTAAAGTCCCCTAATAAATGTGCAGGATGAATTCAAGTAACATCGAAACCTTCTCAGTCCTGAGCGAGATCCCTTTGAAACTTCACATGTGGTGGCATGATTTGGGAAAGGGAAGCAGAGATACCGTGGTCAAAAGTTTGGGCGGTCTCGTGGATTTATTGAACATCAAACCAAGAAAGGATATCATTGAGGAACTAATACCATTTTGGGATCCGACCCGCAATGTATTCTTATTTTCAGATTTTGAACTCACACCTACATTGGAAGAGATTGCCGGATACGCCGGTCTCAACGGGAACCTCCGAGGTAGATACCCATTGGCCCCACGACCAGTAACCCTTCATAGGTTCTTGGATTTGTTGAACATCAGCCAGGATATTCAAGACCCGTATCTGGCGGAGGGGTGTTGTACATTGCATTTCTTATATCACCGGTATGGTAACCCCAAAGGTTTCGCGGAACCCAACACAGGATTGACACATGCTGGGAATAAAGACAAATGGGAAGCCCGACGGGGATTAGCCTTCATGGTAGCCTTTTTGGGAGTGGTAATTTGTCCAAGAAAGGACAGTCACATAGACCTTGGCCTGGTAGGGATGCTAGATGTTGCCATGAAAAAACCTACTAGCACAGTGGTTCCCCTGATTGTAGCAGAAACGTACCGAGCTTTGACCAAATGTCGGGAAGGGGAGAAATTCTTTCAAGGTTGCAATTTGCTCTTATAATTGTGGATACAGGAACACCTCTGTCACCGCACGGGCTATATGAACTACGGTTTAACTGGAGTAAGTTGTATTGCAGAATTCGAGACTCGGGTGACAGGTATTGAATTCCCTGAGGTTACTGAGGCCTGGTCGTCATGCTTAAGATCCTTGACCGCAGATAAAGTTGAATGGTCTTATGGATGGCTTCTTGCTACTGAAGCTGTATACATATCAGCAGAGGTCTCCTATATTCTTTTGATGGGTATTCGAAGCATATAGCCTTATGCTCCTTACTGAGTTTTGCGGCAATTTGGAAGATTCCAGACAGTGCACAACGATGAATACCTGAGCGAGCAAGTCATCGAGTTAGGCCCAAATGCTGCATTCCCTGAAGGCAGAATTCGAAAGATTTGGAATGAGTGCAGGTACCTTGAACCCAAGACTAGAGTACAGGATCGAGCCAGAGGTGAGGTAGATCCTAAATACTTGGTCTGGTTTGGTAAGAGATTTCAAATCCCTGAGAGACCCGCCAAAAGGCCACATGTACAACAATTCACTAACGAGGCCCAGGTGCAATGGGATTGGTTAGCCAAGGAAAAGGAATACAGGGCCCGAATAGGAGCATTGGAAAAACAGGTTCAGGAGCTCCGGTTTGAAAACACCTTGCAAGCCGCAGCTGATGAAGGTGATAAAAAGAAATTGGCCCAGGAGAATGAAGCTCTCAAAGCCCAAATTCAGCAAATGAAAATAGATGCCAGGAATCGGGAAAGAAGTCTATCCGACGAGAGATTGATAAAAGGGTTGAAGAGGCAAGTCCTGGACTGTCAGGAAGAATTGGAAAATCCGAAGGGAACATGGCAAGACTTCGGGCACACTGGGAAAAGAATACTGAGGAAAGAGCCCAATTTGTACAACAAATGAAGAAGAACTATGAGGGAACCATTACTAACATGAAAAGAAAAATGAATACTCTTGAAGAAAGGGTAGCTCGGCGGGACAAAGAATTTCAGGCCGAGAGAGAACAGTGTTATGGGTTAATCGCTGAGATGGAAAAGGAAATAAAATTGTTACAAGACCTTCACCTCCAGGATGCTCAGGTTTTAGAGGCTCGTACCTAACAAATAAGTCGGCTACTCCAAGAAAAGGGCCAAATCAAGGAAAGAATCGGAAACATTACCAACTACATTGTCATGAAGTGCCAGGCTGGTGAGCGGATGGGCCGTACCACGTTCTTTGCCTCCGTGATGATATTTGTTCGCCAGGTCATGAATGAGTTGGATCAGTTGCAAAAGGGTCTTGCAGCAGGCCCGCGGCGATGCCGAGAGAAGCCCCGCGGGCCCCAAGATTTGAAGCTTTGATGTATTCTTAGATAATCGAGTCTGTATTCTGCTTTTGAGTCTGGTTTTTGTACTTTCCTTTTCCGAGAAAAGAAAAACAAATAGTCTAATAGCTTTGTAATCGCAGTTGTTATTAATGAAAATTTGAAAATTCCCGAAAAATTGTTTTTTATTATTTCTTGCATTTATTTTTGCATTTATTTGCACGAACTACGCTCGGTCTGATTCACGCGGGGTCGTGATACGTAGGCAATCTCCATAGGATTCGACCGTAACTAAATGAAAAAAAGGAAAAACAAGAAAAGGAAAGAGGTGAAAAACAAGAAAGGAAAGAAAAACAAAAACAAAAAGAAAATAGGAAACCAAACAAAAGCAAACAAGAGAAAATAAAAAGGGAAAAAAGCAAAAGAAAAGAGGGAAAAGCAAGAAACAAACAATGGAAAACACGAGGGAGGATTAAAGGAAAGGCTTGGTAAATAAAGTCGGGATGACGCATGCAATCCAAGCAAAAGCATAATAGGAACTGTTAACTGCCTAGGTGCATTCATTCTCCAAATGTGCGGGTACCAATGTGTTAAATGCCCTAATGCTAACGTGATGGTTTCATTTTGTCATGTCATTCCAGAGAGGTGGTTGGTTTGTGGTTTTAAAGTGGTAACTCTTCTTTACACACAAGGACAAAGGCAATGGCAAACAACAATAGAACTGAGTTGGTTGATACCGGTGCCCGAAAGCAACTGGTTGAACAGGACAACGGGTTGGTAGAAGAGGTAAAGATATTGAGACAACACGTGGTAGACATGTATCGGGCATGGATGACTGGGAAGGCACCACCCCCGCCACCACCCAGCCTCCTGGACGCTGTCCTTACCAAAACTCCGGACATGACGCCAGGCGATCCCCCACCCTCTCCATACTTACCCGCTTATCACAACTTTCCCAGCCACCCCAGTAGCTCCATCACTCGTCGTCCAACTATATTTTCCCAAAATTGCCCTCCGGTCACATCCACAGTTCTCAACAATGAACATCCGCCCAAAGCTCATAACGGCCCATATTATCCCTCCGAGGTTGCTCATGATGAGGTGTTAAGAATGGAGGAGCCAGTAGAAGAGGGAATCAAGTCGGGCAAGCTCATGAGTGGCTCGAAAGACATTCCGAATATCCCAGCAAGCTTGGGTGGGGGAAGGGGAAGCAGAAAAGGTGATCCGATGAGTTTTCCCGATCAACAATCCCGGCCCCGATACCATCCCCGTGGACATCCTTGTACGCCAGGTGACCCTTCCCAATGCTACTTCTCTCCACATAAACCACTTTTTCGGTACCCGGCTCCACAAAATGCTTACCCACCCCCAAGAGCCTACAAGAATCTCCCAGGAGTAGGTTTGCGGGCCAGCCAAAATTTCAAGCAAGAAAGGGCACAGAAGCAGGAAACTTCCACCCCCTTGGGAGCGTCATATGCAGACTTGTTTGAGAAGCTAAAGCATTATAACCTGATTGCACTGATCCCTCCGAATCATGTGGACAAGCGTGCAAGAGGCTTTGACCCTTCTAAAAGGCGTGAATACCATTCCAATGTCCAGGGGCACGATGTCGAAAGTTGCCGGGATTTGAAAACAGAGATAGAAAGAATGATTCAGGAAGGGATAATTGCGGTCCAGGATAGTGCCACCCAGAACATTGCACAGAAGCCTTTACCTGCACATAATGATGCACATTTTGTGGGGAAGATCCATGGTGACAGGGAGTATGAGAACCCTCCCGGAAACTTGCCGACTGAAGTTAATGACAATGAAGTTGTTAATGGTTTTGGCAATATTGATGTGGAACCCAGTGGCTAAGGTGCCATGCTTGGTAATTGGAAAGACGCTCCATCTCTTGGCTAGCTGAAGAGGAGTTTCGGTGGCTTATTTTGTTGTCATTTCTGTTGTCCGGGTTATTTTCAGGGTTGTAATCCGGATATTGTCTTGTGACTCAAACCCTTCTATCCTTTATTTTGTCTAGTTCCTTTAGTCGTAGTGTCTCATTTAGTGCTATCTAGGTTTGTTTTAGGGTTGTACCCCAGTTTATGTAGCTTGTTTTATTGTTTAAACTCTTTCCCCGTCAGTCTAATGCAATTCTCTGTTTCCCGCCATTTCTAGTCATTTTATCTAGTTCCTTTTTCCTTTCGCAATTCTTTTCATGCTGGTTCTGGTGATATGACATGCACGCATAATTCTGTGATGACCCGGCCCGTCGTCACGTGAGTTACCACCCAGTTTTTCCCATATTATGTTTCTCTATGCTTCATTATCGGTATTTGAGGTAATCGAGTTAGATTGGTTTGGTTATGGTAGGGAATGAGACATTTAGTCTCTTTAAGGATAGCTTGTTTTGGAAAAGTCAACCGGAAGTTGACTGGTTAGTTAGAGGGCTCGGATGTGATTTCTGGAGATTCGGTTAGCTTCGGGGGATGATTTGTGACTTAGGAGCGTGATCGGAGTTGGTTTTGGAGGTCCGGTGTAGAATTAGGCTTGAATTGGCGAAGTTAGTATTTTGGCAAATTCCGGTTGGTGGGTGAGATTTTGATCCGAGGGTCGGAATGGAATTCCAAGAGTTTCAGTAGCTCCGTTAGGTGATTTTGGATGTGTGTGCAAAATTTCAGGTCATTCGGAAATGTTTTGGGTCGAGTTTTGGTCGAATGCGTATTGCGGAAGTTTTGAAGAAACTTAGGCTTGAATTCGATGTGATTTAATGGTTTTAGCGTTTTTAGACGTGTTTTGAGGATTGGAACAAGTTTGAATAATGTTTTAAGATGTGTTGGTAACTTTGGTTGAGGTCCCGGGGGCCTCGGGGGTGATTTCGGGTGGCTAGCGGAAGGAATTTGAAGTTGGAAAATTGCAGGTTTTGGTTGCAGCAGGTGTTTTCGCATCTGCGGAAAGGAGATCGCAGATGCGGTCTCGCAGAAGCGAGCTAGGCCTAGCAGGAGCGGAAATAGGAGCCCAGGTCAGGTTCCGCAAAAGCGGGACATTGGGTCGCTTAAGCGGTCCCGCAGATGCAAAGTTGGATCGCAGAAGCGGAAAGTCGCCTTAAGTGAAAGGTCCGCAGGAGCGGACATTGACCGCATAAGCGGAAGGCGCAAAAGCGGGAATTAATCCACAGAAGCGGAAATAACTGGCAGCTTAAGTGAAAACATCTTCCTCGCGAATTTTTGAAAAGTAACATTTTGGACTCCGAACCTTGAGAGCTTTGAGGCGATTTTGAAGATGGATTCGAGGGCTATTATCAGGTATGAACTCTTGGACTTAGAGCTTGATTTTATGGTGTATAAACATGAATTTGGACTGAATAATCAAGGAATCAAAGGTCAAAAATGGTGGTTTAGGGCTTGAAGTTAAGAGAGTTTAAAATAGGGATTTGAGGGGTCAAATGGACCCTGATTTTGATGATTTTGATATGTATAGACTCGTGGCGAGACGAGGAATCCGGTGATGTGAATTTCGTAATTTTTCGAGAAGTTGGCCCGGGGCTCGGGTTTTGCCAACTTCGTGATTTTTTATATTTGTCGAGTCTTTTCGATTGGGTTACGACCCATTATCCTATTGTGATGTATTGTTTGTGGTTTTGATCAGATTCGACGCGCGAGGAGGTCGATTCGAGGGGAAAAAACATAGCGAGCTAGACTTTGACCGGCTAGAGGTGAGTAATGATTTTAAATGATGTTCTGAGGGTNTTGGCTTGTATCGGTTTCTCGGTCTTCCTTGTATGACCGCATTAGAGAGCGCCAGTATGATGACCCGCATTTGCTTGTCCTTAAGCACAGGGTCCAGCATGGTGATGCTAGAGATGTGTCTATTGGTGATGATGGCGTGTTGAGGATGCAGGGCCGGATTTGCGTGCCCAATGTGGATGGGCTTCGGGAGCTGATATTGGAGGAGGCCCACAGCTCGCGGTATTCCATTCATCCGGGTGCCACGAAGATGTATCATGATTTGAGGCAGCACTACTGGTGGAGGAGAATGAAGAAAGATATTGTGAGTTATGTAGCTCGGTGTCTCAACTGTCAGCAGGTCAAATATGAGCATCAGAGGCCCGGTGGTGTACTTCAGCGGATGGATATTCCGGACTGGAAATGGGAGAGGATTACTATGGATTTTGTGAGTGGTCTCCCTCGTACCTCGAGGAAGTTTGATTCGATTTGGGTGATTGTGGATCGGCTGACCAAGTCCACGTACTTCATTCCGGTGTGTACTACCTATTCTTCAGAACGGCTGGCAGAGATTTTCATCCGGGAGATTGTTCGGTTGCATGGGGTCCCAGTTTCTATCATCTCAAATAGGGGTACTCAGTTTACTTCCCAGTTTTGGAGGACTTTTCAGCGAGAGCTGGGTACACAGGTAGAGTTGAGCACCGCATTTCATCCTCAGACGGACGGGCAGTTCGAGCGTACCATTCAGATATTGGAGGACATATTGCGTGCTTGTGTTATCGATTTTGGAGCTTCTTGGGCTGAGTTCTTGCCACTTGCAGAGTTTGCTTACAACAACAGCTATCAGTCCAGTATTCAGATGGCGCCGTATGAGGCCTTATATGGGAGACAGTGTAGATCTCCGGTTGGTTGGTTTGAGCCCGGCGAGGCTAGACTATTGGGGACAGAGATGGTCCAGGATGCCTTAGATAAGGTGAAAGTGATCCAGGAGAGACTTCGCACAGCTCAGTCGCGTCAGAAGAGTTATGCGGACCGGAAGGTTCGAGATGTATCTTACATGGTGGGCAAGAAGGTCTTGTTGAAGGTTTCGCCTATGAAGGGCGTCATGAGATTTGGAAAGAAAGGAAAGTTGAGTCCACGGTTCATTGGTCCTTTTGAGATACTTAGGAGAGTTGGGGAGGTGGCCTACATGCTTGCTTTGCCACCCAGCTTGTCGGGAGTTCACCCGGTATTTCATGTTTCTATGCTCCGGAAGTATGTTGGAGACCCGGCCCATGTGTTAGACTTCAGCACGGTTCAGTTGGGTGATGACTTGACTTATGATGTGGAGCCAGTGGCTATTTTGGGTATTTTGGGTCGTCAGGTTCGAAAGTTGAGATCAAAGGATATATCTTTGGTGAAGGTGCAGTGGAGAGGTCGGCCCGTGGAGGAGCCTACATGGGAGACCGAGCGGGAGATGCGGAGCAGATATCCTCACTGGTTCGAGACTCCAGGTATGTTCCTTGACCCGCTCGAGGACGAGCGTTTGTTTTAGTTGGGGAGGATGTGACGACCCGGCCCGTCGTCACGTGAGTTACCGCCCCGTTTTCCCCATATTATGTTTCTCTATGCTTCATTATCGGTATTTGAGGTAATCGAGTTGGATTGGTTCGGTTTTGGTAGGGAATGAGACATTTAGTCTCTTTAAGGATAGCTTGTTTCGGAAAAGTCAACCGGAAGTTGAATGGTTAGTTAGAGGGCTCAGATGTGATTTTCGGAGATTCGGTTAGCTTTGGGGGATGATTTGTGACTTAGGAGCGTGATCGGAATTAGTTTTGGAGGTCCGGTGTAGAACTAGGCTTGAATTGGCGAAGTTAGTATTTTGGCAAATTCCGGTTGGTGGGTGAGATTTTGATCTGAGGGTCGGAATGGAATTCAGTTTCAGTAGCTCCGTTAGGTGATTTTGGATGTGTGTGCAAAATTTCAGGTCATTCGGAAATGTTTTGGGTCGAGTTTTGATCGAATGCGTATTGCGGAAGTTTTGAAGAAACTTAGGCTTGAATTCGATGTGATTTAATGATTTTAGCATTGTTAGACGTGTTTTGAGGATTGGAACAAGTTTGAATAATGTTTTAAGATGTGTTGGTAACTTTGGTTGAGGTCCCGGGGGCCTCGGGGGTGATTTCGGGTGGCTAGCGGAAGGAATTTGAAGTTGGAAAATTGCAGGTTTTGGTTGCAGCAGGTGTTTCCGCATCTGTGGAAAGGAGATCGCAGATGCGGTCTCGCAGAAGCGAGCTAGGCCTCGCAAGAGCGGAAATAAGAGCCCAGGTCAGGTTCCGCAGAAGCGGGACATTGGGTCGCTTAAGCGGTCCCGCAGATGCAAAGTTGGATCGCAGAAGCGGAAAGTCGCCTTAAGTGAAAGGTCCGCAGGAGCGGACATTGACCGCATAAGCGGAAGGCGCAAAAGCGGGAATTAATCCACAGAAGCGGAAATAACTGGCAGCTTAAGTGAAAACATCTTCCTCGCGAATTTTTGAAAAGTAACATTTTGGACTCCAAACCTTGAGAGCTTTGAGGCGATTTTGAAGAGGGATTCGAGGGCTATTATCAGGTATGCACTCTTGGACTTAGAGCTTGATTTTATGGTGTATAAACATGAATTTGGACTGAATAATCAAGGAATCAAAGGTCAAAAATGGTGGTTTAGTGCTTGAAGTTAAGAGAGTTTAAAATAGGGATTTGAGGGGTCAAATGGAGCCCGATTTTGATGATTTTGATATGTATAGACTCGTGGCGAGACGAGGAATCCGGTGATGTGAATTTCGTAATTTTTCGAGAAGTTGGCCCAGGGCTCGGGTTTTGCCAACTTCGTGATTTTTTATATTTGCCGAGTCTTTTCGATTGGGTTACGACCCATTATCCTATTGTGATGTATTGCTTGTGGTTTTGATCAGATTCGATGCGCGAGGAGGTCGATTCGAGGGAAAAAGGCATAGCGAGCTAGACTTTGACCGGCTAGAAGTGAGTAATGATTTTAAATGATGTTCTGAGGGTTTGAAAACCCCGGACGTGCACAACTTGGTGCTATGTTGAGATGAGACACGCGTTCCATGACGAACGCGGGGTCATTTACTATTGGGGACTGTGACTTGGTCCAGTCCGGATGATATTTTACCGCGTATTAGTAATGACTTGTTGTTTTCACTATGATTTGGGCTTGTTGCCATATTTGGGGCTTATTGCCGACTGTTTGAACTCTTTGTGAACTATCATCACTGTTTTCCTCACTGTTTGAAATATTATTTGAACTCAGTCCATGTGATTTACACTGTTTCATGAACTCAGCTATATTTTTACTCAAACTTGGAGTTTTAACTGATATTTGAACTATTGTTGAGCTGGGTATTATTGTTTACTGATGCCCGAGGGGCTTTGACTATTTTGGACTGATTGAGGCCAAGGGCCTTATGTGAGGGCATGATGAGTGAGGTGAGGAGGCTTTGAGGCCTCGAGTGCATTGTGAGCAGGCTTTCAGGCCTCGTATTGATATTGTTCAGGCTTTCAGGCCTTGTTGATAGCGCTTGGGCTGTAGGAGCCCCTCCAGAGTCTGCACACCCACAGTGAGCGCGGGTACCCATCTAGAGTGATTAAATATTGAACAGTGGTAACAATGACACTGTTATACGCGTTTGGTCAGGCAACAATGACTGACCAGTCAGGTAACAATGTCTGACCAGTGGTAACAATGGC
Organism: Nicotiana attenuata; assembly: GCF_001879085.1. NCBI lineage: Eukaryota > Viridiplantae > Streptophyta > Magnoliopsida > Solanales > Solanaceae > Nicotiana > Nicotiana attenuata. The sequence continues at coordinate 1,584,132 of NC_031989.1, forward strand.
ACTGTAACACGCGTTTGGTCAAGTAACAATGGCTGACTTACTAGTTGAGTATGATTGATTTTTAACTGTTTTCAAAGGATTTCCTTACTATATTTCACTGGTTTCTACTGTTTTTCTGATGTTGCTGCTTGAGATAGCATTATTTGTGCCCTTGTAGGATTTTATGTTCTCAGTCGTTATTTATTTTTATTACTCACTAGGTCGGAGTACTCACATTACTTCCTGCACCATGTGTGCAGAGACGGGCACAACTGAGTTCGTACCTGAGCGCTGATTTCCTTCCAGACTAGGCGGACTAGGAGAGACGAGGTAGTTGTCGACGTCCACAGCCCTGTTTCTTCCTTATCTTCTGCATATTATATTCATCTTCAAACTATGTTTCCAGACTTGTAGTATTTTCATCAACTCTATAGTAGCTCGTGACTTGTGACACCCCGATCATCGGGCTGAGTTTGGGATGGTTTTTCCCCGTTATGTTACGCTTTATTTCCGCACTTACAATTGATCAGTATCTATGGTTTAAACCTGTTATGCTAAGAATTTGTCAAAAGCAGTGTTGATTGTTCTGTTGGCTGGCCTTGTCTTCACGAGAGGCGCCATCACGACGGGGTGGGAATTGGGTCGTGACAAGTTGGTATCAGAGCCTAGGTTACTAGGTCTCACGAGTCATGAGTAGGTTTAGTAGAGTCTCGCGGATCGGTACGGAGACATCTGTACTTATCCTCGAGAGGCTACAGAACCCTTAGGAAAACTTCACATTCTTTAAATTCTTGTCGTGCGATTTTGTTGATCCAGGAACTAAACTTCTGTGTTCTATCCTCTCGCAGATGGCGAGGACCTGCGCTACAGGACGAGACGGATGCCCACCGGTACTACCTACTGAGGGCACTAGAGGCCGTGGGCGCGGTCGTGGTCGTGGTAGGGGCAGAGCCGCGAGGGCAGCACCTGTTGCTCCACCAGTTGCTCCGGCTCAGGATCAGGCCCCAGCTGCAGACATTCCAGCAGCACCTGTGCAGGCACCGGTAGTGCCCATTGTGATTCCGGGTCTCCAGGAGACCTTGGCTCAAATACTATCAGTTTGCACTGGCCTAGCCCAGGTAGTTTCAGCCACTGCTACAGCGGCTACCTCTCAGGCCGGGGGAGGCAGTCAGACCCCCGCCGCTCACACACCGGAGCAGGTTATGCAGGGTTTACAGACACCGGGAGCAGCTCCAGCTCAGCCGGTTGAACCAGTTCAGGACTTCGTAGTTCCAGTCATGCCAGACGACGAGCAGCGTCGTCTTGAGAGGTTCCGTAGGCTCCAGCCTCCATTTTTCAGTGGTGCTCAGGGCGAGGATGCCCAGGGATTTTCTGGACAATTGTCAACCTATGCTTCGGACAACAGGGATTTTGGAGACCAGCGGGGTAGCATTCACCGCATTTCAGTTCACTGGGGCTGCCTTCACATGGTGGGAGTCGTATGAGCGGCGTAGGCCGGCAGGTGCAACGCCTTTTTCATGGCAGGAGTTCTCCACTATCTTTTTGGAGAAGTGGGTGCCACAGTCTCAGAGAGAAGAGCTGCGTAGGCAGTTCGAGTGGCTTCGACAGGGAGACATGAATGTGACCCAGTATGAGGCGAGATTTTCTGAGTTGGCCCGTCATGCCTCGTGGATAGTTTCGACCGACAGAGAGAGGATCAAGAGGTTTGTAGATGGACTTAACTATCACCTTCGTGTTCTGATGACTCGAGAGAGAGTTCTGGGTATTTCCTTTGAGGATGCAGTCGATATTGCTCGTGATATTGAGATGGCTCGCCGTCAGGACAGAGAGGAGAGGAAGGCCAAGAGGCCTCGAGGTTCTGGTAGCTTCAGTGGTGCTCCGTCTAGGGGTCAGTTCCAGCAGAGCAGAGGTCGTTCATTTAGGCCTCCTCAGTCAGCTCGCTCTGAGTATCGTGGGTCATCTTCCGGCCGAGGTCATCAGGGGTATCAGCAGAGTCAGCCATCCCTCGGCGCTCTTCCAGCTCAGGGTTCATCACGAGCTCCATCTGTTCAGGGTTCCTCCAGACCGAGTG
>NC_031989.1:1592943-1632637 GCF_001879085.1 Nicotiana attenuata
ATCAAATGTGCATGAAAGGTCTTGTTGAATGTTTGGCATAGTTTGAAAGTTGTATGTGTCCATAAGACTGGACAACTAGTCTATTTGTTCATATTACTGACAGAAGCATGTTTTAATTTAAGTTATCAATGTGATTAGTATAAAATTCATGTCAAAAGGGGAGGTGTGGTTATATAGTTGGGTATTTCAGGAGTATTTCAGTTTTAATATGGGAATAAACATCATGTGAATGTGTTAGAACTAATATGAAATTCGGATTGTTTGCTTCCTTGATTTGGAGATAAAGGATATGTTTCTTTAGTCCCTGAGTTTCAGTAATGCTTAAAGTCGTTAGAAATTTTAGAATGGTTGTTTATTTAATTCTCTTTAAACCTCCAGTGACCATGAATTGTGTATTGCTCATGTGGTGGTATTGCTGGAAGGCTCTTGTCATTATGCTTGAGTTACATTCTGATGTTGCTTAGGATTGAAGGCGTGACCTCTTTAAGGTCCAGCTCGAGCAAGGCTTCCTGAAAATTTGGGCTTCCATTTAAGTCCAAATAGGGTCAGCTGTGAGACCCATTACTTTGCAGCGACTTTTTTTTAAGCCAATGGGCTTCATGCTAAGCCCAGTTCATTTTCTGAAATCAAGAGTTAGGCTTCAAGAGTTAGGCTTCACTTAGTCTTATCTTTAATTCACATTGGAGTTCAGCCGTAGTATAAAAACAGTAGGATCCCTTTGGTCTCATTTCTTTATTGATTACTTGAATCAGATTTGAGATGTGCCATGCCTAACAAAAATGACAATTGCGTGGCCCTCGTTTTAATTAGTTTTAACTTAACCTTGGAATTCGAGGCGTGCCATTAGAAAATTTTCATGGCCCTCGTAAAGTTAACAACGTGTAGTTGCTTTTAGGTGCGTACTTTAATAATATTACCTTCCTAAACTCGGGTGTGCATTTCATGTGACCCAAATCCTAATCCCAAAACGTTGAATAAAAATGTGTTGAGGATCCGTGCGCATTTCATGTGACGTGATCCAAAAATACGTTTTTAAACGACGTTCACTTTCTTAAAATTTATTTAATTAAAAGCGGTTAAATCCTGAAAATGCACATAGGTTTGAACATGTACTAAAATCAGATAATTAAGCCAATTATAACAGTTGAGCGACCGTGCTAGAACCCCGAAACTCGGGAATGCCTAACACCTTCTCCCGGGTTAACAGAATTCCTTCCCCGAATTTTTGGTTCGCGACTGTAAAACAGAGTCAAACCCTTTCCTCGATTCGGGATTCAAACCGGTGACTTGGGACACCATAAATCTCCCAAGTGGCGACTCTAAACTTCTTAATAAACGAATCTCGTTTCGATTGTCCTTTAATTGGTAAAACTCCTTTATTATACCCTTCACGGGGTGTAGTAGCGTAAAAAGGAGGTGTGACACCGATTATATTGATTCTTATGGTGAGGACGAGAGTAAAAGCACGAAGGGTGATGCCGTGCACTTGTCCTTGATTTTCCTGATTCTCGCTGATAATTGAGTTATGGTGTTCTTTACGTTTATTTACTGATTTTCTGTTGTTACTTGATTTTATTGTGATTTTATTGATTCCCTTGCCCTTATTGCCTTGTGATTGTTGCCTGGGTGAGGAAGAGTGTAAAGCACGAAGGGTGATGCCGTGCATGATATTTGTGAGAGAGTGTTAAAGCACGAAGGGTGATGTCGTGCATGCTATTTGTGAGTGTCATGACCCGTATTTCCCACCCTCGGAAGTCGTGATGGTGCCTACTAATGTGAGTTAGGCAAGCCAATTCCTTGAACTAATTACTTCATTATCCAATTATTTCCTTTTAACAATTATAAAGCAATAACGTATAAACAGCGGAAAGTTAAATTAAGCGGAAGAAAACAATGAAATATCCGAAATTTGTGTCTATTACAATTACTCAAGCCTTAATCACCCAAAACCTGGTGTCACAGTATCACAGACGGTCTAAGATTCACAACATACAAAGTCTGAAGAAAATAACAATACTCTGTTTCTGAATGTAAGGAAAATGAAACAGGGAATAGGGATAGAGGGAGACGCCAGGGCCTGTGGACGCCTGCAGGTCTACCTTGGATCTCCGCGAGGACTGAAGGTAGCCACCCGATCTACTGTCCGAGGTCTACAACACTGGGATCTGCACAAAAAAGTGCAGAGTGTAGCATCAGCACAACCGACCCCATGTGCTGGTAAGTGCCTAGCCTAACCTCGGCGAGGTAGTGACGAGGCTAGACCAGACTACCACATAAATGTGTGCAATTCAACTATATACAGCGGAAAAGAAATACAGAATTAACGGTCAAGTATGGGAGGGGAAGCATGCTGCGGGGGAGATATCGATTCCAAATAGAAAGACAACAAGTAAACGAAAGAAACAATATAACTCGGATATCAACAAAGAATCAGAAATCAATAAATGTACGGCATCACCCTTCGTGCTTTTACTCTCGTCCTCACCAAAGCAATCATATAATAAAAATGTGCATGGCATCACCCTTTGTGCTTTTACTCTCTTTCCTCGCCATATAATTAATATAATCGGCACGGAATGGTACATCGTGCAGCACGGCATCACCCTTCGTGCTTTACACTCTTTCCTCACAATCATACACGGCATCACCCTTCGTGCTTTACACTCTTTCCTCACAAAAACAATGCACGACATCACCCTTCGTGCTTTAACTCTCTTTCCTCACCCAAAAAATGATCACAAACAATAGGGCAAGGGAAATAAATGAATTGCAATAATAACCCCGGCAAGGGAACAATAATTCAACAACAAGTCCCGGCAAGGGAAATATCAATAAAAGCAACAATAGCCCGGCAAGGGGGCAATATAAAGATCTCTTCTCTTTCTCACTTTTACTTCACAATTCACTTCACAACTCGATCCAATGCTCTAAAGGTTCAATTATCACTTATACTTTCACAATTCACTTCACAACTCGAGCCAACGCTCCTCAAGGTTCATAGGTCACAATTCCTTCCACAAACTTTACACAACAAATAGAAACCATCACCATGGCATGAAAGATACAACGAAGTCATGATATTCACAATATAAAGACTCACGGGCAAGCTAGACACAAACGTATAGATACTCGTCACCATGCCTATACGTCGTACTCAACCTTTACCACATAGAAAATAGGACTCGACTCCTAATCCCTCAAGCTAAGGTTAGACCAAACACTTACCTCGATGCCACGAACACAATTCACGTCTCAATTATAGCTTTACCCCTTGATTCCGCCACCAATTCGCTCGTATCTAGTCACATGTTACTTAATTACATCAATAAACGCTAAATGAATTAATTCTAATGCATGAAAATGAATTTTCCAAAGTTTTACCCAAAAAGTGAAAAAAATCGCCCCCGGGCCCACATGGTCAAAACCCGAGGTTCGAACCAAAACCCGATTACCCATTCCCCACGAACCCAAATATATAATTTGTTTTGAAATCGGACCTCAAATCGAGGTCCAAATCTCCATTTTTTTAAAAACCTAGGTTCTACCCGAAATACCCAATTTCCCCCATGAAAATCATTGATTTTAAGTTAAATCATGTTAAAAGATGTTAATGATTGAAGGAAACTAGTTTAAAATGACTTACCATTGATTTGGAAGAAGATTTGTTCTTGAAAAATCGCCCTAGGGAGTTTGTGTTTTGAAAAGATGTGAAAAATAGGTTAAAATTCGTCTAAGTATAAAAGTTGCAGGTCTCAGATGTGGGAATTGCGAACCCCGACCTCTGCTATGCTGGGAATTGCGAAGGGGATCTCGCATTTGCGAGACGCGATTTGCGAAGACAGCGTCGCATTTGCGATGCCTGGCCATTGGGGGGGAGAATCGCATTTGCGATAAAATTCCTCGCATTTGAGAGGTAGTTGGCCTGGGCCTTTGATCGCATTTGCGACAAGGCCTTCGCATTTGCGAACTCGCATTTTGCGAGTCAGGCTTCGCAAATGCGAAGCCTACAGGCCTGAACACACCAGCTGAGAAATCTGCAATTTTCCAAGTCCAAAATACACTCCGTGGCCTGTCCAAAACTCACCCGAGCCCTCGGGGCTCCAAACCAAATATACACACAACCTCAAAAACATCCTACAGAGTTATTCGTGCAATCAAATCACCAAAATAACATCATGAACACCAAATTAAACCTCAAGATCAATGAAATTTCTCAAAACTTCTTTAAACATCAAGTTTTGCATTTAAGGTCCGAATCACGTCAAATGGACTCCGTTTCTTACCAAACTTTACCAACAACACATATAAATCATATTGAACCTGTACCGGGCTCCGAAACCATAATACGGGCCCGATACCATAGGTTTCACATAACATTTCACTTTCAAAAGCCTTTATATTTTTCAGAAAACAATTTCTTTCAAAAATTCATTTCTCGGGCTTGGGACCTCGGAATTTGATTCCGGGCATACGCCCAAGTCCCATATTTTCATACAGACCCTCCGGGACCATTAAATCACGGGTCCGGATCCGTTTACCCAAAACGTTGACCGAAGTCATCACAGTGAGAGAATGTTAAAGCACGAAGGGTGATACGGTGCGCTTGTCTTTGATCTCCTGATTTATATTGGTAACTGAGTTATGGTTTCTCTACATTTAACTGTTGGTTTTCTGTTGATCCTAGTTGTTCCCCCCCCTCCCCCCCAGCATGTTTCCCTTTCCTATCTTTAATTGTAAAGTTTTGCCTTTATTTTTCGCTGTACATGATTTAACTGCACAGGTTTATTTGGTAGTCTTGTCCTAGACTCGTCACTACTTCGCCGAGGTTAGGCTAGGCACTTACCAGCACATGGGGTCGGTTGTGCTGATACTACACTCTGCACTCATTTGTGCAGATCCCGGTACTGGAGCATACAGACCTTAGCTTTGGGTTGCTGCCTTCAGTCCATTCAGAGACTCGAGGTAGTCCTACAGGCGTCCGCAGGCCTTGACGTCTCCTTCTATCCTTTCATTATGTTTCTTTTATGTATTTCAGAGACAGCGTTGTATTTATCTTTCGGATCCTTATTTGTAGTATTCCTAGACAGTCTATGAAATTGTGACACCAGTTCTGGGTAGTTTATGTTATGAATTGGTATTGGCATCATTATTAAAATATTATATTTCAGTCTTCCGCTTATTAAATTCCGCTATTTATATGATGTTTGTTCTTAATTGTCAAAGGATTAAAATGGAAAAAAGGTAAATAATACAAATGGTTGGCTTGCCTAGCTTTCACTAGTAGGTGCCATCACGACTCCCGAGGGTGGAAAATCTGGGTCGTGACAAAATAATACAATAACTATAAAAGAACAAAAAGAAAAAAGAATTTGCATAAAAATGATGTGATGAATAAGATTTATTTGAGTTTTAGATAAAAACAAAGTGATAGTTAGAATTTTGTTAAAATAATATGTTCTAATGTGCTCAAACAAGACATATCACAACATGATATGTTTAGTATTCTTTAATATTTACATCAAAATGGAACACATACTAGAATCAAGAGGTTAGGTTGCTACAAATATAGAAAAAATAGGTTGTCGACTACGACATTTTGAAAAACAATTTCATATCCTGCTCCTTAACTAATATCTAATGATTATATAATTTTTTTTTCTTAGAGGTTTATTTTAAAGTAATCTGCACATGATTCAAACAATTTACATCACAATTTGATATGATTTGTGTCCGCACGTCGCGGTGAGTACTAATACTAGTAATAGATTATTTCTGAAATTTGACAAATGACAAGCTGTTCGAATTTTCAACCGAGACTGTAACAGTCCATTAATAGGCAGGGAGGAAATTATACCAAATCCTTTTGGTCTTCCGTAATTGGTATTACCTTATGAGTTATGATATTGGTTAAATTTTCTTTATCTAATCTTTATCCTTTGTCAAAACTCAAAAACTAAGTTATCTATTAGCTGATTGGTTAATTTTAACTTGGTTCGCAGGGACTTTTTCTATTTCTCAGTTGATAATTAAATACTCACAATATTTGCTATTAAAAAAACAAAATTAAAACAAGTTCTTTCAAAACAATGCAAAAATCAAACTGCTTATAATCGAAACCCCACTTTATTAGCTTCATATAACCTAAAATTTTAAAATGCATGCCTACACGCAACGCATTATATTGAAATTACGAAAGAACAGTCAGTGTCAATAGCCAAAAAACAATATGCCAAACCCCAAATTAGCTTCATAATCTAAATGCATGCCTATACGTATCATTTTGAAAGAAAAAAAAAGCCGGTATCAATAGCAACAAAAAAACATGCTGACATAATTTAATTTGATAAATAAAAGTCTGTTGATTGTCCTGATTGTGTATCGTTGAGTAATTACAGGTTAACCCCTCAGAGGTGTGCTAAGATGATTGAGATTCATTTAGTCTTTACCAGAGTTCTCGATTTAATTACAGAAATAAAAAAAATTGTACAAATATATTACAACCCTTAATAGGTCTATTTGACACGAATCTAAATAAGTTAGACAATTGAGTTTAGAGTACTGATTACCTGAACACAGAGTAAATTATTTCAATTTAATTGGCACACTTTCTTTGTTAGTCTGTTAAAAAAAGAATGACACATTTTTATATTTGAAAATAATTTAACTTTAAACTTTTCATTTTATCTACTTTACCTTAATAAGAATCTTTTATAGGCACAAAAATGTCATGGTCCCACAAAGCCTTTGCCCCTTAATCTTTTTAGGAATACATGCTTTAAAAGTCTTTTTTTTTCTTAAACAGTCTCTTGCAGAAATGTAGGGTAAAATTGCGTACAATAAAGCCTTAGGATTCGGAGAAGTATAGCGGAATCTTAGTACACCGGATTACCTTTTTTTTCCCTTAAACTTTGTGACAAGTCAAATATTCCGGTACAAATACGCAAAGCACCAGCCCATATTCCAACACAACAAGTCCAATTCGAAAGGTTACGAAAAGCATTAGTTGTGTACTCCACTATTTCCCTTTTGAAATCATTGAAGCCACAGAAACAAAGCCCAAGGAATCCAAAATTCTTTCCTCACCCGGCCCATAACTCTCTCTCCCTTAAGCCCTGGCCCACGAGAACCAAATTACGTGTACATTACGGTAGACGTGCCCGTAAAAAGTGGACACGCGTCACATGTTAAATTGCCGACCAAAGACAACTATAGTAAACAAAAAGTTCAAATCCCATGAGGTCACAAAGACTTCGTACAAAATGCCCACCCTAACCGCCCCAGCTGTCCCAACCACATATAAGTATAACATCTTTTTCTCTAGAATTCACTCAAGAAATTGCAATATACATTGATTTAAGACACACCCTTTTGAAAAGAAAGAAAATCTAGTCACGAGAAAGTTAGAAAGTGAAAAAGAAAATGGAGAAAAATGAAGTGATGGACGGTTCAGATATAATGAAGTTAGTTGGAAATGAAGCAGTGTTTAGTAACTTTGTAGATCATAAGTTTGAAGAACTGGACATAGACCAAGACGGTAAGCTTTCTGTTAAGGAGTTACAACCTGCTGTTGCTGATATTGGTGTTGCTCTTGGTTTACCTGCTCAAGGTTCTTCTCCTGAATCTGATCATATTTACTCTGAGGTAATTTGTTTCTCCCAAAAATTCTTTTTTTTTTTTTAGTCAAGTGTCTGTCCGAAACAGCATCTCAGGCCTTCCAAGGTAGGGGTAAGACTGCGTGCATCCTATCCTCCACAGACCTCACTCGTAGGACTGGGTTGTTGTTGTTGGTGTAACTTGTAAATGTGGTTGTAAATGGTTCATTTATTTTCTTGTTTAAGATCAAGAATGAGGCCTAGTTTAATAGCTCACATGGACTATTTTTCTTTATCACTTCCTTCTATTTTATTTTTTTGGAACATACCACTCAAGTTTTTGTGTTAATTTGGCCTTTTCGTTGTTTCTTTTTTCTTTTTATAATCTTTGCATTTCTCGCTAAATACCATTTTAACCAAAGTTTAGGCCGAGAGAAACATGAAAAAAGAAGAAAGGTAAAAACTTTGCACACTCTATCCGGTAATTCTACCTGCCAAGACTTAAGAACTTACTTTCTTTTATTTCGACTAGGTGAATTTCTATCATTTTATCTACTTTATTGACTGCTAATTCACACTCTTGTACTCGAAAATTTAGACAAATGGTAAACGCAAATTAAGGAGGTGGTATAGCCAGATGTTTAATGATGAGAGTGGTAGAGCTGACAAAGCCACTCAGTTTGCTTTTGGTGTCTGGACTATCGGTTTATTTACTCCGTTTTTTATTCAAAGGTCCAAGTTTCTATAATTTGTATCTGATCTCATTTGTTTGACTTTCAAGTTTCAACTATCATATGGATTTTTGCACTTACCTGTTATTTTTTAACTTGGATGTATACTACGTTTTTCTACCATTATCTGGATCTGGTATCTACTACAGACAGGGGCGTATGCACCTTGTTTGAAGCGGTGTCACGTGACACCGCTTAGTCGGAATTTTTTCGTAAAACTATATGTACCAATAATAAATAAAATTAAAATATTGGATAAAAATATAAAAAAATGACACCAGTTGCCGTTACAGTAATCTTTTCATTTGTTGACACCACTTATAAAAATTCCTGGGTACGACGCTGACTACAGAACAGTAGCTATATGTGGGATCAGATGAAACTTCCTCGTTGTTTCATCTGATTCGTCCTTTTATTCTTTTTCCTGCTGTTGTTGACTGAAAGATTTCTGCGCCTGATTCCTAGGTGCATTTAGTGAAGATAGATTTTTAAAAAAAGTAGCTTAAATTCTGTGCACATTAAGTTGCATACAATTAATTTCTCGTAGCAAGACTAATATGATAACCTGAATAAAAGAATCAGTTAAATTGTTCTGATGTTGTTAAAAAAAATTGTAAGTCCTATGTATATAAAGCTTTTTACCAAAGAAAAGCTTAGTATGGTGGGGACTTTGCATCTCTGTGCCAAAACAGTTTTGTTTAATCACCTTAAGATCTAAACATCCTGTCGTTAATTAGCTTTCACAAAAAGAAAGGAAACTAATGAATTAAGTTGGGTAGTGATGTAATTGGACATTGCTAACCAGTCAATTTTATGTGATTAGCACAACCCAGAATAGTAAGTATGACCTTCTTTGCGCATGTTAAAAGCTGATGTGACAACAGATGCTTGCTAAAAGAGGAGTAATAAGTTGGCATGCTTGCCAGATTTTTGTGGTTGTACTGTGGGCCAATACATCTTCAATGATCATTAAGCCTACAACTACAACTATGAGCTATGCCTTGTAAATATGAGATTCTAATATATAAAGGATTTTTCGTAGGGCGAAGTGCAACAATAACCACTTTTACGCTATTTAAAATACATCCACAATTTATATTGTATTTAAAGATTAGCCAATGCACCCAAACTTCAGGACTAAGTATCCTGAATTTGAAAATTCAGGACTTAGTGTCCTGAATTTTTGAGCTGCTAATTTGAGATCCAGGACAAAGTTCTTGAATTTCTGAACTATTAATTTAAAATTTAGGACATAAGATTCGAACTACTGGACACAATTTTCGAATTTTAGGACACGATGTCCTGAAGTTTGAATTTTGAGGTTTAAACTCTAGGACGTCGTGGCCTAATGTTTGAGCGAAATTGGCTAATCTTTAAATACATTGTAAACTGTGGATATATTTTAAACAAACTTATGCTCATTTTTCTTACCTCAGTATTCCCTTTCTCACTGAATCCAGTTTTATATTGTTACCTCTTTCCATTATCCCGTTTGATCTAATTCTTATTAATGGACGTAATGTGACATAGGTTCTTCAAGAGTTTACACATGGAAAGCAAGAGAAAGTAAGCAAGACTGAGTTCAAAGAGGTTCTTTCAGATATTCTACTAGGCATGGCTGCTGGTCTAAAGAGAGATCCTATTGTACTTCTTCGTATGGATGGCGAAGACCTTCTTGAGTTCGTTAAAAGTCCTGCATTTGAACCTGAAATTCTCTCCATATTCTCTGAGATAGAATTGCCTGATGGATCTCTTAAAGATCACATTATCAAGGCTTTTGAAAAGCTTACAGTTGATCATGGGATGCCTCCTGCTTCAGATTCATGGGTAAAAGTTCATCTTTTTTCTCTCTGATGGTTAAATAGCAGATCCGCACGTTCGAACATTATTAACTAATATACACTGACAAATTACACTATCAAGTCACTTAAAATTGGTAACCTGCAAAACATTAAAAGTTACTTGTTACAACAGGTAGACTACACGCAAAAAATCTTTTGAGCTGTAATTGTATATAAGTTAAACCTTTCGTTATATACCTCTCTAAACGAGGCTAAGGCGATAAGAAATACTACACATGGTATCTATTCTTACCTGGCTAATTTGTGGTTGCTTACTGATTCATAACTTTGCTGCTTGCTAGCTCATGTAACTTATTTGTTACGCATTTATATTTGTGATGAGAATTCTTTGCTAATTAGTAGAGCATATTACTTTGTTATTATCTTGCTCTGTAGGTAATGAGTAATGTTGTGGAGCCAGTAGTTGATTCCTGCATTGGAGCATCTAATGAGCAACCTGTTTCACAAGAGACATTTTTGGCTGAATTTAAGAAAGTTGCAGAGAGTGCTGCTCAACGTCTCAAGGAGCAGCCAGTAATTGTTGCTCACAGTGAGAATACATTTGATGGAAGTGGAATTAGAAGACTATTGTCTAACAAGTTTGAATTGGATAAGGTATATGTTAGTGTCATCCATGGTATTCTCTTCTGGACCTAATAACATATCATACTACTACAAGAAATGAGACTTTTGTAGCGACTAAACTCTGTCACAATAAGTGGAAAAGTTGCCATAAAATACTTTTCCAAGTGGCCTGAGAGTCGCTACAAATTTCTTTCTTATCGAGAAACAAAAGCTTAGTACATATTCGTGGCTACCTAAGTATAGTTCCCACTAAAATATTACTTTCTGGGCGACTACAGAGTCACCACTAAAACTATCATTTACCACCATAGAAACCCTTACTTCTATGGGAAGTCGCCAGTGAAAATCTCATTTCTTGTTATGTCACTTTCTTGGCACTGGTAAAGTTGTTGGTTTGTGACCAGGAGCTCATAGATTCGAGCTGTGGAAACAGTCTCTTGCAGAAATATAGGGTAAGGCTGCGTATAATAGACCCTTATGGTCCGGACCTTCCCCGAACTCTGCTCATAGCAAGAGCTTAGTGCACCGGGCTACCCTTTTTACTACTTGGTTCTCTTCAGACTGTTACTTAACCTTTGGTGTTTAACTATGGTGGTGCAGGCGCTGGATTCTGCTGTAAAGACTGTACCCAAAGATCGCCATGGGAAAATGTCAAAGGAATACTTACGAGTTGCACTCGATCTCCTTGCACCATCAGCTGGTTTACCTCCCATTGGTGCTGTTGACCAGGTAATTGTCAACTAAGGATTTAACTTATATGACTGAAAATGTTTTAAAAAAATTACACTATCAGCATTTTTAACATATTGTAGCAAGTAATCTACCTTATTTTTCAGGCTACTAGTCTCACTTTTTTATGTAGTTATCTCATCTTGTATGTGCCTGTCAGTGTATAGTAGTTAAACTCATCAACTAATACGTCATGTTTTTGCTTTGTTAAAAGCTGGCTTTGTGTGTGATATAGTTGTATCCCGCGTGTTTGCAGATGGATAAGATCATAATTGAAGCTTGTAAGATGTTGGATGCTGATGATGGGAAGATGGTTAAAGAGGAAGAGTTCAAGAAATTACTGACAGAAGTACTGGGGAGCATGATGCTGCAATTAGAAGGAAATCCAGTTTCAGTGTCCACAAACTCAGTTGTGCATGAACCTCTTGCTTCTGCCTCTACACTCTTGCAGCCTCCATCTAATTCTGAGATGTAACTGATCCTATGGAACTAGACGTAAAAGAATAACAGGGGATGTATTATGTAAATTTATCTGAGCTATTAAATGTTACATAAGGTCTTTGACTAGTTTAAAGATTGAATGAGTAATCTTATTTTTTAAGTACAACCACATTCAGATACACCATAAGCGTCAACTATCATCGTATTTCTACTACTTCTTTGTGAAAATGGATGCAGATTAGTTTGTTTGCTAGTAAAAATTCTTAACTTCGTACGATTACGTTTAAGTGGAGAGGGCGAACCACCGATGAGACTTATATCAAGCTTTAAGCTCACCCATTGGCTCAAGTAATTACATGGTTACTGAGTATACTTGTAAATACTTGTGAATAAAAATCTCGCTAAAGACAGTGATAGGTTGATAGTAGGGGTGGCAAAATGGTTAAAAGAAAACAGTTAACCACCCATATTATCCACTAAAAATGGGTTGGATAATGAACATTTTAAAAATGGGTCAAATATGGATAAGAACCATATTATCCATTTAGAAAATGGATAACCAATGGATAATCAATGGGTCTAACTTTTACATTTTTATCCGTATTAAATATGGGTCAGGTAATTGATCCGTTTTTTCATTACTCGTTTCGACCCGAACCATATCCGACCCGACTCGGCCCACCCGTTTGCCACTCCTAGTTGATAGCTTCACAATGCGCTTTTGTAACTGCTTAGAATGTTGCCATTTTGATTTTGTAACTTATGGCGAATAAAAAATTTGGCGAAATGCAGGGTATTCCTTTACCCTTAACTAGAGTTTTCGAGCCCTTGGAGTAGAGAAACTTTTGAAAATGAATACTTCCCTTTGCAAATGATACAGGAAAAATAAAGCCAAAAAAAAGGGAATTTTGACAATCATGCTCAAACCTATTTTAGGTTCCAAGATCAAGATTCGTGTTTTGTCTGCAAGTGTGAGAACATTCTGTGAGTCATACATGAATACTAAAATTCTTGATGCAGGTGTAAGTCAACTCATGTGGTTAGAGTTGACATTTGGAGGATAAGTAGTAAACTTTGAAATTATCCATCTAGCAAAGATGTAAGCTTTTCATATTTACCATAAAAGCTTGTTTTCCTCGAAATCTCAACAAAACAAAGATTTACTAAACAAGAACTACTAATGCTTTGCTACGTTTCTTATGCTCCCTCAGTTCCATTTTATATATGAAGATATTTAGAAGTTTGAAAAAGGAGAAATACTTTTGAAACTTGCAAGTCTTAAACATGCTGCGACATTTCTTTAACTCTAAAATCACATCGTAAAGGTGTAAATGAGAAATTTTAAAATTAAATTGTTTCTTGATATAGAAAGATGTCATATTTTAACATAATACTAAAATGGAAATAGTGCAACATAGTATGAAACACCAAAAGCATATTACATGTTTGCCTCCATACATAAAGGATGTGGGAAAGGACAAACATGCCTTCCAAAGATTTATCTTCTGTTATTTAAGTACTCAAATGTGATGACTCACTAAAGTATCTAAGAAAAAATTCCTTACTATTAGGCCGATGTCCTTTATGAATCTGTCTATTAACATCCTGATGATATTTCCAATGGTCTTCTGCTTTGTTTCAACCAAACATGGAGGACTTAATCCCAAGATAGAATACTCTAAAAACTATTAGTATCTTTCTTTCTACTATCAGTAATCTTCTTCATGAAAAGTTTGTCTCATTATATGTCCCATTCTACTTTTGAAGAACTATATCTCTGTTCCAAATTGCTTTTTCAAGAAACGAAAATGGACTTGATCAGTTTTGGAACAGGGTGTTTTCCCCTGATTTTTGTATTGATAATTACCATGTGCAATCTTTCAGGCAACACCCTTTTCCTTTTTCTTTCTACCTTCATTTTGTTTCTAGTTTGCAAATTAGTGAATACTTTACTTACTTTTTCCTTAATTGCAGATTGTTATGACCCTCTGGATCCCAATGGAAATATTGCAGTTACATATGACATTGTTAGATGGACAGATGATGGTTATCAGGTCAGAAGAATAACACATCATTCTAATATCTACTTCCTTTTTTTGACAGCCAATGCAAGAGATATTACATATAATTATAAATGAGTTTATACATATCTTTAAGATACAAACAGCAGCACAAATAGACATAGTAGATTATACAAGCGCAAAAGCATGATCACTTACCAAATGGGACTTCAACTGTATGTGTATCCTTTTCTTTACCAAATATTACACACTATCTCAAACTCATGACAGGCCACGGTGTAACTCCAGCCGCTGGCAACTGTGGCCGAATCAAAGGAACTCGCTTCACAATAGAGAATGCTTCGTTAAGGCGTGCAGCACGGATCATGAATTGAGATACTTTCTTGTCATCCACAGTTACTTTCAGCTCCAAAGCCTTAGTCTTTTTCTTCAACTTATACAATCTACGACCCAAAATAACTAATCCCATTACAGCAGCAGCTACAGAAAGTGTCCACACAGGGCTAACCCTAAATGCACAAAACTTTAGAAGTTCAATTGGCACCTTCCACCACACAGCGCTCCTCGTCTGTTCCCCTGCTTTCCTCTGTTCTGCTACTTCAGTTATTTCATTCTTCTTTTCATCTTCAGCTTCTCCATTTTCCGGATTTTTTCCATTTTCACTTTTTATCTCTTCATTTCCTTGGAAACACAGTTCATCTCTACCTTCATATTCACCGAATTTTCGTGTTTCGGACTGTTCACTGCCGGAATCAGACCAGAATTCGCCGGAATTTTTCATGGTAAACCGGTTTTCTGAACCGGGATCAATCCAACTCGGATTATCCGATTCTTCAGAAACCTCATCGCTTCCATCAGCACAAGTAAAACCACTCATGTACCTGCTCTGAGAATCTATAGAGAAGTAATTGACCTGAACTATACCACCCGTCTCTAATCCAATTTCATCGTCGAGAACGTTCGTGTTTCCGGCTGAGGCAGCAGTAATTAACGATTCAGAGTCAGAGGTGAGGTTCGGGTGGAGCATCTCCCAATCTTGAAACTCTGCTGTCTCAACATCCATGGCTCGGACGATCAAACCCTAAATTAGGAAAGAAAACTACAGAGAGAGAGAGAGAGAGAGAGAGAAGAGAGAAGGGGTTTTTGAATAGAATCAACTACATTCGGATTGGGGGGTCACCCTTGGAAATGACACCTCACCCTATGGTCCCAAATATCTACTTCTTTAATTGTGCATTTTTATCTACTTGACGTGTGGATATTATTTGAATTGCTCCTGCTATCCCTATTTCATTTATTAAAGTTTTTTATGTGTATTCTTTAACACCAATCACCATATTTCATTTGCTATGGTTCTCGCCTATTCTAATTTTATCGAATTGCTATTTTGTTTCGGATGTTACTTAAATTTTATTGTATTGTATAGTTAAATTTAGAAAAAATGCATAAGTACCCCTTAACCTATATCCAGATTTCCAACTACACACTTTTTCTTTGCGGGAATCCTATTACTCCCCTAAACTTATTTTAAATGGAATTATTTGCACCTTTAACGCTGACGTGGCAGAGTGTGTGTATTTCACTCTCCTTGATTTTCAGATTATTTTTTATTCTTTTTTACCATTTTTTCTTACTTTTTTCTCCTTTTCCTTTTCCTTTTCCTTTCTCCTTTTCCGTTAAAGGGTGCAAATAATTACATTTAAAATAAGTTTAGGGGGGCAATAGGATTCCCGCAAAGAAAAAGTGTGTAGTTGGGAATCCGGGTATAGGTCAGGGGGGTACTTATGCATTTTCCCTTAAATTTACATAAAGATATTATTTTATGTAACGATAATTTGATGTGGTCGTATCATTACTTTATTTCTGCTCTTATTTAATAATCATATATTACCCTTTTCCCTACCTTTTTAACAATAACTCTACCATGTATCCTATTTTTTCTTTGTAATATTGTAAGCTTATTTTTCAGTTTGATTGTGTGTGTCATTATGAAATAGTCAGTCTATCAAAATATTGTATTTATTAAAACAATATTGTACAATAAAATGTGATATATTACGAAACGATGTGTCACAACCATCCAAACAAGCTAACTGTTGGGTGTGCAAACAAAATCTCACGTTGGTAGTTGAAAAGATTTGGAGCCTACATATAATGGTGTGAGGCCTCTTAGGGAAATCCGTACGGGCTTGGCCCAAAGCGGACAATATCACACCATGTTAAGAGTGTATTTGGGCCGATTTAGCCCAACACTAACCCTTTCTTTGGCTACCAAGTCAGTGTTATTCCGTAGAATTTCTTGTAAAGCAAAATGTACTCATCAAGTGTAACTACATTGTGTGTGTAAAACACTAAAATTTCAACAATATACAATTGTGAATCCATAATCACAAAAGTACAATGTGTTAAGAGCTAAGAACTTAAAGGTTAGAGCCATCAGGTTAAAGTTCTTGATCAGCTATGGTATTACCATAGCTTCTATGAGTCAATGCGCACAAAATGTAAACAAAAATTTGCTTCGGGAGATGTATTGCTGCTGGCAAGTGGAAAAATATTTTGTGGTAGAATAGATAAACTTAGATCATTGTGGGATACATAGAAGTAATTGTCAAAATCTAGCTGCAAGCTAGCTGTGTATGAAATTCATAATCTAGACAATTTGAATATGTTCATAGCTTAGGTTGTTTTTTATCTGATTTATGTTGAGTTATTGTTGAGCTGCCTATGCCGCCTTATGACTTAAGAATATAGTCTCTTCTAGCACCTTTAAATTGTTAGACAACAAAGCTTATAGTGGTAGAGTCATCTGTTTATATTCGTTGCTCTCTAACTTGACTATAATGCTTCAGGCAAAGATAACCATTCAAAATTACTATCAGTACAGACATGTTGAGAAACCGGGATGGCAATTAGGATGGACATGGGCTGGTAATGAGGTTATTTGGTCAATGTCTGGTGCTTTTGCCACCAAACAAGGGAATTGTTCAACCTTCAAATTCGAAATTCCACATTGTTGCAAGAAAGATCCTATTATTGTTGATCTCGCGCTAGAAGCTCCACGGGAAAAAAGATCAGATGGTTGCTGTCATGGTGGATTTCTTGCTGCCTCGGCTATTAATCCTTTCAAATCTTTCGTATCCTTTGGGATGAAAGTTGGAAACTTGAGGGGCAATTATACAGCTCACAAGCCTTTAAATATCACACTAATGGCTCCAGGACTTGGTTATACTTGTGACGAATTTGTGGACACTGATCCAACAATATCTTCGGTTATAGAAGGCAAAAGACAAGAACAAGTTATCAGTAAGTACTCTATTTCGGAACCTTATACTAAACCTTTAGCTTGCAGGAAGCAAAATTTGAATTTGAGAGAGCTTCCTTAAGAGTTTTACTTTTACTGTGTTCACTGTAAAACGTTGGATTGGCATCACTAAATCGCTTTTCTAAATTGTTACTTATTACTTTCAGGGACATGGAAATCAACATGCACATACTCAACTTTCTTGGCCAACAGATCGCCGATCTGTTGTGTTTCTCTTTCAACATTTTACAATCCTGAGGTGACACCATGCCGTTTGTGTAGCTGTGGATGTAAATTAGCTGACAATGAAGCAAAATCATGCATTAGGTCTGAAATACTGCAATTTTGCCCAATTTTTATGACGTTCTTAACTCCATAAATGTGCACAGTTTATTGATTTTGTTGCTATTAATATATTTGGAACAGACAAAGCTCATTACCATTGTCTGAGCGCGAGCTAGTTCAGTGCACTGATCATATGTGTCCACTTCGAGTTCACTGGCACATTATGAAGAATTACAGGAATTATTGGAGAGTGAAACTTACTATTTCCAATTACAACTTAGGTAAAAACTATTCCAACTGGAATGTGGTAGTCCAACATCCTGGTTTTAGCCAGCAATCAACTGTCTTCAGCTTCAACAATACAGTGCTCCCTACTGTTGGTGTCCCAGGTATTCGATCATGCTGCAAAACCATTTTACTCCATATTTACACCGTCAAAGGATATTGTTAGTAATCTGTGTTCGAAACCAGAAAATTAGAGAAGAAAAGAAACGTTAGTTCAATAAACAAAATATAAAATAATTTCCGAGCCCACAAGTTGCTTGTGTCTTTAAGGAATTTAATCCCCTCGTTGTTGCTCAAGGTTATGGATTACTTCCTTCCAGGATAGAACGGAAAAACTATTCTGTAATACAGCAATCGAAATTACGGTACTTCAGCGAACTAAACAAACGGAGAAAATCATACTTGACACTTATTTAAATTTGGAAAAACAATGCAACAATGTAGAAAAGAGCAAAGCCTCTAAATTTATAGACAAAGGAAGCATAAGATGAAGAGGTGCAATTCAAAAGGTATCTCTTCTATTTCTCATTCACACCCATTCACGAAACCTAACAGATATAACTTAAATCCTTTCTCTAAATGCATGTATGTGTGCCCTCATGTTCTTAGCTTCTTGTTTCAAGCATTTTTTCTTTCAAGGTGCTTTACATTCATCTAGCACAATCCAGTGATCAGATGCAATTAATGTTAATGCAGATGAAGTTGCACTCTTCTGGGGTTTAGATTTCTACAACGATGCGTTGTTGCAAGCTGAAGAAAAGCAAGTAGGATCTGTGACAACAGAGATACTTTTACTTAAGGACATGAACTCATTTACACTTAGTAATGGATGGGCTTTTCCAAGAAGAGTATATTTCAATGGTGAGAACTGTGAAATGCCCCTTCCAGATACTTTCCCTATGCTTCCAAATGGTTGCTCAAAGAAAAATCCTTATAGCAGCCATCTTTCTCTTCTATTCTTGATTTATTTGACTTACAAAACACTTAATTTTTGGTCCTAGATCAAATTTTTGCAACTTCCTCCTTAAGATTACTTTTGCCCCACCTCGTGAGAATTAGCTCCATCGCTTCTATTTGATGCAATATACAGTCAAATCTCTCTATAACAACCTCGTTTGTTCCGAATATTTTTGGATATTATAGCGATGTGCTGTTACAGAGAACATATATTATAACATAACATAAAAATTGGTTCCGAAAAATCTTGATTTTGATAGAGAAGTGTTGTTATATATAGATGCTGTTATAGAGAGTTCTGACTGTAGTACGGAGGCTAAACGTGAGAAATCAATAATTACAGGGTGGATCCAATATCCACAACCAAATACAGAAATCACAGTTTGATATATTGATACTGAGAACAAAGGAATTGCAATAGAAAGTAATTATATTTAAGAATAGTAACAGAAAGAAAGGGGGATGGGAAGACTGAGCCACAGAGAGAAACAGACTAGGGAGAGAGAGCAGGAGGGGAAATTTCCAATAACAGTTTGCATAAGCGTACACTTGCACGAATTGATAATTATAGTATCTGTATTCCCTCTTGTCCAGTAATTCATCGACACCTGTACCTCAACCTGGGTCTCAATTGTAGTCTAATAACTTCTCTTTGGGCTGGTTAATACTCTGACTCACGCGTAACCAATTCCTAAGCCCAATCCATTTGGTTTGGTCTACCTTGTCCATTACAATACTCCCACCCTCAAAAAGAATCTTGTCCTCAAGGTTCGAGTATAACCTTATCAATAAGGAAAGGGTGTAGACATATGGTCGAATTAAGCCGCTTTGTCTTTGTTGCTGAATTGAATATGGCAGAGTTGACTGCGAAGCAAGATACTGCAAAATGTGATAAATCCTTATTTGACCATAGCTACTAGCTCTCTGCCAGTAGAAAAATATTTCTCTTCCTCTGTTCCTTAACTCCAACATGTTTTGATCAATCACGGTCTCATTTGTTGAAATTACCAAACAAAGAAAAAGGGTCATAGACATATGTAGTTTTCTTAGTGTTGGGGCACCACAAGTACATGAAGAACGACAAGTGAGCTTTACTATACATTGAAACCCATGAAATAAAAGCATCACCAAACATGTTTGCAATTAGGCTAAACATACCAGGTTCGTTGATTGCAAAGAACGAGGTTACCCTTCCTGATTATATCAAAGCTAAATGTGTCTAAATATGTAAGATGAGAAATTCCATATTTCACTCTCCCTTTAGCCAAACCCGTGAGGTGAGACGAGATATCCCTTTGTCTGCCGGGATCCCGCACCTTATCACAGAATCAGAATATGCACATAAGCAAAAATTGCCCCTAGATCCCAATAATAGTTGTGCCTCCGAGGTCTCTGTATGAACATATAGATTCATGGTCTTGGAATTAATTTCCGGATCCCATACACAAATAAGAAGCACGATTCTACCAAGACTAACAATATACATAATAGCACCGGAAACAAATGGAAATTGTTGCAACTTTATAGCTTCATACAACAACAACAACAACGACCCAATAAAATCCCACAAGTAAGGTCTGGGGAGGGTAGAGTGTACGCAGACCTTACTTCTACCCCGATGGGATAGAGAGGCTATTTCCGATAGACCCTCGGCTGAAGAAGACGAAAAGAGACAATATATCATACCATCAACAAACAAAAAAACCATGAAAATAATAACAACACAAGAACCAGCGAATGGATGGAAAGCATAAATAATAACCAGTAAATAAGGCCCGACACTATGAAAACGGAATAGTGTAAACACAACACTGACCACTAGCAGTCTAAGACAAAATCCTATCAGCCTAGCCTCCCTCCTAACCTACAACCTTAATGCTCGACCTCCACAGCTTCCTATAGAGTGACATGTCCTCGGAGATCTGATCACCTCTCCCCAATACTTCTTAGGCCGCCCTCTACCTCTCCTCGCACCCACTTTTGCGGCCAAATGCACACGCAAGTATACGCGATCGTCAAGTAATAAAGTGACTAAAAGTCGGATGTCGAACCCACGAGGACTTATGATTAACTATTAACTAAATTAGACTATCTTAATTATCTAAACAAGAATTAAACCTAGAAGTGTTTGATCTAAACTAATTAAAAATAAAGAAATATAAATAATGAACTTTGAATAGAGGAAGAGCAGATTTTTATGATATCAATGTAATGAAAACGATCTAGGGTTATGGGCTATCTAACATTCCTATTGTATTCTTCAATTGAATTGACTAACTAATTTATCTAGTTTATTGGTTGACAAGGTTAATATTGCTCATAAGAATCTGTCGAGTTCTTACTCGCCTATTCAAGCTAACTTAATGCCTATATGTCTATGGAATTAGAACTAACAAGAACGCATTTATAATTCCTGTAAATCAACCAAGCAAGGCAATTAGGTATATGTCTATCCTAACCGCGAATCCGTTCCCCGATGCCCAGGTTCAAGAACTTGCTCTACTCAAACCTATATGCAATCTAGAATTCTCACTTTCGAGTTCAATTCTAGATTCGTAGATAGTATTCAATTGGTGATCAAGCAATCAAATAATTAAGCGCAGGATTGAATAAATAAACTAATACGATAAATCAAGAAATCAAAATCAATATTCGAATAACAATAGTCATGAAAGAACCACAACCCTAGAACGTGAAGTTTAGCTCCACATAGACATGGTAGCCAAACAACAAATCATACAAAGAAACATAAAAATTACTAAGTTTGGTGGAAGAAAAGATGAAACCCGATGAATTTCGGCCTCCACGGCGGCTCTGTGTCAAAAGTATGTCCAACCCCCCAAAATACCGTTTTTCCATGTATATATACCAAGTAGGGTTGGGCCCAAACAATTATACCTTCTCCAATGTGAAAAAGAACATATTTCCCGGGTTTGACTAGCGCGGTCGCGCTAGTGGCCGCGCATATTGCCCGGTATTCTGCCCGACGAGCGCGGCCTGAGCGCGGCCGCGCTATTAACGAGCACTTTTCACCATGTTCCGTTTAGAATTTGGAAAAACGTAAAACATGAAGGTTGTAGCCCTTTGAGTTAGCTTTCCAACCATATATTGTGGAGCCTAAATGGAGTTCTGAGCAAAATGTTATGTGTATTTTACTAGACAGTACGCAATATGCCTACTCGAGTCTTCGTTTGTTCTTAACTATCAAAGTTGACCCCTGACACGATCCCGGCTTAATTCCTTGGGCTTTTACTCAGACTTCAAAGCTCCAAATCACTTGAATTCATTCCATAACATCTATATAGCTCGGAATCACTCCTACAAGGCATAAAACACACCGTTGGTGCAAAACACTAGCAATTAAAGCGCAAATTCAACTAAAGTGCAGTAAATTAGAGTGTAATAATTGACTAAAATACGTAGTTATAGCCTATCGTCAACACCCCACATTTAAACGTTGCTCGTCCTCGAGTCAACCAAAAATTTACTCTATCTATGAGCACTTAACATATTCAAAGCACACTACACCAATGATTATGGTCGATATCAACAATTAAACTCTAGCATATGCAATCATCATACACTTCCCTTTACTTATGTCATTCTTCAAAAAATATTCAAACAAAGACAATATGCTCACAACAATCCTAGCCACAAAAACTGACTCAATGTCACAATGCACTCATGACTTGAACACCCAACATCCTAGAGAAGTCTAATAATGTTACCTATCCTTCGTGAAACCATGTGCCCTCACAACCAAAGCAAAGAAAGTAAAATCAATCCACACATTCGAATCTCATGCTCACATATATCAAAGAAAATCGCTCACCCTCACAAAAGAAGTCGCATGCATATAATTAGTACCATAGGCTTGCCCTTAATGTAAATCTATACTAATGTAGGTTCGCTCGATCTAAAATCAATTAGGTCTTTTTCATGGTTGTAATATGGGCTAAGGGACGGGTAGGATATATTTAGGAATAGTGACTAACCCTCTTAAGCATTTTAACACACCACCTAATCAACTTTAAGCATAAATTCTTCAATCCACTTCACTTTCACAAACAATATCACCCCAAAAATGCTCCCTTCTTCTTTAAGCACTACATTAATTCATACCCACTATCAAGAACAAGACAACAATGTATTCATCTGTATTTTTTTTTCTTTTCTTTTTTTTCCAGATTATTCTTTCTTTTTTTTCAATTTCCGCTAGTGGTGTATTATTTTAAAAAATAAGTGCACATTTCTCTCTTTTATTGGTTCCACTCAAAAACCACCCCATACTTAGTTCCTTCTTACTTCTTTTAGCGCTCATCTCACGATTAAAGTTTTTAAGAGGAAAAAGGATCAAAACAATGTCAATTAAGAATAAAAAGGGTATATGCTTGTAATGTGGGTACCAAATAAAAGTCTATAGGCTTAAAAGGGTTAACTAGGGATAAATTTTATTTGTGATAAGCAATAAGCTCAAAAGATCAAAGAAAGCCTAAAATCCTTTTTTAAACCGAGCATCACCTTAAATTTCGCTTCAACTCACATACCGGGCAAGTTCTAGACACAAGTACAATACATAGACTACACAAAAACCTCACCACACATGGCACATGACTCACTAAGGACGATCCCATTTCGACTCTCAAACAAATGCAAGTATTCACGGAGTCACGAGATATTAAGCATTAAGCACAAAGCGAACATAAGTCAAGAAAATGAGACATAGGCGCCACAAAACATGTTATCCAAGTAAGCAAGGCATCATCAATAAATTCAAATCATAGGGAAGATACTACACATGCCAAAGCCTAAATATGCTACTATCAAACAAGTCAAGGGCGCCTAGGTTTATCTCATCTTTCTTCCTCCATTTTATTCCCTAAACTACTCTAAAAGAAAAAACTACCCGGTTCAAACTACATCCCATGGAAAAGAACCGAGGCACAAAGAAAAACCACGGGGGATTATTGCTACCTAAAAAAATAAAAGAAATATTTTTGGATTTTTCTATTTTTCACCCCTTTTTTTTATTTTTTTTATTGGACCTTAATCCCTTAAGAAAGCTGTCCACAAAATCCATCGTCGGGAAAAGTCCAAATTTTCCATTTTTTTTTGTTTTTTGTTTTTTTGTAAACAAAAATTACTACCTAAGAAAGAGTACTATAACTAAGCTAACATAACACAGAAAATCACCCAGACAATCTCCTCACCCCACACTTAAAATTGTGCAATGTCTCAATGCACACTGAAAATAACAAGAGTGTAAAAGAGACTCCCTGGTAGGCCAAAGGCCGAAGCATTAGCAGCTCACGGGATACTCAGACTTCTCCCAGGTACAGTCCTTTGTGCGGGCACCCCACACTAAGTTCTAACCACATGGCTCACTTTTGCACACTTCCTGTGGCTTTGCTCCCTATGCTCAAAATCCTACAAAATAAAATTACACTACAAAAATAATAAAAATAGTAAAATAGACATAAATAAAAGAAAGCAGTAAAGTTGGATTGCCTCCCAGACGTAAACCATTTTTTCCTCCACCTTGAACTTATAAATTTTACCCCTAACATGACATCCAGTCTGCGCCTATGCTCCTTTGGTGGGGCTATAATGATAACCAGGCCAAGTAATAATTTTTTCACTATGCACTTCTTGGCCTTTAGATGGGGAATATAATTTTTGCTTTCTGGCACAACAAATTCAAGAATATAGGCACTCTCATCCTCGCTCTTTGACTCCCCCATAAACTCAGATGGCTTGATTAGTATCTCACTATCTAAACACAATGTAGAAAAATGATTGGAATGAGGTTTATTGCGCCCTAACTCATGAATTGTACTATTATTTACATCCCCATATACACACACTCAAGTCTCCCAATGTAATGTTATCTACTCTCTCACGTGACTCTAGAGCACTCTTCTCAATATTGGCATCATCAAGGGAAATATGGTCTAATGCTTGGTATTCTCGTTTTAGCTGCTCAATTTGGTCTAGAAGATCTTTTTCAGCTTCACACAACTCATCATTAAATTGTTGGGCGTTAAACGCCATCAACTTTGCACTCAAATATGCATCTAAGTTATGTACAACCAAGCCAAAATTATCAATTTTATGTGCAAGTTCATCTCTCTCCTTAGACCAATCATTCACCAACGTTGTTAGAAGACAACGTCATTCCGCATATTCGCCTAATCGAGAATATCCATCCCAATACCAACCCTTACTCCCATATTCAAATTCATACCTCCCAGAAATCAGGTCATGACAAGCCCAAAAAGACGGGCCATAAAAGTCTTCTGTCAACCATGCTTCTTCATCAATAACCTTACCTCCGGATATTTCATCCCCAGATGTCATGTTGAGAGAACTAGAAACACACTAAGAGAAAAGTCAAATAGTTATAAAAATAAAAATAAAAATATATACAAAAAAAATAGGACAAAATTAACAGTCTAATCTAGAAAAACAGCTAATTTCTAAGTCATCGGCAACGGCGCCAAAAGCTTGTTGCAGCCAAACGCACACGCAAGTATACGCGGTTGTCAAGTAATAAAGTGACTAAAAGTCGGATGTCGAACCCACGAGGACTTGTGATTAACTATTAACAAAATTAGACTATCTTAATTATCTAAACAAGAATTAAACCTAGAAGTATTTGATTCTAAACTAATTAAAAATAAAGAAATAGAAATAATGAACTTTGAACAGAGGAAGAGCAGATTTTTATGATATCAATGTAATGAAAACGATCTAGGTTTTATGGGTGTCACACCTCCTTTTTTACACACCTACCCCAAAGGATAATGTATAAGGGAGTTTTTCCATTTTAAGTGACATTATTCGAATTTGGATTATTTATTTATTCAGAGTCGCCACTTGAGATAGGTTTGGCTTTTGGTGTCCCAAGTCATCGGTTTTCTTGAATCCCAAATCGAGGAAATTTCGACTTCCCGAATGGAGTCTGCGAACCAGAAATTCTGAATAAGGAATTCTGTTGACCCGGGGGAAGGTGTTAGGCACCCCCGGATCCCGTGGTTCTAGCACGGTCGCTTGAACTATTATAATTGGCTAAAATCTGATTTTAATACATGTCACCCTATAGTGCAATTTTTAAAATTATTTACCGCTTTTATTTATTTTTTAGGAAATTGAACATCGTTTAAAACATGTTTTTGGATCACGTCATATGAAATGCACCCGGATCCTCGACACATTTTATTCAACGTTTTGAGATTTGGATTTGGGTCACATGAAATGCACACCCGAATTTAGGAAGGTAAGATTATTAAAGAACGCGCCTAAAGCGACTAACGTGTTATTAACTTTGCGGGAGGCCATGAAAATTCGCTAAATGGCACGTCCCGAATTCTAAGTATTTTAATATAAACCTTTAAAGAGGGTCACGCAATTTATGAATTTTATTTGGCGCGACGCACCTCGTTTTTATTTTAAAGGCCAATCTAAAAGAACTACGATTTTCTATCAAGTATTGTCTCTAAAGGGCCTAATTAATTAGCATTTGGGCCTCAAGTTCAAGTCCACACTTAAACAAGAGGGAGGCCTCTTAATTCAAGTGTGCTACTTAACTTGGAAGGCTCAAAATTGTTTTGTAGAATTTAACCAATAACTAAAAAAACAGAATTTCAAATTTCTTAGCCTATTGGGCCTAAAAGCTGGCCCAGGCTCATGATTAATTGATTTAAGGTCCCATTCTTATGAAGATGAAACTGTCCATTCTGGGCTTGTGAAGAGCCCAGTTTCGAAGGTCCTTACAGGCCAAGGATTTTGGGCTTGTGATTTTATGGGCCTGAGCTTAGCACACTTAAACGGGTTTGAGTTCAGTATGATTTTATGGGCCCAATTTCGAAGGTCCTGGCAGTAAAACACATTTGTCATATCTCTTTTTAAAACTAAGCAGCTAATATTAGCATAGGCCAAATAATCATGCTATGTGTATACTAGTTCTATTCATGTAAATAATCCTAATAACTCAACATTAACACTTTGTTTATATAAATGATCCATTTCATATGAACAACAGTGTAATATTAGCTAATTTAGACGGGATTGAAGAAAGAATCCTAAATACTTAACAACAAATTCAGAGATCCTATTTTACTGAAGTGTTAATTTCTCATTTTTTGAATCAACATGCTGAAACTCGTAGACTAATTAAACACATGGAGTTCGAATCAACATGCTGAAACTCGTAGACTAATTAAACACATGGAGATTTAAACGATCAACCTCAACTATATTATATCTGCTATCTAATTAAACTCGAATCAACATGCTCATATTATATCTGCTATCTAATTAAACACATGGAGACTTAAACAATCAACCTCAACTAAATTGAATCTACTATCACTACACACTACATTTTCATCATACTGAAGTTCAAAACAGTCCAAAACAGTCCAGTCTTAATTACAATGAATACATCAACCAAATCAGGGAACTACTCGAAGTATAATAGGCTATTAAAACAGTAAAATCTACAACAGAAATCAGGCACCAATTTCATTTCAATTTCAACTTGAGAAGCTACATCAGACCAGTTTCAAGGCGTGTACCTGGAAATAGAATGAAATGTAAGAGAAGAGAGGAATCAGTAGCAGTAAGCAGCAGTCAAAACCAAAGCAACTGGACCAATTTCAACCCAAAACCATCACAGCAACCCCAGGAATAATTTGCAGAAGAATGAACACCAATAAGCAAACGAACACAGGTCTGATTGGATCAAAATGCACTCGAAATCCACCTAGAATTCTCTGAACTTGAACCAAACTAGATCTGAATAATACTCAAACCATTTTTGACTATATGAACTGAGAATTTGATTTAAATGCTGGAATTCAATCTTATCTTAATAAAACTTCAATGGAATAGTATTATTTTTTTGGAGTTTTGAGCTATTTTTGGAGTTTTTGAAGATCTAAAAGCTAAAATGAACTTTCTAACTCTTAGATTTCAATTTTGGTTTTTGAATTTTGAAATTCAAATTTTCAAATCTCCCAACTTGTAGAAACTTTTTGGGGGGAATTTTCAGATGCAAAAACTTGTGAAACGAGGCAGTAGGGACTGCCTTTTATAGGCAAAATTGAGGGTTCTCTCAGATTTTCGGTTTTTCACCTTTAGCCCCTCTTTTATTTTCAAATTTTAACAGTTTAGTCCCTAAGATTTTGGCTTGTTGCCCAAGTTACTGCCCTAAGTTACTAAAACTCTAATTGGAACCCCATCTAGAATGTTCTAGGGGTTTCCAAATCAGTTATTTGCAGTATTTCCTTTTTGAATTACCCCAATTACCCTTGAACTAAGTCTAAAATTACTACCCTATACTTACTAACCCTAGTCCTCTTAAGCTTGGTCAAATGACCATAGTTAATTACTCACTAGGGCTGGCAATTTTCAGCTATATCCAAACAACTAATAGAAATTCTAATAATTGAACTAATTAACCAATACTAAAATTTAACCCCAATTAGTATTAATATTCTAAGGCTGAATCTATCACTGAATTAATGAAGCAGTAAACTGTTAATTAAAACAACTAAGAATCAAGTAAAAACAAACAACAACTCAAACAAATTTATGATTAGCCAAATAAAACTAAATCTATTTTTCATCCTAAATCCAACATTTCAATTAATTCACTCAGCAACACTAATCATGAATCAATATGAATCAAAGAAAACAAAAAATCAGAAATTTAAAATAATCAAAAAATACAAAAACCCTGAATTTTAATTTCTGCCACAAAAAGAAAAATAAAAAAAAGAGCATGGAATTTAATCAGAAAAACCAATGAATGAAAGAAAGAAGAAAAGAAGAACTCACCTATACGTGGTCAAATAAGGCTGGACTCCGATTTGAGCCTCGGAATAATGTTAATCGTTTGTTCTTGGTGAAGAACAAACCAAAATCATTATTTTGTGGCTCGAATCCAACACTGGATCCACGAAATTGGGGAAGGAATCAATAGTTTGAACTTCTAGGGTTCTACCCATCTTTGATTTAAAATTCGAGCATTTCTAGTGAGATTTGGAGGGAACCAGTCATGGGTTTAGGAAGAAGGGGTTGAGGAGAGTATGGGGTGTAATTTTGGGGAAGTTTGGAAGGTGGCGGCGACGGCGGCTAGGGTTTCACTGGTTTGAGGATTTTGGGTGGGATTTGAAATGTAAAAGGGGGATATTCGTAAAGAAGGGGTTGGGAGGAATGTATGGTGAAATTTTGGACGAGTTTGGGTGATCACCGCTGGCGGAAGCGATTTCCGGCCAGCGGAGGACGGCGGAGAAGGGTTTGGGTGTTTGAGGGTCTGAGAGACGGTGAAAGGGGGTAGGGGGGAATCCGACAATTATATACTAAACAATCCCCAGTTCCTGACCGTAGGATCAAAATCCTCGACGGCCAGGATTAATTGCCATTAAAACGACGCCGTTTCGGGCATCTGCTGGACCGGCCTGGGTTGGGGGTTTGGGCCTTGGCGGGTTCAGGGTTTATTTGGTGTTGGACCTTGAACTTGGCCCAAATGTTTGTACAAAACAGCCCTTTTAACCTCTTAATTCTTTTCTTTATATTCCTTTTTTCATTTGTTTTCTTTTCCTTTCCTTCTCTCTTTTTTTTTTTTATTTTCTTCTTGCAAAATTAAAACTAACAAAACCTAATTTAACTCCAAAATTAGACTAATTAATTTTTCTAAAATAAACTAAATCCTAATTTAAAAAGAAAGCTAAACAAAAAATATAAAATGACTATTTTTGGTTGTTTTTCTCTTAATTTCCATGATACTAATTAACTAAAAAAAAATCTAGAATTGGATCTTAAACGCAAGTATGCCATTTTTGTATTTTTTCATGAGTTATATCAATTAAAAATTCAAAGAATGCAAACAATCACAAAATCATGCAATTAATTCCCTAAAATTCAAAGAATAAAAGAAAAATCCTAATTTTAAGAATTTTATAGGAATAGTATAAGCGAGGCTAAAATCACATGCTCACAGCTGCCCCTCTTTGCTCGGAGACACGAAGGGTTTTCGGGCAAAGATAAATGAGCAATTATGAGAGATTTTTGCCAGCTTGGCATTCCATGAGAAGCATTTTTGAAATCTGTCTGACCGAACCCTGCTTCAAAGGTTGCCTACATATCCTTGGCTATAAAGGAATCAGGACAGTGTAGTTATGGAAGTTTCGGTAGCTGGGACTACCAGGAGCCGTGATTTCACTGTTGTTGCTGCTGCTACTGCTTGCTGACCTCCTTATTACACCAAAAAAAAATCAAAGCTAAGCTAGCTATGCCTATCAACTATGAGTTACAAGATTCCTATCTATAAATCTCTTGAAGCTTGATCTTGAGTCTTGGCTGATTTTGCTGTGGACTCCGATCTGAATCTTGATGCTCGCAAGTTGTAGGTGTTATTTCTTTCTGCAGCATTAGGTCAAAGCGGGATCGGCGGAGCTTGTGACTTCAATCAAATTTTGAGCAATCCGCACCTTTGTTCTTTTCTTCTTTTCTTTATTCTGGATTGAGACTCATTCTTTTTGTCGTCTCGAACCCTGTGCCTCGAGGTCAGACCTGCTTAAGACACCAAAACAAACAAATGAACGAAATTTTCTGCCCCAGTTTTCACTGGAAAAATTTTGTGATTTAGTTGTGACACATATCTAAGCGATCAAATCAGGATTGTGTATCCTTGGGAATGAAGCCTTAAATTGGGAGGATTACCAGGTTATGCTGGAAAATGACCGGGTTATGCCGGAAAAGAAAAAGGTCCTCGGGTTATGCCGGGATTGAAAGAAAAAAGGGTCCTTGGGTTATGCCAGGGAGGTCCACGGGTTATGCCGGGATTGAAAGAAAAAGGTTCCTTGGGTTATGCCAGGGAGGTCCACGGGTTATGCCGGGATTGAAAGGAAAAAGGCTCCTTGGGTTATGCCAGGGAGGTCCACGGGTTATGCCGGGATTGAAAGAAAAAGGCTCCTTGGGTTATGCCAGGGAGGTCCACGGGTTATGCCGGGATTGAAAGAAAAAGGCTCCTTGGGTTATGCTAGGGAGGTCCTCGTGTTATGCCGGGATTGAAAGAAAAAGGCTCCTTGGGTTATGCCAGGGAGGTCTACGGGTTATGCCAGGATTGAAAGAAAAAAGCTCCTTGGGTTATGCCAGGGAAATCCACGGGTTATGCCGGGATGAAAAGAAAAAAGCTCCTTGGGTTATGCCAGGGAGGTCCACGGGTTATGCCGGGATGGAAGGAAAAAAGCTCCTTGGGTTATGCCAGGGAGATCCACGGGTTATGCCGGGACGGAAAGAAAAAAGCTCCTTGGGTTATGCTAGGGAGATCCACGGGTTATGCCGGGATGGAAAGAAAAAAGCTCCTTGGGTTATGCCAGGGAGGTCCACGGGTTATGCCGGGATATCTAGGGAATGGGACCCTATGCTACCATGATTTTTTTTTCTTTTGGGATTTTCATTTTCACTTCTTTTTCTTCTTTCTTTCTTCTTCTTTTTATTTTCTCCTTATTTTTCTCTTTTTATTTAGTAAAACTCATGAACGAATTTGGGGGGAAACTTCTCTTTTTGGTCGGTTCCCTGCTGCAAAGCTGTTTCAGCGCTTGCGCATTTCTTTTCTCTTTTGGACTGCACCTGCTTCTTGCGTGGTTGCTTTGAACTACACCTGTTCTAACTTTCAAACAAAGAACAATTTGTTAGTTTGAAACGGTGGTTGGTTTTTTGACCTTGACCATCTCAATTGCTTGATCCCGGCCCAATTTCCGTTGAGAACTTTGCTGCTTGCTGGCTTTGAGGGTGTATCTCTTTTCAAACCGACAGGACTCAACTTTTAGGATTTCATGATGACTCGCCCGTGTGGGCTCTGGCCTTTTCACTTTATTCTGCTCTTAGGACCTTTGTCTTTGACTTTCTTTCCTTTCCAATGTCTTTGCTTTGAAAGCATCAACCACCATGGCCAGTCGGGATTGGTCTGACGCACCCGCTGAGGCTGGGTATTTTCTTTGGCTTTTGCCATGCGAAGCCCTATAAAAACAGTCCTGCCACCTTTTCTTTGTAATAGTCCCGAAATCAGAGTTAAACCGAAAGGGATTCAAAGAAGAAGTATGAAAAAGACAAGCATATGAGTTTAAAGAGAAGCGTCCCTTTCGGGGGAAAAGAAGGACTTATCTGAGGGTACATGCTGGCTCCAAATGGACATGACATGCTTCTTGGACTAGATGCCCGACCCACACAAACTTTCCAGCTTCTCGTGAACCCATTGATCCGTATTTCAAAACCAGGGAACCTTGCCAGGACTCTTTTAGTGATGAGATGTCTTCTTTTCGGCCGACAGCGCCCTTTGCGGGTTTTCGCTAATCGACCTCTCTCATTTCTCTTCTCACCGTCGCTCGATAGTGCTCTTTACGAGTTTTCACCAGACGGGCTCTCTCATTTTCAAATTCTCTGCTCACCGTCGCCTTATGGTGCCCGAAGGTTTTCACCGATAAGACTCTCTCATTTTATTTCTCTCAATTTGGATTATATCAGATTCCAACCGTGTTTTTCTTCACTTCCTACGCCTTTGCCAATTGATCAGAAGGACTTGGACGAGGTTTTGGGTAAAAAGAATTTTGGACGGAAGTACAACTTTGGAACCATTTTGGTGGAATCATAGCCGAACCAATATATCGTCTGCCCCAGTTTCAACTTTTGGGGGAATTAGGATTTTTGTTTTGGTGTGACTGAACCCCAGAGAGAGGCTGCCTACGTATCCTTTCGGAATCAAGTCAGACGTAGTTTAGGAAAACATTTGTTTTTGGTTGTTTTTGTTTTTGTTTTTGTTTGTTTTTGTTTTTTCTTTTCTTTTCATCATATTTTCTTTTCTTTTGTTTTTTTATTTTTTCTTTTCATCATATTTTCTTTTTCTTTTCTTTTTTTTTCTTCATTTTTTCGATAATACCTCCGGGTTCCAACGAGGGTAGCCAAAGAAGAGTAACCGGCTCAAATGGGTTTGCGAAGGGTTGATAATGTTTGGATAGCAGGAAGGAAAGCCTTCGTCATCTCAACTGCGCACAGTCATCATCGTAGAAGGTCTAGGCATAGTACCTTTTTACCGCATCCGCATTCACAGCTGTTTCGGGATCATTTCCTTCGATATCTCCCACATACAATGCTCCTCTCGGCAATATTTTCCGGATGATGTATGAACCCTTCCAATTAGGAGCAAATTTTCCTTTTGTTTCTTGGTGATGAGGGAGAATGCATCTTAACACGAGTTGTCCCACTTCAAATTTCTGGGACGCACCTTCTTGTTGTAAGCGCGGGCCATTCTTTATTAGTACAACTGCCCGGATGTGCCCTGAGTACAACACACTCTTTTGTTGTAATGTATGGACCTTTCCAACCCGCGAACCAATTTTCCTTCAATTGTTCCAATTCTTTGTTTTATTTCCTCAAGGTTACCTTCTTTGCATTTCGACTCTTGATTCATTATTTCGAAATCTGACAGCGTTTTGGGATCTAGGCATGAAGTCCGCAAGCATGTCATGTCATTTAAAGCTGCATTATTAGAGCTAAAGAGAAGAAATGAAGGAGAAAAATAGCAAAATCAGAAAGGATAAAGAAAAATGAACGATGAAATATTGATTTCATTTCTTGGAATTTTGAAGATAACAGGGTTCACATTCGGAAACTTAAAGACAAGAAACTAAAAGAACCATCCAAGTTACACCTGGAATAACTCGGGATGCAGAAAAAGTAGCAGGGCGGGTCTATCGGGACTCCCGCCTGATCGGGAATGGCGTAGCCTTCCAGTTTTGAAGCTTGGCGCTTGGTCCCATGTATAGCACCTCAGCGGTGCTAGTGCCCTCTCCCGGCTGGACCATGTGGGTTTCGTAGAGCATTTTCCTCATTGCCCCACGTATTTCCTCACTTTCTTCAGCCGTGAAAACCTCATCATCTTCCCCTCTACTGTACTTAGGCTTGACAAAAGTTTCATACAAATGTACCACCTCATAATCGGCCATTTTCATTTTTTGAAAGAACACTTCTGCTTCCTCAGCACTCACAGGCTTCTTAGGCGGGAAACACCTTCTGGTGGCATTGTTTACCTCCTCTACATTTGAATATTTCTCAACAGGGGGGTTTTCTAACAGCTCTCCCAAGATCTCTTTACCCTCGTACGTAACCACCGTCTGATGATAATTCCACGGTACCGCAGCAGGGTTCGTCATATGCTTCTGTGGTACGCGTCCAATAACCACTGGCTCACTTAACCGAGGTGGTTTGATTGTCCCTCGCACTACATAGGCTTGCTTGGGTACGTACATTTGTGTTCGTTTTTTCAAATCAGCTTTCTTTTCTAGTTCTGTCTTGGTGATTTTGCTCTTCTTTTCCCCTTTCTCTTGCTTCGGGGCCACCTTTGGCTTTCTTTCCGTATCAGCGATAGCAATTATAGCTTTTAATGCTGAATCAAATTCTCTGTCTTCACAGATCATCCCGATCACCGGCCCGTTGTTGTGGGTTGGCAGTGGGTTATTGGTCACATTTGGGATATCCTCATCCCTCAGTATTATTTTTCCTTGCTCTATTAAGTTTTTCACCGCTTGTTTCAGAGTCCAACAGTCATTTGTATGATGGCCTTCTGCCCCCTGAATGGTACGCACACCTGACACTAGCTCTGTAGGCAGGCGATGCCGGGTTTTGTCTGTTCTGAGGGACCGACTACAGCAAATTTATTTGAACAAGCTTCGGGAACAAACTGGAGTAAGATTCACCAATTGGGGTAAAATTTTGTCT
The DNA here is from genome assembly GCF_001879085.1 of Nicotiana attenuata. Classification (NCBI taxonomy): domain Eukaryota; kingdom Viridiplantae; phylum Streptophyta; class Magnoliopsida; order Solanales; family Solanaceae; genus Nicotiana; species Nicotiana attenuata. The sequence continues at coordinate 1,627,495 of NC_031989.1, forward strand.
TCTGGGTGGCTCACGGGGAGGAAAGTTATTCTGTGGAGGGCGAGGATTATAGTGGTTTTGGTGGGGAGGCTGATTTCTTGGGAATGGAGCTGGATTTCTATTGGCCTGTGGCTGCGGTCAGGCAAAGAGTTGAGCGTTCATGACCGCGTAAGGTGGAGTAGCATAATCCATGTCATGATGAGGGTAGTAATGTTGAGGGGTTCTGTCCGAAAACATGGGTCTGGGAGCGCGATGCCTCCTTGCCCCTGAGGCTGCCATAACCGTTTCTTCTTTCTTATTACCTTTGGCCATTCCTCCAAACCCGCCTTGGATGGCTTGGGAGGTTGCTCTGATAGCGGACTGGCTCAAAATTCTACCCGTCTTCAATCCATTTTCCACCATTTCACCAATTTTAATAGCTTCTGTGAACGGTTTACCCATAGCTGACATCATATTTTGGAAATAATCAACTTCCTGAGCTTGAAGGAACACCGTGACCATTTCGACCTCGTCCATTGGAGGCTTTACTCTCGATGCCTGCTCACGCCATTTGATTGCATACTCCATAAAGCTCTCCGAAGACTTCTTTTACAGATTTGCCAACGAGTTCCTGTCTGGAGCAATGTCTATATTGTACTGGAACTGCCTAACAAAGTCTCTCGCGAGGTCGTCCCAGATGTGCCATCGAGAGATATCTTGATCCATATACCACTCGGAGGCAATACCCACCAAGCTTTCCCCAAAGTAAGCCATGAGCAATTCTTCTTTTCCTCCAGCCCCACGCAATTGATTGCAGTATTTCTTAAGGTGAGCAATGGGATCACCATGCCCATCGTATTTTTCGAACTTCGGAGTCTTGAATCCTATAGGCAGGTGCACGTGAGGGAACATGCACAGATCAGTATAAGAAACACTTTTCTGCACGCTTAAGCCTTGCATATTCTTTAAGCTTTGCTCAAGGCTCCTCATTCTTTTCGTCATCTCATCTTGTTCAGGAGCTTTGGGAGTTTTGTCTTGCCCTGGTGTAAGCTCAAATGGCGGTGGCTGAGGGTAAAGGCATGTGGGATATTGAGGAGGATCTGCTTGAAATATGGAATTTTGGAAAGTGAAGGCCGAGGGATCAAAAGGGGGCCTAGGTAGTGAAGGTTGTGTGGTGGCGGAGCATGGTGGAGCAGTAAAAATATTGGGAGTTGCTCCTGATGTGAACACCTGGGGGCGTACCTCAGAAGGTGTTCCTACAAAGTGAGCAGACATGGTTGGTTGTCCAAAATTCTTTTCTTTTTATTCCGACCCTCTTTTTCCTGCCTTTTCCTTGCTTTTCTCCTATTTCTCTCATGTTTCTCATTTTTCTTTTCTCTCCTTCTTTTCTTTTCTTTCATACTTGCCTTTGCTCTTTGCTATGGTTTCTTTCTCTCGGTTTTCTTATTTTTTTTTTGGTGTTTCTTTTCCTCTCTTGTTTTCTTTCATTTTCCTTCCTCTTTTGTTTTTTCTTTTATTTTCTTTCCTCCCTTTTTCCTTTTGTTTTCTTTCATGACCCCGCATGAATCAGACCAAGCGTAGTTCTTGCAAATAAGGTAAATAAGCTAACTCTTTTTTTGGAATTTTGAAAGAAATGCTTTAACATAAAAAGGGAAATATTATTTTTTTTTTAATTTTTGATTTTGATTTTTCTTTCGATTTTTTGAAAGAAAGACTTCTAAAAATTTCTTTTCTTTTTATTGGAACTTTGAGAATTTTTAGAAGTAAAAAGAAATATTTTTTTTTCTCTTTTTTTTGATTTTGAAAGTTGCCTCTTAATTTCGGAAAAGGGACTTTTACGAAAAATGTTTTGGATTTTTGAGCAAAAATATTTTCGGACTCAATTTTTCAAAATTTGTATTTTTTATATTTTTTATTTATGAAAGAAAGACATCTAAGTAGTATTTTAATGATTTATTTTGACCTAAAAGGAAAAGTGGCTATTTTTCAAAAAATTTATTTAAGCAAACAAAGACTCAGTTTTGCAGATACGGCCTTTCAGCACTTTGTTGATACCCAATTTTTCCCTAAGTATTTTTATACCCAAATATTTCCAAAATAGCATATTGGTGCATATATAAGCACACCCAAGAATTTTGGCATTTTAATGATTTTTAAAACCAATTTGTTGCCTATTTTAGTACAACAAAATCCAATAATTATTCCCAAAATTATCATTTTTGGCGAATAATTCATTTTATTCTCACATTTGCACCAAAATATAATTAATGTAATTTTTGTATATTTTTACAAATTTGTTTGGTATTTTAAAAGCTAAATTGCACATAATTGCAATTATAGCCTATCTTGTAATTTATAGTGTTTTATGTTTATAAAATTAATCCCAGTATTTTTAAATTAATATTTATATAATATTCATTTACCCAGTACTTTTAATTTGCTCTTAAAATCTGTATTACTATTTTATAAAGAAATTTAAAGGGAAAATTGGCTATTTACGATTTGGCCCCAATTGCATTTCAATTATAGCCAATTTGGCAACCCCAATTAACCCAATTTCAAAGTTCAAAATTACCCAGCCCAATTTCAAATTAACCCAACCCCTGACCCATTTATCCGATCCGCCCGACTCCCATTCAATCTAGGTCGTTGATCTAAATGATCAACGGCCACCCTTCATTCTTTCCTTTTTAATTTTACCAACCACACCCAACCCTAATCATTTCTTACCAAACGCCGCCCTTGAAACCCCTCGTCTCTAAAACGCTCTCTAATCTCTCTGCAAACCCTAGCCGCCGCCTCTCAATCCCACCCTAATCCATGGCCTCCCATGGCCATCGGAAATGTGTAATGGCCTCCCATGGCTCCTGGGTGTTCGCTTCTGTGGTTTCACGGCCAAAATCTCGAAGGAAGCTGGTCCAGTCGTTGCCTGACTTCCATTCATGACCTTTCTCCGTTCGTCCCTGACTTTTCTCCGGCCAGCCATGGCCGTTCTAGCCAGATCCTTGGCACTCCTGGTTAGATCATTAATTTCCAAGGCCTTTCTCACCTTTCTGGGTTCTTCGAAACCCTAATCTTTGGGATTTTTTGATTTTTCTTTCAGATCTGCTTTAGATCTATACTTGCCATGAATGTTTAAGTGCTTTCGCGAAAATTCTTCAACTTTTCTTGCAAAAACGACCTTTCATTAGGGTTTTACATTTGAAGTTTTTCTCTGATCTTTTAACGTGTTTATGTTTTGGCTATGATTTGTTCATGTTTATTCTTCTATCTGTTTCAGCATGTTAAAAACCCTAATTCCTTTTTAGTTTATCCGAGTTCTGAAAGCTGCTTGTTTAAATGTGCATTTGCTCTTTGTTACTGATTCTTTCTTCCTCGTTTAATTTGTTTAATTTTAAGTTCTTACCATCTTGCAAAACCTGGTTACTGTTAAAGCCCTAATTTTCTTTAGAAGTTTTCTCACTTGTTCCTACTCTGAGACCCTTTACTTGCTTCTATGTCTTCTTCACTGTTGTTTCTATGTGATTATTTGACCTGCTTGACTACTGTGCTTCGAATATTTTCTTACTACTGAACCCTAGCTTACCCTAATGCTACTATATGTTTGTGCTGCTTCTTTTCATCAACATGTCTAACACTGCATGCTTGTTCATTCCTTGCTATTTATATAGTGAAGTGCAGAATCATGTTCCTTTCTTGTTTGATCTTGATTCCTTTGATCTTGTGACTGACTGCAAAAAAAAAGATTTTTCTTACGAGCCCTAATTTTTACTCATCTGTTCAAAATTAATTGATTCACTTCCTTTATTGTGATGTTTTACCTTGCTGAATCATTTCCCTAAATAAGCCTATTTTGTACTTAGACTGGATTATATACTTCATGCTTTTACTATCCCTTTTATGGAAATAATCAATCTGCCCCCCAAACTGATTTTCTTTCCTTAATTAGGCCTGCTGACCCGTGAAGCACTGTTTCCCTAATTAAAGGGGAATAACTTGGGCTAATTGATTCTGAATGGTGATTTTTTCTATGTTTATGTTTTAATTTTACTTATTACCTTATTTCTCTACACGTTTTCAAAGCTATAAATACCTACGCTCTTCTCTTTGAAACACACGAACACAGACGAACAATCTGAGTTCAAAAATCACTCTTACACTTAAAAACTCTCTCTCTCTCTTTCTACCACTTGTGCTGTTGCTTTGTCTAGCCGGCTGGAAGCCGAGGCTAGACTGTGGATTCTTGTTTGCTCTATTTTTCTGCACTTTGCTTCTCTACTGGTATGTCCTAGTTAATTTACAAGCTTCAACAACAACATTTTTTTCATTCCTGTCCACTTCTACTCATGTTTTCTGCAATCAAGATGTGTTATTAGCATGCTGTAATATGTTCCCTTTCCCTTGCAATTTAAAGTTTATCTATGTGTGCATTCTGTCAGTCGTGTGTTGTTTATTTGCTACCTTATGAATCCCAAACCCCCATACCCCTTTATATGCTTTAAGTTATGGTTCAGAAACATGGCAATGTCTGAAATCATTGTCCATGGATATGAACTGGACCCCTTTGGGCCCTAAGCTTTGTCAATTTCCCATCCCCACTCCCTTATTGTGTGTGCTGAGTAACAGCCTTGGCCTGCCAGTATTTCTAATTATTGTTCAGGCCATGGCTTGACCTCCAGTAGGTCTTTACTCTCTTAATGCTTGATCAACAAGTTTGGTTAGGGGTGTGCCAGTCTATTTTGTGGCTGGGCATGACCACCAGCCTGCTTGGGTAGCCCCCTACCATTTCTATTGCACTTACACTCATTCTTAGAACTTAAGTTCTGCCCCTCTTGTGTGAGCCTTGCCTTGGGACCCTTGAGCTCCCACTGAACTTGGACACATAAGGGCTGGCCCTTCCACACTACACAACTCAATTTCTGATTAACATCTTGGGTGTATGCACTGCCTGGGGTTCCTGAAATCCCTTGGATCTCTAAAACACCCTAGATGAGAGAAGGCTTGGAAATCTGGATCTCGGAAGTGGCTAAATCTCATATTATTAGGCCTCAAGTCTGGATTAGGCTGCTCGTATGTAGCTGAGGATTTCTGATGTTATTTTTTTTAATTCCAGTTCATTTCTTTTGGGTTGTAATAACTTGTACAAGCTCGGGGAACTTTAGTAAAAGGGGGGTTGGGATTTATT
>NC_031989.1:1636514-1639239 GCF_001879085.1 Nicotiana attenuata
AAGGGAAGTTCATCAAGAGAATTGAAGATTGTCAAAACGCTAAAGGAAATGCAGGCGGACATCTAGCCCGAGCTTATTTGCTGCTAGGACTACGCGAGCTGGTGAAGCTGTTCGAGGGAGACGAAGATGCCAAATCTGGGGAAGGTCCTTCTGGGACCAAGTAGTTAGGAGTAATTTTATTCTCTATTTTAATGTAATAAGGCCAATGGCCAATAGTGACAATTTACTTTCTGTTATTTAGCGTCGTTTTGGATTCGTCTTATTTTTTATCAATAAAATGAGGCATTTAGCATTATAAGTTCTCCAAAACTATTTGTCGCTAGGCCTACCTCGGGCACAATGGGGCACCAAAATTAGGACGCGATTTACATTTTTTCGCACAATGTGTTTAAATACTGCAATATTTTTTCTCTCTCTCATAACCCGCACTAACTTGCTACTTTTTTTTGTTTTTCTTTTGTTTTTATTCCCCTCCCCAAAGGTTAGTTCGTGCATTCTGGCACCATCGTCATACTCCACAAGATCCAAGGGCCCTCCACCTCCTCCTCCTCCGAGTCCTATCCGGAACAAGAACAAAGGCAGAATGGGAGATCCGAGCGCCAGAAAGGAAATTGAGGTTCCTCAGGGTACCCCGGTTGCTAAGGAAACTGCTACACAACTTGAGCAAAAATTATTAAAGTTCCAAGAAGAACTGGAGCAGGTTCGGAACTTGGCGAACCTGTCATTTTCTCTCACCGCTCTTGATGTCACCACCCAGAATCCCGCACCTCCACAAAACACCCCACAACCACAGATACAACCCACTCATACCCAATACTGCAACGTATGCCATACTCCGAACAACACTCCACTACTCATTCCCGAGCCACTGAACACCACAAATGACCATCTCCACAACACTCCTATTTTTGTGGATATTGTACCCCACTACACCCAACCAATCTCAAATACACCTGAGTCTGATGACAAAGACTCCCTTATCAGGAACTTGGCGACAGATCTTAAGAAATTAACCAGCCGAGTTCAGGGCGTAGAAGGCAAAAAAGGTATTGAAGGGTTAAATTATGAAGACCTATGCATTCAGCCAGATGTTGAACTTCCGGAGGGGTACAAACCTCCCAAGTTCGAAATGTTTGATGGAATAGGAGATCCCAGAGTCCACCTGAGGACATATTGCGATAAGTTGGTTGGAGTTTGAAGGCATGAAAAGATCCGTATGAAGCTCTTCATGAGAAGCCTGAAGGGAGAAGCTTTATCTTGGTACATCAGCCAAGACCCCAAGAAATGGACGAGCTGGGTAGGCATGGCATCGGACTTCATGGATAGATTCCGATTCAATACAGAGAACGCACCGGATGTATTCTACATACAGAATTTGAAGAAGAAGCCCACCGAAACATTCCGCGAGTATGCTACTCGTTGGAGGTCAGAAGCTGCAAAGGTCAGGCCGGCCCTAGAAGAAGAACAAATGAATAGATTCTTCGTCCGGGCTCAGGATCCCCAATATTACGAGAGGTTGATGCTGATCGAGGGTCAAAAGTTCTCCGATATCATCAAACTTGGAGAAAGAATCGAAGAGGGCATTAAGAATGGTATGGTTACGAATCTTGAAGCATTGCAGGCCACCAATAAGGCTCTACAGACTGGTGGCACGTCCAAAAAGAAGGATGTAAGTGCCGTAATGGTCGCACAGGGAGCCAAATCACCACCAAAATACCACACTTACCCATCACCTCCACTTACATATCAGCCCATCCCGAATTACCAAGCACCCGCACCCTCCTATCCACCTCCCGTTTACCAATCCTCTCCACCTATCACATACCAACCCACTTCACCCAGATACTCTCAACCAGCACCTGTTTATCAAGCTTATAACGCTCAACCCTCTCACTACCAATCACCTCCCACCCGTCAAAATTTCCCTAGACCCAGGCTAAATTTTGACCGCAAACCTCCCAGATAATACACAGCCATCGCTGAACCAATTGAACAGCTATACGAGAGACTTAAAGCTACTGGTTACATCACTCCTATCCCAGCCAAAACTCCAGAAAATCCCTCCTAGTGGGTCAACCCCAATAAGACCTATGCGTATCATTCCGGCATGAAGGGGCACACCCTTGACGAGTGCCGCTCATTGAAGGACAAGATTCAAACCCTAATCGACAATAAGGTCATAGTAGCAAAGGAGCCTGCTCCTAATGTTCGTAACAACCCTCTGCCTGACCACAAAGGTGGAGACATTCACATGATCGAGCCGAAGATGATTGGGACCCCAAAGGGTCGATAAGTTTGATTGCTGAGGAGGATGAACCAAAGAAACCGCCAGTTACACTTAACCCAATTGTTGTGCAGAATTAGCCCTCCAGGGACGATGAAGTAAACATGTCTATACCTCTCGAATTTGAAGCGCCTCCTTCTGCAAAGGCGCTCGGGCCAATTGAGGTTGAATTTGGAGTTTCAAAAGCACCTGCACCCTTTGAAGTTGCTGTGTTACCACTAAGGGTGCCTATTCCTGTGGCAATGACAGACATAACACCGTTCCACTCAAATGCCATACCATGGGATTACACTACTAAAGCTAGGAGGAAAGGAAAGACCAAGACAGGAGAAACAACTGCTGCGCAAGGAATGACCAGAACAGGGAGGGTTTACACCCCAGAGCACTTAGCCGAGTCCAGTAAGCAAGCCCTAGGACGGCCTATCGAAACCGGGCCTGACG
>NC_031989.1:1639339-1661666 GCF_001879085.1 Nicotiana attenuata
CTAAATCATGTATAACAATGTTGAGTTTTTTTCAAAATCACTTAATATATGAGTGTGCACTATGCTCAAGGACTCCTATGGAGCAATACTTATTGGGTACACATCTACAAGTGAAATTTGCGGTTCAAAACCCACTCCGGACGATCTTGTTTTCGACATTGAGTATAGATATATATATATGTGAAAATCAATAAAATTTCAAAAAGTATAATTTTGAACCTATAATTTCAAAAGTTTAGTGGGTTCAGGGTAAGAGACTAAAGTTAAACCCGTCAAATGAGAATTCTAGATCCATCTCTTTATAATAGTACCCATCCTCTTGAAATTTTGGATCCACCTCTGATGCTTTAGGGGAGCATTTATGCTTGGAAGATATAATGGGTTATTGGGTGGTATGTAAGGGTTTTTTTGTCAAATTTCTATGATGAATATCTAAACCATATTTCGATTTTGACATATCCTTAAGAGCCTGTTTGGAAAGCCACCTTGGAATTGGATTTGGGTGTAATTGAGTGTAATTACACAGTTTGGCATGTTTGTTTGGCCAAGTAATTACTTTGTCAGCATGGAATTGGGGGTAATTGGAGGGGTGTAATTACACTCTCCAATTCTCAAGGGGGAGGTGAGAATTGGTGGTAATTACACTGTGTAATTACAAGGTTGCTTTTTAGTTTCTTTCCATTTTGTTTTTATTTTAATTTATTTTCTTTATAACTTTTTATTTTTATTATTTTAATTTTTTAATTTTATTTTTACTTTTTAATTTCTTTTGAAATTTTAAAATATATTTTCTTTGTACATTATTTATCTTTTATTTCTCTATCTTTACTTCTTGTGATTCCATGTAATTGCTTTTATTTTATTTTTTATTTATTTTATTATTCTATTTTTTGAAACTACACCTCCTAATATTAGAAATAATGAGTCATTAATAAACTTGGCATATAATGAGTGATGCAATTAAAGTGGAACTTCGTTGTTAAATGTGGTTATAAACTTATCATGTGTCCTATCTTAAGTTGCAGTGGGACTTACTATTATTATGTTGGAATTTGACATAAGTTAAACTATTTTATTTTTTTGAATTTTTGAAATTGTGTTATATTCATGGTTCCAATTTACTTGTTTTGTAGTATTGACTCATTGCATGTTGTTTATTTTTTAGTTAGAATTGGTAGATTAGTTTTGTCAAACATTTGAATAATGTTATGACACTATATTTATAAATATTAATTTATTTTATCAAACATGAATTCCATGATATTCTTACAAAACGTATATTTTTTTAGTTTGTAAGTATCTAAACTAAATATTATTAATTTAAAAAAAATATATATATAAATTATTTTAACAATATTAGTTATAAATATATGATTATTAATTAATGTATATTCATGAAAAAATATACATCTTAAATACCAAATATATTATCATTTATATTTATAAAATCTTATAGGTATATATTTATTATATTAATTTTTAGTTTTGATAATTATTTAATTTAAAATTTAATCTAACTGTGTAATTACACTTGTGCAACCAAACAGTAAACTTGTAATTACATTGTAATTACACTATGACAAACAAACATGCTATCGTAATTACACAACCGTGTAATTACTAGGTTGTGTAATTACAACCCTAGTAATTACACCAATTCCAATTACAAGGTGACTTTCCAAACATACTCTAATTGATAAGTTTGCTTGAATAAAAAACATCACATCACAATCTAAAATTTGAATAATCTGATGGATTGAAATCGTTGGAAGTTGTGAAAGTTGATAGAACTAGAGTAATGTCAAGTATTTGGAATTCTTCATCAAGATCAACATCTTTAGATCCTAAATTCTGCCATTTTTTATACAAAAAATTGACGGATTCGAGTCATCATTAATCATTTGATATGCCATGTTGCGGCAATTCCACCCAGAGAGTAATGAGTTACTCCTACAACACGTCATTATATAATGCTCAAGGCTCTCGGTTGAGTAGCAGGAGCAACTTCTAATTTATTATGAGCCTAAACGATGCATTCAATAAGTTCTTGCCAATAACCACGTCCACAGAATAATCTCATTTCTTTCGACGGAGAGGGGCCACCTTCTTCTATTTCTACATCTAGGATTCGACTTGTGTCATGGATACTAATAGGAATTCAACCATTACAGCAAGGAAAAGATTGATTCAGAGGGAGAAGAAGAGGCAAAAATTGGAACCGATTGTGTACCACCACTGATAAACACCAGAATAAGCGATATTCACTGTGCCAAGAGCACTTTCTCGAGTAAAAGCTTTCACGGCCGGTTAACCAAAATGAGGATCCCAACTTGCACGAGCAATAGGTATCGAATTTAGATTAAAATGTTCATTACGTCATACGATTTATGGATCTGAGATGCTCGAGACAACAAGTATAGGCAAGCATCGAACATTTTACGAGTGGAAGGAGCAATTGTTGAAGTAGCTTGAAAAGTTAGATGGAGAAGAGAGCTTTATTACAGAGAAGAGAAGGTAAACCTCAAGTTTCAATTACATATTTGAACCTTAATTGCAGTTACAATATTAACGTTGCAATACTACCGTTGCTGAATAATTATTCAATATGGATAGGTGTGTTTGTTATTTGAAAAGGTGTGTTGTAACTGCAATTGCATTGCCTATAAATTACTTCATAAGTGGTTCATTCACGGCAGATTTCTTCTAATTCCTCTTCTTTCTATTTTCTCTAAAAGCTCTCTTGAAAGTCCAAGTTCTAAAGAGAGATTATTGCTGTCTGCAAATCTCTGGGCTTTGTTGTATCCCGAGGGTATATTGTCATGAACCAGCAGCAAACTAGTGGGGCAATTAATACCTAAAAGATAGCGATTTTATCACGCTCAAAGCCTAATTCATACCCATTGTTCTAACAGCAACAACTTCCTCACTATTACAAATCATTTCCTCATTGATCTCTCAGTTTCTATTTTCATTGGCGTTATATAATTTAACACAAAAGCCTACCAGCCGTACGAAGCCAATATCAAGATTGACAATAATAGCCAAAGTAGGGAAGTGGATATGGGAACGAATGAAAGAAATCATCATTCAGACCTTCCGTAAGAAGCATTTATAACTAAAGCTCAAGCCAACTAGTAATTTCAGTACTTGTAAGTTGTAAGACTAGAACACCATATCTACGTAAACTAGTATCTGCAGTGCTTTCGCGAAGAAACAAAAAACTTTTCCCGAAAGGTTTCGTGTATGACCTGCATAGTCTATTTGGCAACCTCTATCTTTTCACTATCTGGAGCTTCTGTTTCGTCTGCAGCAGTTCCTTGTTCAGACTGCATTTGGTTTGGAGGAGGTGGCAACAGCTGCACAGTTTCCACAAACTCTTCCATTGTTTCTGTAGCTTCCCCAAAACGGTTGTCATATTCCTCTATTATCTGCATATGTTAAGAGAAGAAAATATATATCAGAACCTCAAGCAAAATCAATATAACATGTAAATGAAGGGGTGACCTCAATGACATGATTTGGTTCGGAAAGCATGCTAGAGTTTTATATAAATTGTGAAGTTGGAAGAGACGTTCATACAGTTAATCAGCATGTATTCAACATATGGTTGGCAAGTGGCAACTGGCTATCTAATGGCACCTAAAGGTGGGAGTTATCCGAATGCAACACATTAACACCATGCACTCAATTGTACACCAACCATGGAAGCTCATGAGGATACATGGTCTCATCCTTATCCTTCAAAATCTAATCAAGTAAACCAATTTCCTTTAGCGTACCCAAGGATCCCAACAATCACCTCAATAACAAGGTCACACTCTCGGGCTAACCATTGTAAACGACTAAACCCATGATGAATGCACCATTTTTTTATTTACTCAAATTAGATGAGTGCACCAAGGAGGTAAACTATATCTTCTTTCTTGTTTCCTCTCGATTGGAGAAAGGTCATTTATCTATATTTCCATTGCTTAGAAGTATGAAAAACCTGTGGTGTGCAACAATAATACAACAGCTCACAGATGTCGACAAGTTACAATGCTGCAAGTTTAAATAGTCAATATACCAAGAGCATCATCTTTCCAAACATTACCGGGTAAAGTTCAACGAGAGAGGATGGCCTAATATTGATGATGTTAAGGATCTCAGCTTTCGCGAGCCTGATACTTTTACATTTTTCCAAAAATTCACCAATTGCTTGTCTTGTCTGATTGCAAGCAGCAGTTTGCTCTAAATAATCATACACCTAGAAGATCACAAACATCAGCCATTGCCAGGCCTAATGAAATACTCTCAAACAAGAAGTTGGATAATGTATCTTCCAACCTTGAACTCTGAAGGTGCAACAGGAACTATGACCCGTGTAGGATCTCTTCCTGCACCTCTCGAGCGTAGAAAGTCAAGCAATTCAAAGTTTGTGAGAGCACCTGCATTTGCTTCAAGTCTGCAAAAAATATTGTATGAGAAATTGACCCAACAACAAAGACCATGAACTTAAAAGCTCACTGAAGCAATGGGCTTCAATCAGGAACAAAAATCATAAAGTGTTCATACATCTTCATCACCAGAATCCAGAACTCTTCACCGGTCAAACTACTACTCTTCAATTCACAAACAAGCAGTCGTTGCCAATGGGAAGTATCTGTAATTTCAAAAAAACAAGCGTAAGCTTTGCTTTTCCTTTCTTTTTTCCCGGGGAAAAAAGTGCTTTATTTAGTTTTTCTCTTCCTGAGTACATCATTATTAGTCAACATTTTAGGCAAGTCTAATTAGTTGTATGCTAACACAGCTTCAGAGCTTAGTGGCTCGGGCTTCTTGGAATGAGCTTTGGTTTAGCTAGAGTACTTGAAAAATGAGAACACAAAGTCTTCCATGTTTATCCTGCTCTCCCTCTTTTCTTCTTTTGCAATGGGGGGCGGTGAGTGGGAGAACATTTGTAATGAAAAGTAATACTGCAGCATATTACAAATGTTCTCCTATGTACTAATATCATTATGAAAAGGTCCATCGGTATTTTATGATGCTCTCACGGCAATTACAATTCATTTTGTGCACTTGTGCCATGCTCCCATAATTGCATCAATAGAAGATTAACTATTAGATAAGTGCTAAAAACATCCACTCAAGATACCGTGAAGCTAGGTGTCTTTATCCTAATTTTGGTAAAGCTTCTTCGACACAATGTGAATTACTACAAGCTGTTTGAAAATTTTGATACATCCAAAGCATAACAAAAATGTGTGGCACAAACGCAGGATTAATCTCACTATAGGCTATAGCCTATAGCACACCTTGAAACATGAATGGCCTCTAACTGCCCACTGATTCAATGAAGTAATATAGAACCCATATACCAAAAAAATGATCCATGGGCAAGGATGAAGACGAGAACAATCAAAGTGTAGAAGAAAATCTCAATTAAAGACACCCCAGCATTGAACACCTAGAATATACTCAATACAATAAAATTCAAGGGGGAGTAGAAGAAAAATTAAACGCTCAAAAATACAGAAACACTCAAAAAGTTTAAAAGAAATTTATCTCTGGACTTCACGAAGAGCAACCAAGGAAGTAAAACAAAACTAGCAAACATATCTTTAGAGATTTTATTACTGGTTATTGATAAACCCAACTTGGGGAATTGCTTGCCTTTGAAATCTGAACCGACAAAGCCTAACCCATTAGGGGGAATTCTTCTATAAAGACTTAAACTTTCAGTTCCACTGATGAGCATTGAATTTGCCATACTCATAGAGGGGCAAATGCAAAAGAAATCGAAGTCTTGAAATCTTTTGAAGCAATGCCAAAGTCGTCAAAAGCGAAGCTTTACTGAGATATAGAGTGAAGAAACCACTGAGGTTGTCCTAGAAGAAACCACAAAGCACAACATATATATGAATAAATGTCTGAACTAGTTTTTGTACTGAAATAGGAGGATTGCAGCATAAAATTAGTACAGAAGATAGTGAAATTTTAGCTAAAAGAATCAAAAGAAAATTGGATACCAGTTGGAGTTCTCGTGCAAAAGAGTCTGCGCCCCAAAATCGTCTTCTGTTAGGTATTATCAAGGCAAAAAGACACCGTCGTCTTCTTCAGTTTGTGTATTTTGCCCTTTTACCTAAAAGACTAAATTACCCTCAGATTTAAAATAGATAAGGTAATAACAGAGACTATATATGTCTTTTCAGCTCTCCTGTCTTATAAAAAGACCCTCTGCAGGGTTTAAGGAGCCAGCTGAGATAAATCAAGAGGGCAGCTGAAAACTGAGGCTCAATTTGGGGCGGAATGAATAAAGATTTCAACCACGGTTAGCTTCGTTTTCATAATTTTCTATAACCCAATGCTCTCGTAATAATTTTCTCATCTCTTCAAATTTCTATCATGATTCTAGTTTAGATTCCATATTTCTCGAATTTTGATTCTATTTAATCACCTATATTTTTGTAAAATCTTCGCGTTGCTTTTGGTGCCCCTGCATTTAATTGTTTATCAAAAGAAAAACTTTATTTCAGGTTTATGATTGCAGCTGCTCATGTCGAAATCCGAGATAGATTTATTGGAACTTTTAACTTTTTTTACTACTCATTAGTACATGCTAAGAGAAGCTAGTTGCCGTATTGAAAATAGTAATTTAAGATGTTTTAATCTAGACCTGTAAAACGCTTCCCACTCTCGTTCCCTCTTTTTCTTTCTTTCCTTATTTTTTCTATCGTTTGATTTTTTTGGTCTTTTTCCCTAATTTTACTATTGAAGACATGTGCGAGTGTGAATTCAATCTACCTGCATTGCTGGAAGTTAATTTTGTCCTCACTTGATGAATTCAGATAGAGGAAAACCTAGAACTGCAGCAGGTCCGCTTCGCACCATTAATGTGCACAAATTTGCTGAGTCTCGAGCTTCTGAGCTTGAGTCTCTTCACCCAATTGTAAAAGAACGATTAAGTAATGATTTTAAATCTCAAAGAAGCAAGAGAAGACGAACAACTGAACATGACAATAGACTGGCAAAGAGTAGAGCTAGAAAGAAGCAGAAAGCAGGGGAGGATAATGTTATTAACCTGGACCATTTGGAGAAAGATAAAAAGAAACTTCCACGCCATGTTCGTAGGAAATTTGAACTTACAAAGAATTCTCAAAATGGTTTCTCAACTTCAGGAGATAGGGCTAAGAGACTCAGAACTCACTTATGGCATGCTAAGCGCTTCACAATGACAAAACTTTGGGGATTCTATCTGCCCCTTGGTGTGCACGGCTGGTAATGGTAACTTGCTGCTCTTTGGCAATATGTTCAAAGTGCAGCTACTAAGTTTTAGTTTTATCTTATTGCATTGAAAAAAACCATTTTGTCATCAAACAAGAAAAAATGCACTTGTTTAACTTATTAAAACGAAACATGTTTGTTGACTGTAAAAGGTTGCAATTTTGCCTATTGTATGCTTTCTATTGTGGGAAGAAGTTCCTTTGAATCTTATATTTTCTTAATTATGAATATATGATGCAGGGGGAGGGGCTCAAGAGCTCTTTTGAAGAAGCTAAAAGGAGGAGTACTTGTCCATGATGCAAGTTATTGCAGTGTTGTGCAGTTGGAGGGTCCAGAGGCAGGCATTTACTTACTCTTTCCTGCCAAAATTTTACTTGATAATTTTCTCCTCTGTAATTTATTTCCTTTTGGTATTACTTAGAAACGGACGAAATCTAATTAAATAAACATTGTGTTCTTATAAAAAAACTAAATAAACAACTTTGTTTATCTTCTATCAATTATTGACCCAGACCTTGGAATTATGGGCTCAGAAAAAGGATTAGCAAGGAAATAGCAGACTTTACTAGCTAGAGATTGAGCTTATATAACATGGTCATTCACATATTTTTCCAGGATTTGTTGCGGTCAATCCTGAAAACTGTGCTTGTGCCTTCTCCATATTCGCATTGTGAAGATGCTCGTAATGACATAATCTCTGGTTCTATCTATGGTAGTGGTGAGGTGGGTGGTCCATCTTGGTATTTTGTTTAAAGTGGTATAGCCTCCAAAATTTGCTTGCTTGATACTTGTGTTTCTTTTGACAGCTCCATCATGTAGGGGCCACCTTTTCTAAGACAGTGCTCCTGTAACCTATATGTGGCAACCACAGCAGTGTGGGACTGCTGATACAAAGGTCGATCGTGCCAATCAACAGAAAATTGATGACTGTGCTTCTTTAAGACGGCTATGGGTTTGGATACATGCTGCTGCTTTTAGTGAAGGATATAATGCTTTGCAAAATGCTTGTGAAAGGCAGGTTGAGTAAAGAATCATATGGTGTCCATTTCTTTTGCTCATATACTAGCGTTACTTTCTTCGGTTTCAGATGGTATAATAACAAGAAGATGGCTGAACACATATTCCTTCTTGATTATAAATTCACATACAGTTCATAGAATATGTAATTTACTTGCCTGTTGATGTTGCTGTATCGTCTCGAAAGACCTACAAATCCTTGGAAGCAATGCAGACTTAGCTAAAGATAGGGTACAATTGAAGAAAAAGATCCATATAGGTGATACTAGTTAGAATAGTCTATAAATGATGATATGAGTTAAGCTTAAAGAAAGAAGCAAGGATTCATATCATCAACCCCAACTTTGTTTGGGACTGAGGAGTTGTTGTTATTGTTGTTGTTGTTGTTGTTGTTGTATTGTAGATCAGAAATGTTGCTTCATGGTTTTCAGGAAGATGATGTTGGCTCCAGAGTTAGTTGCATTTCCCTTGAGAATCATCTTGGAAAGTTGGAAGTGATTGGATCAAAGGCATCTGAGCTCCTTCGAAAGATTTTACATCCTGCAACCTGGTACTTCTATTGAAGGCACAAGCTTTCCTTTTTAACTGAATTATGAACATGATAACTGAAAGCTGTTGTTTTCTGTGCAGTTCTTCTGTAAGTTCTTCCCTAGTGAAGTATGCATCCTACATTGGGAATGATGATCAAATCCATTCTTCAGCAATCTTCTCTCTCTCTATCAGTGATCCTCGGTTTTTGGATAAAGATATTGCTAATGCTTTGGAAGCAACGGCTCCAGCTTTACTATCTTATAAGAAAGATGAGAGGGGGGGAAATGGAACTCCAAAAAGGGATATGAAGTTGCTCTCATGTTCGTCCTTAGAACATGAAGGAGGTCAGGGCTTATCCGAGTGTATTGATCTGTGGGATTCTAAAACAGACATTGATCCTCCAATTGAAGAAAGCATCCTTTGCATGGAGAAACACCATCAGCGTATGGAGTTGTTTGGTGTTGGTGATATGAACTCAGGCAGACAACAGCCTTCTACTGAGAGACGGTTTTCTAGATTCTGCCCTATACTGCTTCTGAAAAGTGATAACCAAAAAACTTCTATTATAAGGTGAATTGCCCTGAAAAAATAATTGTAATAAATGAAAAGGGTATAGTATGTCAGCTCAAATATGAAATACTAACTTTTAGAAGATGGTATATTTGCAATTCTAGGAGAATTGTTAAATCTTTTTAGGGTAGCCAAACAAAATGAGGCCATATAACAGTTTCTGTCATACAGATGCTAGCAACGTCAGTTGTATGACTCTAAAATCAATCACATAACATTAAGCAACTATGTATGCAAATTTTGACTTGAGCGACTATGTATGCAAATTAATTTTGACTTGATGGATAGAGATTCAGAAGTTTTTAAATTAGTTATAACATGATTTATCATTGTGCTATAACTTTATATTTGTGTAACATGTTACTCATTTCTCTCTCAAACTTTTCAATATCAACGACATACACCTTAAATTTCACTTTTAGGTGTATAAATTCATATTTTCCCTGATTTATTTTGGTAGTACACTTCTGTAAAGTTTATCTTCTCTCTTGAAAAGCTATTTATTGGTCTTTTGCAACAATCCTCTCACAGCTTTTTTGCTGGTCTAACCACTAGGAAGAATAGTCATTCATAGTGCACTCACCTTTGAGTCTCATCAATCCAATTACATAAGAAAATGTTGCAATTACACGTCATGCTTTGATATGGATATCATGTTCCTATAGAGAATACCTCATAGTTTCTTTTTTTTATATAAAAAAAAAATCTCTGTTCAGATGGTCTATTATTCTTCCACTATGTTGGATTAAGGTCTTCTGGATCTCTCTTGTGACTAATGGTGCTCAAGCGATTGGTTTGAGAGAGAAGCAATGGATTGCTAGTGAAGTTAGTGTGCATGTTCTGTTTTCGTTCTGAATTCGAGTATGACATCAATTTTGAATCCTAATATATGTTTTTCCTCTTTGCAGCTTGGGTTGCCATGCTTTGCAAGGGAATTCCCTGATTGCAATGCATACTCTTGTTTTATGGCCTTGGAAGATGCTGCTTATGATGAAAAGTCTGAACTCCGTTCTCCTCACACAAGGACTTGGAAAGTTCCTATTTCATCTCCATGGGACAGTGTCCGCGTTGCTCTAGAAGGACTCAGTGGGGAAGGTCATGGTCGGATACAACACGAACAACATTTTCCAAACGATATGATAAAAAACTTAAAAATGAATAATCCATACCTGAGAAGATGCAAAACAGAAACAGAGAGCAGCTGCAATGCTCCATTTGATGGATTTGTGGCAAGGACATCTTATGTTCTGACTCAGTTTTTGAATGAGATCAATGGTAGTCATCTACTATTATTTCCCAAAGTGCTTCACAAGAAGAAGTGCATATCCAAATTTATGAAGGACGAAAAAATACTCAGTGAGGATACAGATGGGGTCATTTACCAGATGAATCGGGACCAAAAACTGTGTTTGGTCAGAGTTCTTTTGCATGCCTACAGAGAAGGTTCGTTCGAAGAAGGAGCAGTTATTTGTGCGCCTCAAATTGATGATATAATGTTGTGGACAACCAGGTGACAATCATTATCCATTTTGTGTTCAATTATTTTACTTATATTTATTTGTTACTAATGGAGCTTCTATCCAGCGTTTTAGGAGTTTTATCTGCTACACAATTGCCTCTTCATTATGAAATGCATGCCTAAGCTTACTGCTAGAAGATAATGTGTAGATAACAAATATATTTGGCAGATTACTCTTGACCCTTATATGTGATGACTCCGCGGGCTTCACCCTGACGATATATGCTGGATTAGAACCTTTTTTAAGGAATATCCAAATCACTTCAACCACTGTGCCATAGTTGAGAGCCTATTCCGAGATAGTATTTTAACTCGTTTCAACAATTACTAAACATGATCCCAGTTTAAACATTAAAATCCAATCTTGAACAATGGTTAGTAACTCACCATTTAGCATTACAACTAAAAAGCACTTTGTGACCTCGAGGCATCAAGAAGCATAAAATCAAAGAAAACTATTGGTTTTATATGAAAGGAGGTGCAGCGTATTGTACAACATCCTACCTGGCTATGTGTTTGCCTCTCAACAAGTGACAGGTAAAAAAAATTGGAAGACTTGTTCACATGGTACTGGATGGAGTGTAAACTGTTACGCTCTCTTAGTTTGCATCTGATGGAACTAACTGTCGATATATTGTTCTAATATTCTTAGATATGGACTTTCATAAGACATCTGGGTAGAGCCTATGAAATTGCAGAGTTGGGAGAACATCACTTTCGAAATGCGTTTATGAGCCTCTAGTATTTGGCAGAGTAGATGCATTAGCCCTGTTCTATGATAAATCACCAATTTTAAGCAAGAGGCACTTGGCGAGGGAAGTGGTCAAGGGGCAAAATACGGTTCTCTTGTAAGCTTTAGTAGTAGGTTTGTGAGGATGAGTTGTTTTTCTTCATTTTGTTACCACAATAAGAGGTATATGAGGAATCATTTCATGCCTATGGAAGGTCAAAGTTGTATCACCTTTGCTAGCTTAGTAGTTAATATATGTATAAATATAATAATTTATCATACCAAGTAGATTGTTTGTGATCTATTCCTGTTATTTTGGTCTGTGCTTTGCCCTTCAACTAAAGTCAGGAAGGCAAATAGCTATCTTGAAAAGTCTTTTCAAGACTTTTTCATGCTTTCATCTGTAGCCATTGTAATTAACAACTTTATATGGACAGAATGTAATTGTTAGGTTCATATTTTGACGTTTAACTGGACTATTTTATTGATGCTTGCCGTAACTTATTTTAATAGAAGTAAAGGGAGCTTAGGCCTCATTTGTTTGCACTTAATGGAGGTCTGAATCTTAATCATCCAGATCTCAGACATTAAGTGCGTTTGTTTTTAATATCTGAATCTTAATTATGCAGATCTTAATCATTAACTGTGTTTGTTTTTTTAACTTCACAACCACTTAATGGGTTTGAATAGGTATGTATGATTAAGATCTATAACAGAGACTTAATTTCATTAGGATACTATCACATATTCATTATTAACTGCCGCCACCACCTACCATTGTCAACTACCACCATGCCGCCGCCACCACCATACTCAACCACCTCCACCACCATCACGCCACCATCATAGTCGCCACCATTATCGACCATCACCACCCACTATCCCCACCACTCCGACCACCATCGTCCTCACCCACAATCAACACTCATCCACCTCAACTACCACAACTAACCACCCCATCACCATCAACAACCACAGTCGGCACTGCCCATCATTATAACCTACCACCACCCACCCACCACCTTCCTCAGTCACAACTACTACCACCACCCACCATTATTAACTATCAGCACCCACCACCACCATCCTCAATCATAATCGCCACCACTACCAATCACTACTAGCTACTAGCATGAACCACCATCATCAACCAAAACTACCACCAGCTATTGTCTCTAGTCGGCATTAACCTGTTAGCCATCACCACCAACAACTATCATATTTTAAAAAAACTATATATTTTGTTGATAGAATATTAGATTAGTTAGTATTTCATTTGAATTTTATGTTTATTAATTTTCAAATGAAGATAAATTTTATACATTCAGATGTTAAAATCAAACATTCTTAATTATTTAGTATTCAGATCTTAATATATTCAGATGTGTATTCAGATTCAGATGTCTTAATCTTAATACACATCTTGATATATAGATGTGTATTCAAATTCAGACGTCTTAATCTTAAAAAAAAACAAATGAGGCCTTAGAGGTGCTTCTTATTCTCAAATGCAGCTGTTTTGAATTATGCAGATCAGAGATTTCCAAAGGAGAACTTCAAGTACCTGAGTCCTTTGCAAGATCGTGCTTCTCGCAGGAAGCAACTGGTAAATGGGAATTTCAAGTACCTGAAGATCCTGCTGCCAAAGAATCTTGTAGATTACCGATCGGCTTTATTACAACAGAGTTTGTTCGAGGAAGGTTAGTAAATTAATTGGTACTTGTGAATGTAATTGCAGCATACTCATTCAGATAAATTTTATTAAATTAGAAGAAAATTTTGTCTTTACTTCAGTTATGGCTTGTTCTTTCATTTTGGTACTGGGTTCATCTGAATTCATCCTGCAGCAAAAAGCCTGTTGCAGTGGCTCTTTGCGAGGCTGTCTGTCTTGCTCGCCTGAGAGAGGAACAGTGGATGGCTGTAGGTGTAAGGAAAAGAAGGAAGGAGATTTATGTCCTGGTTAGAAATTTATGGTCCACGTCGTATAGACTTGCTCTTGCTTCTATCGTCCTGGAACAATGGGAAGATGATGTTGAGTGCATGTGATTAGACGGGGTTTATTAAGATTGTTTACGGTATTTATGCAGAACTCTTCCAACAGAATAAAGATGAGAGAGAGAGAGAGAAGAAAGAAAGAACAAGAAAGAAGTTGCAATTTCATGTCTGATATGTATTTTCCTTAAGATTGTATTTATCCAACAGCATAGTCTAGTTCAAATTCTTGAGGAAACTTGGCCGCATTGGTTTGCTATTTCCTTCCCATGCTGTCCAAGATTTGATTTCATTAGTTCACTTCTTTTGTCTTGTTAATGAAACCTGGTTCACATAGAACCATTTCTTTTTGTTCGTGGCCCCTTTTTACGTTCAGTTTCGTCTGCCGGATATCTGTCTTCTTTTTGTTTTTCCCCCCATTTTTCTTTTTCTATTTTACTATAAGAACCTTTTACAAAATTTCCGACCAGTACTACTGTTAAACGGCTAAACAGGCTCGTGAATCAGGAGACAGAGAGGGACAAACGTTTGATCGAATATGTATCCAGTATCCTGAGCTCCAGTTTGGGTTGCATCAGGTGTTTTGTTTTTCTGTTTCTGCCACAGTGCTAGCAAGGGATAAGTTGGATTTAATAACCATACTAATGGAAGATTCTGTCAATTGATAAAGACAAGTTCTTAATGAGACAATCTATACCACAGCTTGTTTCATTTCCATCTTACAAATCTCCTGCAAGCTAAACTAACTTCCCATTCATAACCACAACCAAAGTTCTAAATCATACAACTTACACAAGAAAATCAATATCTTGTAGCTCTACAGGTAGTGTAACATTTCCATCCCTAATGGCCATCAAGTCACTTGATTTCCCTTCCAAATAAGCTTCCAAAAATGCAACCAGAATCCCTCCAACAAATCTCCTCATTGGTTCTCTAGATTTCCCTTTCTTGCACAAACAATAAGTAGCCTTGCCTCGAATCCCTTTCGTTTCATCATCTATCATATCATTGTGTCCATAATCCTTTGCCACAAAGTAACAAGCTGGCTTGCAACATTCACTGTAAAAATCGCGATGGTTTACCCCATTGGGAGCACAAGCTGGGAAGAGAGGGTTCTTTTTAACTTCTCCCAAACCCGAGCCAATTACCATCACTGCCATATCAAGATTGAAGGAATGAGGAATGTAGGTGAGAACTGATGGTGGAGTTTGTTTTCCTTTGTCCATGCCATCGACAGGATCAACACCTACCAACGCTGAAAATTTCAGGTTAGTAGAAATATTAGCAATTTTTCCAAGAGCTAGCGCGAATGCAACTTTTCCTCCACGGCTATGGCCTGCTAGTCCAAGTTTTTTCAAGTTTGGCTCAACTCCGGATGGAAGGTAATGGTGCAATCCTTCAGCTAGCCAATTTGTGATTTCAGCAGTGGATTTGATATCCTCAGTTGCATCTGCTCCTTCCACCAAATATAACTAGTACGAGGCAAATCATCAAATGTCACTTGAGAACCAAAAGATAAAATCGATTCAAGTTACATACACTTGAGTTTAACGTGTGGTAGCAGATTAGTTATCTTTTTTACTTGGTTACCAAAGTAATACTTATCATAGAGATTTACTAGTAGTTATCTTATTAATGACCTGACTGTGTAAAGATTTTTAATATTGGCACTGCGTAGAACTTAAACTCAATGTAAATAAAATAATTGTTCACTAGCAAAACAGTATGCAGACTATACTGTAATGAATGGTTGATTTATAAATCATTATCCTAGATCTTAATTTCCTAATCCAAAAACTGTTAATACTAGTTACAAATAGTAGCAAGTACTAATAAATCTCTGCTTCCCAATAACCTCATATTATCAATATTTCCTTTACCAGACTTTCAATTGTTTTCAAACAAGAATAAGCTAAGTACTATCACACTTTAGAATGATTGTATAATTCAGAGTTCACAATCAATAAAGTGAAAAAGGAACAAACCTGAGGAGCCACAACAATGAAGCCATGAGAAGAGACATGTTGAATAAGCTGAGAATAGAAAGAATTGTAAAGAAGATAGCCATGAAGAAATATGAGTACAGGATAGCTTCCTGCTTCTGATGGGGTGGCAATCAAGAGAGCTTTTGGTGGAGAAGGATGACTGTTACATGTCTGTGGCTCAATTTTCATAAACTTAGTCTTATAATTTCCAATATCAAATACAGTAGTGGAAGTAGTAGAACTAGTAATAGAGGAGGAGTAACTTATCACCATGTCTGAGTAGATCTCTTTGTAACTCTTTAATCTATTATATTGTGTTTTATATATATATACCTTTTTCCTTCTTTTCCTTTGGTTAAGATAAAGTTCACTTTTGTGGTCTTTATAGACCCACCTTAGTGTATTTTCTAGTGTTTGATAACTTGGGACTTTGGCAATGGAAAAGCAAGAAACTAAAGTCTGCTAGATATTTGTGGCACTTTTGTCCTTGGCTAGAGGAACACCATTCTCTAGGACCTTCTGCATTAGCATGATTAGTTCTTAAGTGAGGGAATAACTAATACTATACAACAACAACCCAGTAAAATCCCATAAGTGGGGTATGGGGAGGGTAGTATGTACGCAGACCTTACCCCTACCCCGAAGGAGTAGAGAGGCTGTTTCCGGAAGACCCTCGGCTCAAGATAATAAGAAAAACAAAAACAAAAAGGAGAAGGTGAGAATGGGAGGTAATTACACTGTGTAATTATAGAGTATACTTTTTAATTTCTCTCGTTTTTGTTTTTATTTTATTTATAACTTTTTATTTCTATTATTTTAATTTTGTTTTTACTTTTTATTTTTTTTTTAATTTTAAAATATATTTTTCTTTGTACATTATTATCTTTTCTTTCTCTACTTTACTCCTTGTGATTCCATATAATTACTCGTATACTTTATTTCTTATTTGTTTTATTTTAATTTATCTTCTTTATAACTTTTTATTTCCATTATAATTTCTTTTTTATTTTAAATTTTAAATTTTATTTTTACTTTTTAAATTTTAAAATATTTTTTTCTTTGTACATTATTTATCTTTTATTTCTCTATCTTTACTTATTGTGATTCCATGTAATTGCTCATATATTTTATTTTTTATTTGTTTTATTTTCTTCATTTAGCGTAACTGTGTGATTATTCTAGAATTTAAAATATGTTAACTATCTTTCTTTTCCTCTCAAAATTATGTTATATTTATGGTTCCAATTTACTTGTTTTAGTAGTATTGACTTGTTATTTCACATTGCATTTTGTTCATATTTAGTTAGAATTGATGGATTAGTTTTGTCAAATATTTGAATGGTATTATGATATTATACTTAGAAATATTAATTTCTTTTATCAAACATGCATTCCATGATGTTCTTACAAAACGTATGTTTTTAGTCTTTATAATTAATTAAACTAAATGTTATTAATTTGGAAAATATATATCAATTATTTTTACAGTATTAGTTATAAATATATGATTACTAATTAGTGTATATTCAATTGTTGCGGCCAAACGCACTCACACAAGTGCACGTGATCGTAAAGTAATAAAGTAGTGAGTCGAGTATCGTTCTCACGAGGACTTGTGATTAACTATTAACTAAATTAGACTATCCTAATTATCTATACAAGAATTAAACCTAGAAGTATTTGATTCTATACTAATCAGATAAAGAAATATAAATAATGAACTTTAAACAGAGGAAGAGCAGATTTTTATGATATCAATGTAATGAAAACGATCTAGGGTTATGGGCTATCTAACATTCCTATTGTATTCTTCAATTGAATTGACTAACTAATTTATCGAGTTTATTGGTTGACAGGGTTAATATTGCTCATAAGAATCTGTCGAGTTCTTACTCGCCTATTCAAGCTAACCTAACGCCTATATGTCTATGGAGTTAGAATCAACAAGAACGCATTTATAATTCCTGTATTTCAACCAAGCAAGGCAATTAGGTATATGTCTATCCTAATTGCGAATCTGTTCCCCGATGCCCAGGTTCAAGAACTTGCTCTACTCAATCCTATATGCAATCTAGAATTCCCACTTTCGAGTTCAACTCTAGATTCGTAGATAGTATTCAATTGGTGATCAAGCAACCAAATAATTAAGTGCAGGATTGAATAAATAAACCAATATGATAAACTAAGCAATCAAAATCAATATTCGAATAACAATAGTCATGAAAGAACCACAACCCTAGAACGTGAAGTTTAGCTCCACATAGACATGGCAGCCAAACAACAAATCATACAAAGAAACATAAAAATTACTAAGTTTGGTGGAAGAAAAGATGAAACCCGATGAATTCCGGCCTCCATGGCGGCTCTGTGCTTGTGTTTTCCTCTCAAAAACGTCTTTCCCCCTCAAAATACCATTTTTCCATGTATATATACCAAGTAGGGTTGGGCTCAAACAATTATACCTTCTCCAATGTGAAAAAGGACATTTTTCCCGGGTTTGACTAGCGCGATCGCGCTAGTGGCCCAGCGCGATCGCGCTAGTGGCCCAGTCTTCTGCCTGACGAGCGCGACCTGAGCGCGATCGCGCTATTGACGCGCATTTTTCACCCTGTTCCATTTCGAATTTGGAAAAACGTAAAACATGAAAGTTGTAGCCCTTTGAGTTAGATTTCCAACCATATATTGTGGAGCCCAAATGGATTTCTGAGCAAAAAGTTATATCTATTTTACTAGATAGTGCGCAATATGCCTACTGGAGTTTTCGTTCGCTCTAACTATCATCCGTTGACCCCCAAACACGATCCCGTCTTAATTCCTTGAACTTTTACTCAAACTTTAAAGCTCCAAATCACTCAAACTCATTCTATAACATCTACATAGCTCGGAATCACTCCTACAAGGCATAAAACACACCATTAGTGCAAAACACTAGCGATTAAAGCTCAAACTCAATTAAAGTGCAGTAAATTAGAGTGTAATAATCGACTAAAATACGTAATTATAGCCTATCATCAACACCCCACACTTAAACGTTGCTCGTCCTCGAGTCAACCAAAAATTTACTCTATCTATGAGCACTTAACATATTCGAAGCACACTACACCAATGATTATGGTTGATAGCAACAATTAAACTCTAGCATATGCAATCATCATACACTTCCCTTTACTTATGTCATTCTTCAAAAATATTCAAACAAAGACAATATGCTCACAACAATTCTAGCCTCAAAAATCGACTCAATGTCACAATGCACTCATGGCTTGAACACCCAACATCCTAGAGAAGTCTAATAATGTTACCTATCCTTCATGAAACCATGTGCCCTCACAACCAAGGCAAGAGAGTAAATTGAATCCACACATTCGAATCTCATGATCAAATATATTTTAAGGACTCATATATATCAAAAGAAAATATCGCTCACCCTCACAAAAGAAGTCACATGCATGTAATTGGTACCATAGGCTTGCCCTTAATGTAAATCTCTACTAATGTAGGCTCGCTTGATCTAAAATCAATTAGGACTTTTTCATGGTTGTAATGTGGGCTAAGGGACGGGTAGGATATATTTAGGAATAGTGACTAACCCTCCTAAGCACTTTAACACACCATATAATCAACTTTAAGCGCAAATTCTTCAATCCACTTCACTTTCACAAACAATATCATCCCAAAAATGCTCCCTTCTTCTTTAAGCACTATATTAATTCATACCCACTAGCAAGAACAAGACAATAATTTATTTATCTAAATTCTTTTTATTTCATCTTTTCTTTCATTTTTTCATTTTTTTTTTCAATTTTTGCTAGTGGTGTATTATTTTAAAAAAAATAAGTGCATCTTTCTTCCTTTTATTGGTTCCACTCAAAAGCCACCCCACACTTAGTTCCTTCTTACTTCTTTTAGCGTTCAGCTCACAATTAAAGTGCTTTAAGAGGAAAAGCAATCAAAACAATGTCAATTAAGAATAAAAAGGGTATAGGCTTGTAATGTGGGTGCCAAATAAAAGTGTATAGGCTCAAAAGGGTTAACTAGTGTGAGCACGTGATTTTTGCCCTATATATGAATAATTCCCAAAATTTCAAACAAAATAATTTTTTTAGTATTTTATAAATTTTTGTGAATTTTGTGGCATTTTTTGGTAATTGTTGCATTTTAATCCATATGAAAAATACCAAAATATGCATTGGCATTTAGGGATTTAATTTCACAATTTTAGTGTTAATTAGTTTTAGAATAAAATGTAAAGAAAATTGCAAGAAAATAGTTCTTTGCATTGCTAATTATTGCATTTGTCTTTAAATAGAGTTATAAGTAATTTTAGGAGTTAAATAGTGTAATTAGGTCTTTGCTTTGTTTTAGCATTTTATAAAATCAGAAAAATAAATAAATACAAAAATACAAAAAAAGGGGAAAAAGAAAAATTAAAAAAATGGCCTTAATTGGAGACCAGATTTGGGCCAAAATCAGTCAGCCCAAATGAAATCCCCAATCCAGGTCGGTCCATACCCGTCCCCTGTAACCCGGTCCAGCAACCCCATTCAAAACGACACCGTTCTGCCTGGGTGAATCTCATCCGTTGATCCTTCAAGATCCAACGGATGAGAACTAAGTCTCAAATCCCATAAAACTGTCCGAAATTAACCCAAAACCTAAAAACATTCTTTCATCTTCCTCGTACCTCCCCAGTAACGCCGGCGTTACCACCACCCTCCTCCGTCCTAACCCCACCGCCCCTCCGCCGTCCGCCGCCGGCCGGAAATCGTCGCCACCGGCGGCGATACTCCGTTGACCTCCAAAATTACACCATCGGTCCTCCTCGCTCCCCTCTTTCCATCCCTGCCCTTAGTTTCCCTCGAATCTCGCCGGAGCTCGTCGAATATCCTGACAAAATTTTCCGGCCAAGTCGCCGGTTACGCCAAACGGACCCAAAGCTACACCATGGAATCCCCGTCCCCTCCTCTTCCCAAATCCCCAAATCCCATCCCTCAAATCCCAACCCAGCCTCTCGAATTTCAGATCACAAATCCGGTGAAAACCCTAACCCACCCAAACTGGCCTAAATTCGTACCATATGTCCCTCATCCCTCCCTCGTCATTAAGCCATACCCAGAAACCTTCGAATTGGCCCGGAACATTACAGATTTTAAATCTCAATTCCGGCAGAACCCTAGCTCAGAAAATCTTGGGGATTTTAGACCGTAATTTCCCTAATCATGTGTGTTCTCTTGAAAACACACGATTAGGGATGTTACGTGTCAAGAATCCCGGTGGATTCAAACGACAAATGGCCAGTCAGAGTTCGTCCCATAGTCAGTCAAATGATCAGTAAGTTTGATCCTGTCTTTGACTATGTGTATAATTTCATCTTGTTCTTGTTTAGATTTAGTTTAATTTTGTTGGTTCAATTTAATCTTGTTCAGTTAAACCTTAGGTTTTAGTTTTAATTTCTTTTCGTTCTGAATCTGCCCTGTTAAGTGCTTAGTTTATGATTCATTAGTCATCCTGATCAATTTTGTTAGGATTTGTTGGTTGTAATTTTGTTCTTGTTTGAGTTAATCTGGTCAACTAATCCTGTTTAGTCAGTTGTCATTAGTAATGCCTTAAGTCAGTGTTTAGAATTGTAAGGTTTTTAGTTTAGGATGGTCTGGTTTAGCTCAGTAATTTCAGGAGGTTCAAAGGGTAGTTTAGGCATGGGAAAAGGGTACTTTCATCAGATTTGGTAATTTTTGAAGGGGGGTAGGGATAGAATAGGGATTGTAATGGGCATAGAACCTTCTAGGATGGGCTATAGTGTAGTTTCTAATAAACTTAAGGTAGTTACTTGTGACACAAGTCAGAAAATAAGAAGAAAAGTCATAAAATCAGGGACCTAAGGGGTAAATTAAAATCTGAAAGGTTGCCCTATTAGCTTGCCTATAAAGGCACTCTTTCTTGCCTTAGAAGGGGAGAAAGCCAAAATTTGAGACCTAAAGAGAGAAAAGAGAGCTTACTAAAAATCAGAGAAAACAAAAACAAAAAAAAAGGATTGCTAGGTTACTGTTCCATTAGAATTTTGCTTGAGCTTGGAGGTTTTGATCTTTTGAAATTGTGCTGCTTCATTTGGAGTCGAAATGGTTTGAAGTAGGGTTCAAATCAAGTCTGGTTTGGGGTCTGTCGACTCATTGAGTTTCAAACTAAAATCTGGGTTGTTGCATCTCATCTGCTGGTTTCAAAAAATAACCTGCTGGGTCTGAGTAGTCGAGTTGGTTTTGGATTGCATTGGTGCTTGAAATTGTTGCTGTGTTTTTGTTTCTTTACTGGAATTTCAAGCCTATTCGTGAACTTGCTGTGTTGACTGAGCCGTTACTGGGTTTTAACTTATTCTTGGGCTGCTGTTGAGAGCTTTCACTGCTGCTAATCTTTTCCTTTTCTTATTACCAGGTACACATTTGAATCTGCCTTGCTATAACCTTAGCTTGAAATGGAATACAAATATTCATTTGTTTGGGCCTGAAAAATGCTGCCTGGCTGTGGTGCATTGTAGTTATATAGGCGTTAGATTTAATCGCACAGCATAATGTTAAATCGATTTGTATGTATGTAAACCCTGGGCTGTATAATTGGACTGTGTAACTGGATTGTACATCTGGACTGTGCAATGGACTTTGATTCTGATTATGTAATTAATTGCTGGGAAGATTGCATCCAATGATTAATCCTATATAGTATAGATCGCAT
>NC_031989.1:1662468-1678060 GCF_001879085.1 Nicotiana attenuata
TTGAAATAAGAAAGAGGCCGGACAAGTTACTAAGCCGGACGATCCCGCGGGTCCCCGGTACGTAGCCCCCTCCTCGACTCGAGTTGTCCGCTCGGGTGCACAGTCTAGAACACATACCCAGGTTTTGAACCTAGAAGAACTTGATTTCATGCCGGATCCCCAGTAGGAACGCTTATCTGCATCACGTGCATTTTGACTTAGGGGACTCAACACAGGGGTTGGGTCCGTCTAGGACAGGTGTACCCAGAATAATGGACCATCCTGATGCATCCTACTTGTGCATTTATCTGTTTTGGACTTACATGCTGACCGACTTTGATTATCTGGGCAATATTGAAAAAAAGAGAAAAAAAGAAGAGAAAAAGCGAAGTAGCAGTGGGGAGAATTAATTACCTATACCAGAGAAAAAAATCAATGGCCAAGTAGTGCCGAAATGCTGCCGGATTTTTGAGAAATTGAAAGAAAAGAAGAAGAGTAGTTTGTTTTGTTTGCCAATGGAAAAGAAAAACAAAAAGAGTTTTATTTTCAAATTAGTTCGTTTTATTTGCCATTAAAAAAGAAAATATAAAAAGAATCTTGCTTTCAGAAAAGAGAGTTTGCCAACAAAAACCAAAAAAAGGGTTATTTTTTAAATTAGGGGTGTTTTTCAAAATAGTTAGATTTATTTGCCCGAACTACGCAGGTTTGATTCTCACCGGATGTGAGATACGTAGGCAACCCTCATCGGGTCCAACCACCCTTTTGCAAAAGTAGCCAAAAAATGTCAATTTTTATTTTTGTCATAAATAAATCAGGGGGTGCCGTTTGTCAAAAATAGCCGAATGTCCCCAACGGGCGCCGGAAGGCTGTTTGTGCAAAAACGGCCATCTTGAGTCATTTCCCAACGGTCAACGAGTACAGCCTTAAAATCTTCTCCCCGAAGTGCTGAAAGGCCGTAACTGCAAAACCGGCCGTTTGTTTTAAAATTGGAAATTTAAGCAAAAATAGTGTTATTTGCTTTTTTTTTTTTAGGTCAAATAAGTTATTAAATCA
The DNA here is from genome assembly GCF_001879085.1 of Nicotiana attenuata. Taxonomy (NCBI): domain Eukaryota; kingdom Viridiplantae; phylum Streptophyta; class Magnoliopsida; order Solanales; family Solanaceae; genus Nicotiana; species Nicotiana attenuata. The sequence goes on from NC_031989.1 coordinate 1,663,501, forward strand.
CCTTAATAAATGTGCAGGATGAGCACGACGTGGTTCGAAACGCATTTTTACGACGTTGCAATTCTTATTAAACATAAAAATAAAAGCGGTTTACTAATAAAAGCATAAATTAGAACATGTCTTGAAATCAGATAAATCAAATACAACAGTTGGGCGACCGTGCTAGAACCACGGAACCCGGTAATGCCTAACACCTTCTCCCGGGTTAACAGAATTCCTTACCTGGATTTCTGGTTCGCGGACTGATAACAGAGTCATAATCTCCTCGGGTCGGGATTTAACTGGTGACTTGGGACACCATTAATTTCCTAAGTGGCGACTCTGAGAATTTAATAATAAATCCCGTTCCGATTGTCACTTCAAGTTGGAAATAACTCCCTTTATTATACCCTCTTCTGCGTGTGGTAAAAAAAAAGGGAGGTGTGACAACTAGGGATAAATTTTATTTGTGATAAGCAATAAGCTCAAAAGATCAAAGAAAGCCTAAAATCATTTTTCAAACCGAGCATCACCTAAAATTTCGCTTCGACTCACAAACCGGGCAAGTTCTAGACACAAGTACAATACATGAACTACACAAAAATCTCACCACACATGGCACATGACTCACTAAGGACGATCCCATTCCGACTCTCAAACAAATGCAAGTATTCACGGAGTCACGAGATATTAAGCATTAAGCACAAAGTGAACATAAGTCAAGAAAATGAGACATAGGCGCCATAACACATGTTATCCAAGTAAGCAAGGCATCATCAATAAATTCAAATCATAGGGAAGATACTACACATGCCAAAGCCTAAATATGCTACTACCAAACAAGTCAAGGGCGCCTAGGTACATCATTCTTCTCCCTAAATTCTAATTTACTCTAAAAAATATTTAAAAAAATATAAAAGGAAAAACTACTACCCGGTTCAAACTACATCCCATGGAAAAGAACCGAGGCACAAAGAAAAACCACAGGGGATTATTACTACCTAAAGGAAACTAAAAGACATATTTTTGGATTTTGTTTAGACTTTAATCCCTCAAGAAAACCTTCTAGGAGATCCATCGTCGGGAAAAGTCTAAATTTTTCTACCTTTTTCAATTTTTATTTTTATTTTTCACATAAAAAAAAGTAAATTAATCTACTAAAATACTACACAATTACGAAGAAAAAAAATAAGAAGCTAAAATACTAAAAAGCTAATTATCCAAAGGAATTCTCCCACCCCACACTTAAAAGAGTGCAATGTCCCCAATGCACAAATAAAGCAAAAATAACAAGGGTGGACAAGAAACTCCCTGAAAGGCCAAAGGCCGAAGCACTAGCAGCTCACGGGATACTCAGACTTCTCTCAGGTATGATCCCTTGTGCGGGTACCTCACACTTAGTTTCAACCACCTGCATGCTTTTGCACATGCCTATTGGCTCTGACTCCATGCTCATGCTCCTACAAAACACAAAAATAATACTACAAAATAATAAAAATAAATTAAATAAACAAAAATAAAAGAAAGCCGTAAAGTTGGGTTGCCTCCCAACAAGCGCCTAATTTAACGTCGTGGCACGACGTGAACCACTTTTTTCTCCACCTTGAACTTATGAATTTTACCCCTAACATGGCATCCAGTCTGTGGCTATGCACCTTTGGTGGGGCTACAAAGATAACCAGGCCAAGTAATAAATTTTTCACTCTGCACCTCTCGGCCTTTAGATGAGGAATGTAATTTTTGCTTTTTGGCACAACAAATTCAAGAATATAGGCGCTCTCATCCTCACTCTTTGACCCCTTCATCGGCTCAGATGGCTCAGATGAGGAATGTGGAAAAATGGTTGGAATGAGGTCTAATGCGCTCTAACTCATGAATTTTACTACTATTTGCATCCCCATATTTACACACACTCAAGTCTCCCAAAGTAATGTTATTTACTCCCTCACACGACTCTAGAGCACTCTTCTCAATATTGGCATCCTCAAGAAAAACATGGTCTAGTGATTGGTATTCTCGTTTTAGCTCCTCAATTTGGTCTAGAAGATTTTTTTCAGCTTCACACAACTCATTATTAATTTGTTGGGCGTTACACGCATCAACCTTTGCATTCAAATCTGCATCTAAGTTATGTACAACCAAGCCAAAAATATCAATTTTATGTGCAAGTTCATCTCTCTCCTTGGACCAATCATCACCAACGTTGTTAGAAGACAACGTCGTTCCGCATATTCGCCTAATCGAGAATATCCATCCCAGTACCAACCTTTACTCCCATATTCAAATTCAGACCTCCCAGAGTTCAGGTCATGACAAGCCTAAAAAGACGGGCCATAAAAGTCTTTCGTCAACCATGCTTCTTCATCAATAACCTTACCCCCGGATATTTCATCCCCAGATGTCATGTTGAGAGAACTAGAAACACACTAAGAGAACGATCAAAATTGTTATAAAAAAAAAATATTTACAAAAAGAGAATTAAAAAAATCAAAACTTGTAAAGATAAAAGTAAAAGTCTAATATAGAAAAATAGTTAATTTCTAAGTCCCCGGCAACGGCGCCAAAAACTTGTTGCGGCCAAACGCACTCACGCAAGTGCACGTGATCGTCAAGTAATAAAGTAGTGAGTAGAGTATCGTTCCCACGAGGACTTGTGATTAACTATTAACTAAATTAGACTATCCTAATTATCTATACAAGAATTAAACCTAGAAGTATTTGATTTTATACTAATTAAATAAAGAAATATAAATAATAAACTTTAAACAGAGGAAGAGCAGATTTTTATGATATCAATGTAATGAAAATGATCTAGGGTTATGGGCTATCTAACATTCCTATTATATTCTTCAATTGAATTGACTAACTAATTTATCGAGTTTATTGGTTGACAGGGTTAATATTGCTCATAAGAATCTGTCGAGTTCTTACTCGCCTATTCAAGCTAACCTAACGCATATATGTCTATGGAGTTAGAATCAACAAGAACGCATTTATAATTCCTGTATTTCAACCAAGCAAGGCAATTAGGTATATGTCTATCCTAATTGCGAATCCGTTCCCCGATGCCCAGGTTCAAGAACTTGCTCTACTCAATCCTATATGCAATCTAGAATTCCCACTTTCGAGTTCAACTCTAGATTCGTAGATAGTATTCAATTGGTGATCAAGCAACCAAATAATTAAGTACATGATTGAATAAATAAATCAATATGATAAACTAAGCAATCGAAATCAATATTCGAATAACAATAGTCATGAAAGAACCACAACCCTAGAACGTGAAGTTTAGATCCACATAGACATGACAGCCAAACAATAAATCATACAAAGAAACATAAAAATTACTAAGTTTGGTGGAAGAAAAGATGAAACCCGATGAATTCTGGCCTCCACGGCGGCTATGTGCTTGTGTTTTCCTCTCAAAAACGTCTTCCCCCCTCAAAATACCGTTTTTCCATGTATATATACCAAGTAGGGTTGGGCTCAAACAATTATACCTTCTCCAATGTGAAAAAGGATATTTTTCCCGGGTTTGACTAGCGCGATCGCGCTAGTGGCCCAGTGTTCTGCCTGACGAGCGCGACCTGAGCGCGATCGCGCTATTGACGCCCATTTTTCACCCTGTTCTGTTTCGAATTTGGAAAAATGTAAAACATGAAAGTTGTAGCCCTTTGAGTTAGATTTCCAACCATATATTGTGGAGCCCAAATAGAGTTCTGAGAAAAAAGTTATATCTATTTTACTAGACAGTGCGCAATATGCCTACTGGAGTCTTCGTTCGCTCTAACTATCATCCGTTGACCCCCAAACACGATCCCGGCTTAATTCCTTGAACTTTTACTCAAAATTTAAAGCTCCAAATCACTTGAATTCATTCCATAACATCTACATAGCTCGGAATCACTCCTACAAGGCATAAAACACACCATTAGTGCAAAACACTAGCGATTAAAGCTCAAACTCAATTAAAGTGCAGTAAATTAGAGTGTAATAATCGACTAAAATACGTAATTATAGCCTATCATCATCAATAAAACATATGCATCTTAAATACTAAATCTAATATCTTTATATAAAAAATCATATATAGGCATATTATTATATTAACCTTTAAGTTGTGTTAATTACTTCATTTAAAATTTACTCTAACTATGTAATTACACTTGTGCAACCAAATAATGCTCTTGTTATTACACTGTAATTACGTTATGACAAACAACAAGTCGCCGTAATTACTATATTATGTTATTCTAAACTGTGTAATTACTGCCCTAACAATTATACCAATTGCAAGTACTGGATGACTTTCCAAATAGATCCTAATTGATGGCAAAATCCCATGTCTTCCGATATTATTTAACTTAGAGATTATCTTTTGTTTGTGTGTGTCTGTTTGTCTGGTGGGCGCCAGCTGTAATAGTTTAAAAACAATTTTTTTCCGATAAAGCAAACAATTTGTTCCAACATCTTCGAATTATGTGTATTTAGTTAGATTATTCGATCCACAATTTTTAAGGAAGAAGAAAATGTTTAACAATGACTATAACAAGATATTTGGAAATCCAATTACAAGTACTATCTTTAGTGAAGAAAATAGGGTCTATAGTAAATATAACCTGCCGCTTAATTTCTCGCGATTAATAGAAGTGTCATGTTATTAATAATTAGTTCTCATAATTCAAAATTGTCTTACTATTTTGATTTCTTCCTTGATATTTAAAATATGTGAAAAATTATTTCAACAAATTGAGTTGTTTTGACATTTACTTATTTCTGTAAAATAATACAACAACATGAATGGTCTAAATAGATTCAGTTAATATACAATGTCTTAACTAGCCGGTTAATCTTCGTTTATCAAGGACAAACCTATGGATTTTTCCCACCTTTTTATACTTTCTCCTCTCCACAAATCCTCCTAAATTTAATTCAAGCCTCAAAATTAGCTAGCCGTGACACAAGATCCATAAATATCGATCCAACTACGTTAATACATTGCATTTAAACAATATAATCACTTAATTCTGTCGCACAAACAAATTCAAAAAACTATTATTCACTTAAAGATGGCTTCAAACAAGGTAATTGTTGTGCTTTTCATCGCCACGGTTACAATGTTTGTTGCTACAAACGTTGTTGTGGCAGACAGTGAAGATGATCTTGCATATAAGGAGTGTTACGAAAATGGCATCAAACTTGGTGCGACCGAAGAAAGTGTCAAAAGAGAATGCAAAAGCATCGTATACGAGAATGCACTACGTACCTAGGAGATTATTAAGGAAGTGATATGTATACGAGATACGTGTGTCGCAGAAGAATTTTTTAAACTCAATTTTAACTTTGAATTTTGATATAAACTCGGTCCAAATCACCTCCAATCTTCCTCAAATTTTGTATATTGACTCATCTATATGTTTTCAATGAATTTCAACCATACTCATTGAAAAATATCCTTTTTTTTTGCTTAGATTTTTGAAATATATATATATATATATATATATATATATATATATATATATATATTTTCTTTCCGTCTTGCATCTAACGTTGGTGATCACGCTTAAAAATATGGAAGGAGATCTTTGCGTTGATTCTTGGAGAGAAAGAATTCTTATTTATTTGGGTTTTAAATTTTTATATGTGCTTGACTAATTTTGATAAGTCTATGATTAATGACTACAGGTTGATAAGTTTACATACCCGAACCCTTAAACTTGACCACTATTTTCATTTAGACACCTTATCCAAAGGAGTGACCTATTGAACACTTAATGTTGATTGAAAATGTGTCTATTAAACACCTAAATGGAAACTCCTCACAAAAAGGTAGTGCGTGAGTCTCAAACGCAGTAATGCTATAAAGAAGCCAATTATGAAATGACATGTGGACAAAACTTTCCTGGCAACTCCTTCTCGTCTTCTTAATTTCACCATGCCCACCATTTTATTTCTCCATTTCCCCACATATCTAATTACACCTTAAAAATTATTATCAAATACACGGACGCTAATTAGTGATTGCCTAAAAGGAGTTGAAGTATGTCTATAATTATAAAAATCTAAAACTCCATAGAAACTCCTGCTTACCCTTTCTCTGAACAAAGGATGTACAAACCAACGCTAAAAGAGCTTTTTCTCCAGATGGGTGAAATTTGCAGAAAAAAATCCATAATTTGCTTCTTGTTTCGCCTTTTTGTTCTAGTTATCCAAAATAATATCTCCGAAAGTGGAGTGGTGGAGTTGTTTGTATATGAGTGCTCTGAAGGTGGAGGGTGGTGGTTATAGAGAGAAAGAGGGGAATGATTGGTGTTTCTTATGGGTGGCTGAGTCTCGGCGTTGGTGGCTAGGATGGCGGTGACAAGAGAAAAGATGAGAGAGAAGAAAAAACAAAAATAAAACTACTCCTAACTATGTTTCTCAACGTCTCTACACAAGGAGTGACAATATACGCACACTGCCATGTCAGCAATGTGTCTAATTGACACCATTTTCAATTCAAAATGAAGTGTTCAATAGGTCACTCTTTAAAGATAAGGTGTCTAAATGGAAAAAATGGCCAAGTTTAAGGGGCCATCTATGTATTTGGCCTTTTTTATTTTATAATAGAAGACGCAAGAAATTGGGCAAGTAATATTAAAAATTGAACTACTAACAGATTTAAGTTCATTTAAAGTTATCGCACAAAGTTGCCAAGAAATCCATCCAGATGAACATGAAAGAAAATGCAAATAGCGCAGGCAATTAAAGAATTATCATGCAGAAATAGAAAACGTAGTTAACCAAAGAAAACCCAATTAAAACTATATATCGATCACATATTAGTTAAATCCTTTGTTGAAACTAATACTATATGTTTGCAACCCTTATTTGCAACATTTTATTGCACCTGAAACTTCCCGTATTGATACTAACTAGTATTAGTACCCGCGACGGATGCGCGGACACTAATCATGTCAAATATTTAAATTATTTGAATTGTGTGTAAATAATCTTAAATTTACACTTTCTCAGTAAATATAGATAATCATTGGATATTAACTACATGAAAAAAAATTAACGCATTTCTTCTATTTTTCTTTTTTGATACCATTCTTGCCAGGTCTTGTCATGATCCTAAAAAATAGGTCAGGAAGTCAAAATGTAATAAACTCATATTTATGGCAAAACAACTCAAAATGTTTGAGACAATGAATGATTCATTGGATAAGAACTTAACTCTTTTACTACTACTTGAATCTTACTATGGTGTGATTGATATCTCTTTAAAAAATAATTTCTTTCTTTGAAATTTCTTGTTTCTAAAATATTTAATATTTCAATAATAATAATTTTTTATAATAATGTAATGAAAATATTATTTCATTATTCAAGACTCATTTTTAGTTGGCTAATAAAAAAAATCTTTGGCTTAGTGAATATTTTTTACTCCATTTCGTATATTTGACGTAAACCATCGTTAAAAAATCTGAGTTATTTGAAATTATATGTAAATAACCTAAACATTTAAACTCTAATAATTATGGATAACGTCAGATATTAATTAAGAAATACTACATGAAAAAAGACTAACATTTTCTCAATTCTCGTAGTGATAATTTTTATTTTTGTACTATTCTTCATAGGTGTCATTGGAACCTAAAAATGCCACAAAAGTGAATATAACTCATTATTTTATAGCAAAGCACAAAGGTTGACACGATTATAAACGATTCTATTGATTACGACGTGGACTCTTATACTACGACTGAACTCATATTTGGTATGATTTAAATCTTTGCAAAAAATATTTCTATTTTGATATTTATATTTCTTTTAAAACTTTATATATATTATAATAATAATTATCTTTATAATGATGCAAGTGAAGGATTATTTATTCCTTAATTTTAAAATTCACTTTAATCGACTATTCTAAAAATTTAAATGATCTCTTTGGCCAGATTTTATTTCAGTATGGCTCCACTTTAAGTTTATTCGATATCTCTAAGCCCCCAGAGTATTTGAATTTTTAATACCCTATATATACAAAAAATTTGTTTCTTTGAAAATCATTAAATATTAAATTAGTTTGATTTATATTATTATAAAATATTACATTCATTGTCTAAAATTGTCAAGTAGTTTTATTTTTCGAAACTCCATAATTGTGCTTAACCTCAAATGCAAACTACTCAAATTGGCATTCCAAATATAAAACATTCGATATCATATCAGTTTGTTAGAATGTCAACACCCCCTTTTTACCCCTAGATTAAAAGATATGTATTATGTTTATGAAATTGTAAGGGTTTTAGAAAGAGTTTTTCATTTGAAGTGACAAAATTTTGAGTAGGGATTATTTTATTTACGGAGTTGGCCACTTGGAATTGATTTTTTTCGGTGTTCCAAGTCACCTTTTATTATTTGAATCGCTATTTCAAAGGAAGATTTGACTCTTTTATATCGGTCCGCAAACAAAGTTCGGCTCCAAAAGGAATGTTGACCGGAAGAAGTGTTAAGGCCATTCCCCGAGTCCCGTGGTTCTAAGCACGGTCGCTTTATTGACTTAAAACTTGCGCTTGGAATTAATTTTGGACAAACTGTGATTTATAATGATTTTCAATTTTACCTATCCGCTTTATTTTTGATTATTAGAATTATAAAAAAGGGATTTAGGAATAATTACTTCGTCATAAACCACGCTAACGCGAAGCGAATGCGTGATCGAATAACAAAAATTAATTAACATTACATAATTGCGTCTGCAAGCGAATCCACAATCACGACAATCAACTATTAGTAGTTACTTTTGAGAAATTACTACATTTGAGAAAATTTGATTCTTGAAGATATTAGAAAAAGTTAAATCGCGCACGCAAGTTGAATCTGCAATTTTTAACGAAAATTAATCGAAACTCAGGTTATGATATGAGATTATTAAATTAAATTGATTTACATTGTTAAATATCACGCTACGCAAGTGAGTTCGTGAATGACAAGTTAAAACACGACCTATATTAGTTGCTTAGCGTTTAAATTATCTTTAAAAAAATACTAGTTAAGTATTTTATTTAAATCAATAAATAAAAATACTATTTTATTAAAATCATTTTTACTAAAACTAAAAAATGCTAAGAACTTAATTTGAAATTATTTTAGATAATGCCACTAGCCGTATTCTATTTAACTTTGTCAACATTAGGCTTGCCAAAAAATTATTCTTTATTAGGCCTAAAATGTAGTGGACCTTACATGACAAAAAAAAAACCTTATTAAAAGGTTGCCAATGATATAGGTACAAATGCATATTGGAAGCAGATAACGGGAGAACTTATCCACATTACCTAGACTATCATGGAAAAGTCAGTAAAGAATAACACTATCTAAACCCCTCCAATACCTTTCAGGAGAAGAGTGATCTTTAAATTGATAGAATGGTTTTCTAACAAATGTGGAACTTAACAAGTACTAAATATCATTTTTTGAGCTTCACTAAAATAAGAATCAAATTAGGCTTAAAAATAGAGCTTTAAACATGAATTCTTAAAATCTTCATACATCAACATGTAAAAATAAGCGACCCAACTACATACAGAAAATTATTACTTCATTACCACCTAACAACCAAAACATAAAAGATTCGCAATTCTAGCATTTATTTTCAAAAATCAAGAGATTACAATAAGAAGGCATAAGACAACCAAGAGATAAATAAGAGGCAAAAAGAACTAAATGATTTCAAGCAATCAAGTCTTCCCTCATTCCATTCATATTCATGAAAATACTACATTACACAAGTTAAGAAGAGTACCTAGGCGCAGAAACGGCAAAGGAGGCAACCAGGTGACTTGACTTGTTATTTCACTATCCAAATGAGGCAAACCAAGAGTGTCGGAAAAATTACAGCGAACAAATAGTAGAAATTTGGAGCCAGACACAGCAACTCGTAACAAACAGAAAACCCAGAAACTTGAAACCAAAGGACAAAGATTAGAAGTTGTTTCTATACAAACTTCCTCCCAAACTAACAAGACCATTAAAAAGGAAACTATCTGGAATTTTTTTGTATTTTGCAAGCTCCAACAGCTTTCTGTTTTCCACCCTTTTTTCTGATGTTCTCCCACCCTTTTTTTGATGTGTTCCCGTATCCTCTAGTGAGGAAAGACCTCTTAATTTATAGGAAAGGAAAGGCGATTGAATTATTTCATTCAATCTGTCCAAAAGACGAAATTTCCCACCTAAAATCTGTCCCAACTATTCAAAGGATAGATTTTGGTCAAAAATCTGCCCAAAAGATAATTTTTTTCACCAACTATGAACAGTGCTAGGAGCAGTGTACTCCAAACAACCTTTTAACAGTTAAAGATAGCAAAATAAGTACACAACCCTACACTCAAACAAAACATATCAGATTGTATCATGATTGAAATTCAAACTAAACACACTCATACTCCAAACCAACTATGAATAGGCCAAAGCTAGGGTATGACTTCAATTGCAATTTGAACTAAGTATCCAAACGAACTAAAATATGAATCTTAATCGATAAATGAGAACAAACAGTGGGCAAATTGAAATAAGAAAACACTGCCCAAAAAAACTTAATTGACTTGGTAAACTATCGAACAACGAGTAAAATCACACTAACCTAATGTGAACCGATTCAACTAACGTTAACAACTAAGATAAACAAAGATAACTAATTCATAACTAAACTTTGAGAAACTACTAATTAGAGTGACTTGATCAAAACAGAAATCAAAGGTTGCAAAACTAAATGTATTCACTATCAAAAAATCAAGAAATTAGTGAGGTGATGAAGGTTAACAAAACCCAACAATAAAAAATCAGAATTTTAAAACTAAAAAAAAATGACACAAAAAATTGAGAAAAATCAAAACTTTAAGAGGAAAGGATAAAGGTTCGAGTTTAATACAAGCTCCGCGGGACATCCAACGTCGAATCGAGCAACGAGACGATGCTGAGGAATGCCCAAATGGTAGCTTTTCCGACCTGGAAAGTTTGTTTCTTTTTGGGATACGCTGAAACTCAATGAACCCCAGCATCAATACAAAGAGGAACAAATGTTCCTCTGGTGTCGTAAACTAGCTAAAAAAAAAATAGAGGGGTTCAGTGGGTGGGGCTGGCATGGTGGGTGGACCGGCGGGGCATGCGTGGTCGACGTGGCTGGCCCAAGTTCCGCCGATTTTTGGAGGGTTTTTTTGGAGCGGGGAATGGAGAAGAGGAGGTGATATGAATAGGGGGTGAAAAATTTGGTGGTGTTTGGACGACGGCGGCGGGCGCGGCATGTTGACGGCGCGATTGGTTTGCTTTTTGTTGATTATTGGTGGCAGATTTGGGGGATTTGGGTTGTGGATTTGGAATGAGGGGAGTGAGAGGAAGAGATGGTGAGAACTTATGGCTTTTGGACACATCGCGCCGCACGGCGGCGATTTCGGCCGGCGGAGATGGGCGGCGGGCCAGTTGGAGAGTCTGGAGGGAGTTGAGGAGAGAAGAATTAGAAAGAAGGGGGAGGGGTTTAATAAGCAAAATTCTTATTTTCTAAAGCTTTATAATATTTAGGTTGAGGACAAATTTAGGCCTTAATTAGATGAAATGAAATGCCATGATGGATTTTGGATTTACTTAACTAAAACGACAGTAGTTTTGTCTTGAAATACGTCGTTCGTTTAAATTTTCCCATGACAACCCCCCTTGTCTTGCACTCTTGGCCATATTTCTCTTTCAAATTTGGCCAATTTCTTCCTTAATGCTATTTATTAAACTAAATTTACACAAACAAATTAAAATTTAATTAAAATAACTTATTCAAATGATCAAATTAACTAAGATTAATTACCAATTGAATAGTTAGTTAATTCCTAAAACGCACAAATAAAAAGAAACATTTTTGAATTTTTATGATAGGAATAGCAAATAAGACAATAAAAATAATTAAGAAAAATAACTAAATACAAAACACCTAATGACTTTTAGGAGGGTGTTTAAAATAGTGCAAAAATTAGGTCTTCACAAGTAATAGTGATTTTTTAAAAACGGCACATAATGTAAATTAAAAAAGATATTCGAGAATATCCTTATCTTATAATCTTATGTATTTGAGTTGAAAAAATATATTTTAAAATCGTATGAGAATTACTTTCTAAATTTTTATGCTCACCAAAGATTGGAACATAAGAAGAAATTTGTTGTCATCTTTTATTTCTCGTTTTTTGAATCTTTCCTTAACATTTTCATTATTTTATTTTCTTTTTATCTTATTTTTTATGTTATTATTTCTTTTGTTAATAAAAAATTAATTTTATTTACTATAAAAGGATGAGTTTTAATAAAAAATTTTCTCATAAATGAACTTTAATTATATTTTTATCTTTGGTTGTATTATTTCATATTTTTCTTTTGGCTTTATCTAAATCAGCCTAAATAGGGTGCTCACCCGACCACTTAAATTAAAAAATTGAATGATGTGTAATTTATATATAATCCATATATCGGTGTTGTCGGTTATATCATCTATTTTTATATAGCTATAAAAGTAAACAATCAAATTATGACCGGATTATTATGAATATTCCAATAAGATTTTTGATTTTTGAGTTTCCATGTATATAACTTCTATTTATAATAATTTTAAACTTCTACTAATGTTCAAAAATATCTATCTTTTATATAATCTTTGAATTGAAAAAATAAAGAGTTTTTTTCGAAATAATTTGTTTAATATAAAAAAAAACTTTCACGTCATACCAATTTTTTTTATATATACTCTTTAGTTAACACTTAAAGTTGCCCTATAGAAACTATTCATTAGAAACCAATTTATCTTCTTGTTTGAGTTTGAAAAAAAAACCTTTCAACATAATCTAATGATTCAAAACTAATATTTTTCAACGAAAAAAATATTCATAAACCCTTTCCAATATTGGCTTGACTACAGCTAAATGAAGGGGTTTCAACCTTATATCTTCAATTCTTTGGAAATGTGCTAAATTGAATTAATGATAGCAATTGTATAGTCAAGTTATGTTATTTGTTTGATGTCTCATTTATGCAAATTGACTTCTTCAAACCAATATTTTTCAAGAAGAAAAAAGAAAAACTTTTTTTTTTTTTTAAATATTGACTGATTTTGTGATGTTTCTTTCTCCAGGCATGTGGTTACTTTATTATATAAGTAAGTAAAGCTTTTATTTGGTTTTGTAAACTCTTTTTGTTATTTAGATAAACATTAGACGTGTAACCTATATTATTACATTCTTTTAAAAGAATTTCGTTATATTCAAATCTAGCTCAGTATTTCAAAAGAACTATACTTATAAGATTTTAAATGTTGAGAAGAGTTTTATAGTTATATGGAGTATTTTTTTCTAGAGGCGAAGTAGTAATTTAAATAATATATATAAAATAACAAAGTTCCTAAAACATGATTTCATATCATATTAACCGAATTAAGTAAGATAACATGATAAAAAAAAGATAAATTTTATTTAATTAAATTCAAATTTAGGACTTTATCTATAAATTCAAAAATTATATATATATATATATATATATATATATATATATATATAATATATATATATATATATATATATAATATTATAATATAATATATATATATATATATATAACTAAAATAGTCAAATATAGAATAAAGTTACCATATACTATTGACATTTAATTAGCTGTTCACTTGGCTTTAACCATAATGTCAATTATATTAGGTAACTTTTTTGCTTTAATAATAATAGATTTCCTCGGTTTTGTTTTAGTTTTGGGACTTATTAGTTCTTTGTTTCTCAATTCTTATCAATATATCTAAGTTGTAGTAAATAACGAATTCCTTTTTAATTTGTTTCTCTTTCTTCCATATAAAAAAAGGTGCTTATTTGTGTTAGAAACATGCGCAGGCGGAAGCAAAGCATAACAATCCAAGTATCAATATATGTAAAACTAGACAACGCAATAATAACGAGTTTAGAAGCACTAACCTCTTGCTTGAAGTAGTTGTAACAAATCCTTCCAAACAGCAAGAATCCAGCTGCCAGTCTTCTGCTTATTTGCCTAGTAAAAACCTTGGACGATTTTGCTTTTGGGTGGCAAGAACAATTACAACTAAAGGTAAGTTATAGGTGAAACTAGTCTTCCTTTAATAGACCCGAAAATTAAGCCACAATAGGGCGTCAAATACAGGTTAAGATTTACTGCAAGTAAATCCTACTCTAAACTCAAAAGGATAACTTTCTCCCAAGCTATTATTTACCCAGAAGTGTGGTCCAGGTTTGTATAGCAGGGACCATAGAAATAATAGAGGTACTAATTATAGTATTAATTCGAAATATAGCATGAATTAATTCTTACATATTAAATTGTAATTTATTCAACTAAACAAACTGCAATTGAACTCCTCATATGAATTTCAAAATTCAATTAAACACTTATTTTTAACTCCCCATTTAGATTTTCAAATAACCAGTTATTTTAAAATTAAATCACTGAAAATTTAATTCAATTACTAATTAAATCCTTTATAATTCCGGCTTAACTATTTATGTGACGGATACAAAATTCAATCTCC
>NC_031989.1:1678160-1710847 GCF_001879085.1 Nicotiana attenuata
TTGCATCTCTAGGTTTATTATATTTGATTACGATTTACCTTTTCTTACTTTTGATTGTTTTCTAGCTTACAAAGTATATTGCTAACTTTTGAGCCAAACAATATATATATAAATATATATATATATATATATATATATATATATGAGTATCTCTCTTTACTCAAGTTGCCTGATTCCAGACCACTTTTTATTCAAGGGAAATAAAAGAGGCGAAAATTATTTTTTCCTCTAAAAAATGTGAAAAATCAAATTGCACCCTCAACTTTAAACTGTATTATCTCTGTCCTATTTTAATACCCTCTAAAGTAACCTGCACTATCTACAGATATAGACGAATCGAATATCACTTCAAGTCATTTCCCTTCTTTTTCTTTTTGCTTTTTCTAAAAGTTACTAATTCCGTATATTAAAATAATTCAACATCATTTCAGAAAATATGTATTGTGCGATATGGGAATGGGCAGACTGACTACACCTTTGGCTCTTTATTTAGACTTGGTATCTGTCCCTGCGACTCAACGTATTTGACCAAATCCCTTTTTCAAAAGGCTAATACAATAAAATAAAGATTTGTAGAACAAAAAATTTAATAAATAGAATTTCCTTCATTTGATAGATATTTACCTGTTAATATTCATGCACATTTCCCCCTATAAAGTATACAAATTTATCACGAGGAAAATTCTTTTTGAGAAAGATATTAAATTGCTACTGTTATTTGATATATTTGATGATTTGATCCGTCCAAACGAAAACATGTTTCTAGGACATCAAGTATTTTAACAACAAAAACAACGTAACAATATAACCAGTGTAATTCTATAAATGGGATTTGAGAAGAATAGTGTGAATGCAGACCTTACCCTACCTTGTAAAGGTAGAGAGGTTGTTTCCGATAGACCTTCGGCTCAAGGAAAGCATAATCACAACAGTTTTGGAAAAGAAATGCAGTAGCGGAGAAGTCATTGATGATAGGCTATAATTGCGTATTTTAGTCGATTATTACACTCTAATTTACTGCACTTTAGTTGAGTTTGCGCTTTAATCGCTAGTGTTTTGCACTAACGATGTGTTTTATGCCTTGTAGGAGTGATTCAGAGCTATATAGATGTTATGGAATGAATTCAAGTGATTTGGAGCTTTGAAGTCTGAGTAAAAGCCCAAGGAATTAAGCAGGGATCGTAATCGGTGATCAACGGGTGATAGAGCAACAAAACGAAGAACCGAGTAGGCATATTGCGCACTGTCTAGTAAAATGCACATAACTTTTTGCTCAGAACTCCATTCGGGCTCCAGAATATATGGTTGGAAAGCTAACTCAAAGGGCTACAACTCTCATGTTTCATATTCTTCCAAATTCTAAATGGAGAAGGGTGAAAAATACGGTCGAAACCGCAACCGTGGATCTGAGGCGGGCTGAGGCAGTATACCTGCCATATACCGCGGTCGTACAGTGGTTTTACCGCGGCGCGGCGTCCAGACGTGAAAAAATTGTCCTTTTTCGCGTAGGAGAAGGTATAATAGTTTGGGCCCGACCCTACTTGGTATATATACATGGAAAAACAGTATTTTTGAGGGAGGAGACCAATTTTTGACAAAGATTCGACCTAAGGAGGCAGAGACACAATATGAGCAAGGCGGGGAATTCTTCTATGAGTTTTTCCTTCCTCTTCCTATTTTCCATTGTTGGTTATGACTTTTAGTATTGTAGTTTTACATACTATTATGAATAGTTAATTTGTAATCTAGGGTTTTGATGGAACCTTTTGTAGGATAAATTCTTGTTATGTTTTTATATGATTGAGCCGTAGTATTTTCTCTATTTGTTCAACTATATTATTCTTGTGGTTGATTGAAGGGACCTCAATTAGCTGTGCCTATTTAGTATGTATTACTCGGGAGAGAGTGCATATTTAGGTAGTTGTTGAAGAACATCACTCCCGGCGTATGTGAGGAATCAATAACCAAGGGTTTAAAGGTGGGATTAGGGATAACGAAACCTTGGGTGCGATCTAAGTGAGCTGTAATTAAAGCCAGCTAGCGTAACTCGGGAGAGTATGTCTAATAAATTGTCGTAATTACTCGGGAGAGAATTACAACACGTAGAGCGCTCATGATCGGTAGAGAATACTTAGGCGAAATTATAGAAGACATAGCGGGAAGGATTCCGACAATTGGGGAAATCATAACTCTAGACCTCCTTAATATTTTCTCCAACCTGTAGTATCTTTAGTGTTAATTTATTATTTTAATTTGTTTTTTAGTTAGTTAAACACAAGAATCTTAATATCTATAAGTTAGGAATTGTTCAAGCTTGTATTTTTGGTGATAGTGAACAACTGTAGCTAAGCCTTAGTTCTCTGTGGGATTCAACTCCGGACTTATAAATCGGATTATATTTGCAACGACCGCTTAGTCCTTTTTATAAGGCATAGTTGGGCGTGATCAAATTTTAATGCCGTTGCCGGGGAACTAACGGTGTAGTTGTAGGTGTACATATTGCTAGGTTTCAAGTTTGAACATTTATTTTTTACTTTCTGTATTTGATTATTTTGTTTTGTTTTACTTATTAATTTGAGCAACATGGCATCTTGGAATTATGAGAGTTTTGATGTTGGTAATTCTAATTTTGATCCTTCTTATGCGTTTAGTGGAGGAAATCACCATGGGCAAAATTATCAAAATATTCCCGAGAGCGAGTTATGTGCACCAACTCAATCTTATGTGTGGAATGTGTGCGATATGTGTGGTGGTCAAGATGGTCGCATTCATGGTTGTGCTTATATTTCTTATCTTCCCCCAACCCCTTACTTTGATGGTTCTTCTTTTTCTTGTGAAGTTAATAGGAATAAAGAACCCAGGTATGAGGACCTGAAAGAGATCGAGGGTATGCTAAAGTGCCTTATGGAACAATATGATGAGATACAAGTGCGGGTACAAAGGCAAGGGGCAACTATTCACAACATGGACGCTCAAGCGAATAAATTAATTGAACCTCGTAAAGCGCAACAAGTTGATATTGTGGATAGTAGCCAATATGAGCATGAATTGGCTACAGAAATTGCCATTATACTGGAGGATTTAAAAAAATACGAGGATGAGCTAGAGGAGAAGGCCAGAGTAGAACACCAACAAGCAATTGAACTAGATGTTGAGGATGCCGATGTCGTACAAAAGATACTAGAGTCAACCAAGGATATTGAGGATACATATTTAGTTGACTCTATTGTCATTAGTATTGAGAATGTAGACAGTCCCAATGTTCATGTAGTTGAGCGCATTGGTCCACACTCCAAGCATTTTTCAACATTGTGTTTGGATGATGATATAGAAATAGAGTCATCCGAGCCACTTGAGGAGTTAAGGAATGAGGAACAAGGTGCTTACATTCTGGAGTTCTTCTTGCCAGAAAGTCGGAATTACACACCTCATCTAAAGGCCAAGAAGTGCAGAACACTATATTATTTTAGTGGGCCAGTCAGATTCGTTCCACCGCCCCATGACCATAATCATAAACTTGAAGCCAAGTTGAGGGTTCAATTCATAAGCTCGAGGTGGAGGCAAAAAGTGATTCGCGTCGTGCCGCGACGTTAAATCAAGCGCTTGTTGGGAGGCAACCCAGCTTTATTACTTTATTTTATTTATTTTTTAATTTTTTTTAATTATATTATTTTTGTAGTGTCAATTTTTTATTTTCTAGGAGCATGAAAAGCAAAGGTATTCGAAGGATGCAACAACAAACCAAATGGTTGGAACTAAGTGTGAGCTACCCGCACGAAGGACCAAGCTTGGGAGAAGTCTGAGTACCCCATGAACTTCTTGTGCTTCGGCCTTTGGCCTACCAGGGAGTTTCTCTTACCCTCTTATGGTTATGTTGTGCATTGGGGACAATGCACAATTTTAAGTGTGGGTGAGGAGATTGTCTGGGTGACTTTTCATGCTACTTTAGCTGTGTTAGTTTAATTAAATAATATATTTTGTTTAAAGGTTGGACTTTTCCCGAAGATGGATCTATTAGACAATTTTCTTGAGGGATTTAAGTCTAAAGAAAAAAAAAAGATTTTTTTTGTTTGGTAGTGTAGCAATTCCCCTTTGGTTTTTCTTTGTGTCGCGGTTCTTTTCCAAGGGTTTTATTTGAACCGGGTGTAGATAGTTTTTTTTTTGGGGGGGGAGGGTAGGAGCCATTGTGTTGTGTTTTGAATTGAAGCAATATCTCTTAACTTTGTTATGCCTTGAGAATAGTAAGTACTCTGGCTGTGACGCTTAGGCTCAGTTTTTGACTCTTGTATAAATACCTTAAATTGTATGATCTTAAATTTGCTTAACTGCTTTGACTAGAGTGTGTTGATGAAACCAATCCTGAGTGAGTTATGTGCCATGTGTGTGTAAAGATTTGTTATATTCTATGCATTGCATTTGATGCCTAGAACTTGCCCTGTGTGTTTGCAAAGCGAAATAGTAGTTTTGTTCAGTCTTGGAAGTGATATAGGCGTTTCTTTGTTGAGCCAGATATGTATATTTTACTCACCTAATTGTTATGTATCGTAGTTAACCCCTTTGAGCCTGTAATCTTGTTTCTTTGGCAACCACATTACAAGTCTTACCCATTTGTTTGAATTAATCATCTATTTGAACCTTTTAACCTCTCATGAGCATTTGAATTATTATGAACTGTGTAAAAGTTAAAATATGGAGTGGTCGGTTTGGCTTTTGAGTGGAACTAATAAAATAAGGAGAAAGGTGCATTGTTTTGAAAAAAATAAGAGCCACTTGAATTGAAAAAAAAAAGAGAAAAAAAATAGTTGGATTGTTGTGAAAAAAAAAATCCTTGATAAGTGGTGGCTCTTGATGTAAGTGTGCTTAAAGAAGAATGGGGTAATATACATTGATGTGAAGGTGGAGTTTTGGTTTGACATAAGTACGGGGTTTGAATGTTAAAGTATATGCATTAAAGTGATTAGGGAGGTGTAGTCACTCTTATATCTAATTGTATCCTGCCCGTCCCGTAGCCTACATTGTAACCAAATAAAGTCCTAATTGATCCTAGATTGAATGAGCTCGATTAGTGTAGTAATACACTACGGGCAAGCTTATGGTGCATCTTTTGTGGCATATGAATATTATTTCTGAGAGTGAGTGAATTCTTTCTATCTTGAGTTCCTAAGTGTTCTTAAATTTTATTGTGTGGAACTACTCTCTTTTGTTGTGTGAGGGTACTTGATTCATGAAGGAAAGGTAATATCATTGACCTCTATGTTAGAGTAAGTGGGTGAATTGTGAATAATGCGTGGTACTTGTGAGTCAAATCTTGAGGTGAAAATGTTACGCTTTTGTGCTTAGTCTATTTTAAATACTCTTGGTGTGATGAGTTAGGAGAATTGTTTAAAAAGGTCGTGTCTATAAAAAAATGTAGTTTGATTCCTTGAGGACGAGCAATGATTTAAGTGTGGGGTGTTGATGATATGCTATAATTGCGTATTTTAGTTGATTATTACACTCTAATTTACTGCACTTTAGTTGAGTTTGCGCTTTAATCGCTAGTGTTTTGCACTAACGATGTGTTTTATGCCTTGTAGGAGTGATTTCGAGCTATATAGATGTTATGGAATGAATTCAAGTGATTTGTAGCTTTGAAGTCTGAGTAAAAGCCCAAGAAATTAAGCCGGGATCGTATTCAGGGATCAACGGATGATAGAGCAACAAAACAAAGAACCGAGTAGGCATATTGCGCACTGTATAGTAAAATGCACATAACTTTTTGCTCAGAACTCCATTTGGGCTCCATAATATATGGCTGGAAAGATAACTCAAAGGACTACAACTTTCATGTTTTACGTTTTTTCAACTTCCAAATGGAACAGGGTGAAAAACGCGATCGAAACCGCGATCGCGGATCTGAGGCGGGCTGAGGCAGTATACCTGCCATATACCGCGGTCGTACCGCGGTTTTACCGCGGCCGCAGCGTCCAGACGTGAAAAAATTATCCCTTTTCGCGTAGGAGAAGGTATAATAGTTTGGGCCCGACCCTACTTGGTATATATATATGGAAAAACAGTATTTTTGAGGGAGGAGACCAATTTTTGACACAGATTCGACCTAAGGAGGCAGAGACACAATTAGAGCAAGGCGGGGAATTCTTTTACGAGTTTTTCCTTCCTCTTCCTATTTTTCATTGTTGGTTATGACTTTTAGTATTGTAGTTTTACATACTATTATGAATAGTTAATTTGTTATCTAGGCTTTTGATGGAACCTTTTGTAGGATAAATTCTTGTTATGTTTTTATATGATTGAGCCGTAGTATTTTCTCTATTTGTTCAACTATATTATTCTTGTGGTTGATTGAAGGGCCCTCAATTAGCTGTGCTTATTTAGTATGTATTACTCGGGAGAGAGTGCATATTTAGGTAGTTGTTGAACAACATCACTCCCGACGTATGTGAGGAATCAATAACCAAGGGTTTAAAGGTGGGATTAGGGATAACGAAACCTTGGGTGCGATCTAAGTGAGCTGTAATTAAAGCCAGCTAGCGTAACTCGGGAGAGTATGTCTAGTAAATTATCGTAATTACTCGGGAGAGAATTACAACACGTAGAGCGCTCATGATCGGTAGAGAATACTTAGGCAAAATTATAGAAGACATAGCGGGAAGGATTCCGACAATTGGGGAAATCATAACTCTAGACCTCCTTAATATTTTCTCCAACCTGTAGTATCTTTAGTGTTAATTTATTATTTTAATTTGTTTGTTAGTTAGTTAAACACAAGAATCTTAATATCTATAAGTTAGGAATTGTTGAAGCTTGTATTTTTGGTGGCTAAGCCTTAGTTCTCTGTGGGATTCGACTCCGGACTTGTAAACCGGATTATATTTGCAACGACCGCTTAGTCCTTTTTATAAGGCATAGTTGGGCGTGATCAGTCATGAAAAAAGAAACAGTGACAATATCAAGATAATAAAGTAATCGAAGCAAAAGAAACAACAGGTAGTAATAAAAATTTAAGAATAAAAAAATACGAAAATAATACTAATACTAATAGTACTTGTATGGAAAAAATATGATCAACTACCTACCAACCTTCCGCCCTCCTATAAATTACAACTCACAGACATGTTCCAAATAGAACCTAGACAATGACTATTGACTGGTCCAAAAAAAAAAAAATTAGGTAAAGAAGGAAAGTACCACGAGTCTTCACGCCCTTCTCAATTGTATTTCATGAGATAAGAATCATGAGAAGCTATCGATTACTCTAATTAAATAAAGATGACAACAATAACAATTCAGTGAAATTTCACTAATGGGGTTTGTAGAGGCTAGTGTGTACGTAGACTTTACCTCTACCTCGAGGGGTAGAGAGGCTATTTTCGAAAGACCTTCGGCTCAAGAAGACAAAACGAAGCAATATATCAGTACCATCAATAAAAATCATAGAAAAAAATAACAGCATCACAAGAACCATAAAGATGAAAAGTAAAATAATAACCAGTAGATAAAGCTTGGCACTAAGAGGAACGAACGAGTAGTGAGAACTCAACACTAACCGCTAGCAGTCTAAGACTAAATCCTAATAGACTAGCCCCACTCTGTTGCGCCGTAGAAATATGCATAACTACCTCCTAACCTACAACCTTAATGTTCTACCTCCACAACTTCCTGTCTAGGGCCATGTTCTCGGTAAACTGAAGCCATGTCATGTCCCCAATACTTCTTAGGCCGCCCTCTGCCTCTCCTCGTACCCACCAAAGCCAGCCGCCCACACCTCCTCACCGCGGCATCTAAGCTTCTCCTCTGAACGTGCCCGAACCATCTGAGCGTTGCTTCTCGCAGCTTGTCATCCATGGGAGCCACGCCCACCTTCTCCTGAATATTTTCATTCCTAATCTTATCCATCTTAGTGTGCCCGCACATCTACCTCAACATCCTCATCTCCGCTAATTTCATCTTCTGGATATGTGAGTTCTTAACTGGCCAACACTCAACCCCATACAACATGGCCGGCCGAACAACCGCTCTATAAAACTTACCTTTGAGTATCGCTGGCACTTTCTTGCCACACAGGACTCTAGACACTAACCTCCACTTCATCCACCCCACCCCTATACGGTGTGTGTCATCCTCGTCGATTTTCCCATCCCCTGTAAAACCAACCCAAGGTAGTAACTAAATAAAGACAAAACAAATAAAGATTCCTGAACTATGATTTATATTTTACTTTTTTCTTCTTCTATCTCTTATACAAAATAGAAAAAGGCATTTTAGTTGAATTATACTCCCTCCGGTCCATAATAAGTGACTTTTTAGCCTTTGGCACACCCCTTAAGAAAATGCTAACTCCTAAAGAAAAAAAAAAAGATGTATTCACTACTCCCTCCGGTCCAAAATAAGTGATTTTTTGACCTTTTTCTTGTGGTCCAAAATAAGTGATTTTTTCAGATTTCAAGAATGAATTAATTATTTTTTTCCTACATTGTCCTTGAAGTAAATGGTATTGGAATATGTGTTAGGGGTGTTTATGTGAGATAGTAAAGGTTAATATGGTCAATTTCATTGCTAATTAATGCTAAAAGGTGGATTTCTTAATTTGTGTGAAAACATCCAAAAAATCACTTATTTTGGACCGGAGGGAGTATTATCTTGGCACATTGAGATATGTAAATAAGGGCAAATTTTGAAAAAATAAAATTAATTTCTTCTTGATTATGTAAAAGAACACTTATTAAAGGCCAAAATGACACTTATTATGGACCGGAGGGATTAGAGGAATTGCTTTTTGTTTTAATTACTTGAATTTCAAATAAAGGAGTTTGTATTAATAGGAAGCTGGCATGCTTGACAGTAAATATACATGAAAGTCAATGTGATGGAGACACAAAGCTCATTTATGTAATACTTCTGGGAACTTCATGTGCAAATTACACATACGAAAGTATAACTAGTTTTATACGTTACAGATTGTACTATAACTAAACCAAGAAAAAATGAAGAGATAACTTAAAAAGTTAGATTGGGCAAACATTTTGAAGACCTTCAAATCATAGGCTGGGTTGAGTGTTAAAATATATAGCTCACGTGTGTTGGACTAGGCTAGGAAAACCAACCCATTTTTACTTTACTGATAGCCAAATTATTTTTTGCAAATACTATAATATTAGTAGTATTTATTATCAAAGTAATATATGATTATAGGAGATCATTTACTTCCACTAATATTACGAATGAAAATTACTGCTCGAAACAAGACCTCGTGAAAGTTAACCTTCATTAACGAATCCAATTTTCTAAAGAGTTTATTTATTTAACTTATATACACATTGATAGAGTAAGAAAAAATTATATTGTCAAATTAACTTAATCTGTTGTAGCAAATAATATAATTTATTTTTAATAGTATGAATATTACTTTTTATGAAAGTTATCCGTAAATATCTTTTGATGGTATCGGTAACCTACCTCTGCAATTCTCCCATTCTTCATCTCCTCTAGATGTCCCTCATACCACTAGTTAATTTAGCAATTGCTACGCTCCAACTCGGCGATGGGCATTAACGCGCCCACATATCGTCTTCACTCTCTTTTGCGACCATAATACTGATGAATTTAACCTTTCTTTTGCTTCGTTCAGCTCTCGGCTTACACCCTACTCGCGATCTCAGTGAGTTCATAACCAATATCTAGCTTGCTTTTCTAAATTCGAATTGACTTATTAATTAATTTACTAATGGAACTACTATATATGTTTTGTAAAGCAGAGTTGACTGATCAAGTACTCCTTATTGAGCAAAGACCAAGTGCGGACGGTGTTCGCCATGTAAACCGGTCCGAGTCTCTGTTCAACCTGGTTTTACCTCTACTTTAGAGTACTACCCTCAAGCTTGGAGGTGCAAGTATCGCAACAAGCTCTTCATGCCTTAGTCTGTACTGCTCTTGTTTCTTTCTTTCTTTCTTAAATTCTCTACTTGCTAATTACTAAGCATTAATTTCTTCTTCTCCCTCTCCAGTACTGTGTATAAATCAGAAAAGATCGATCCAACAATACTCTCGGTTCAAATTAAATTGTACTTTTTTATAGACTTTAATAGTTCTCATTATAATTTATAAATATCTAGCTAATTTCTCTTTCTTCGAGAAAAAACTTTGGAAAAGAACTAGTCCTTTGTAGCCCCCTACCCCCCCCCCCCCAAAAAAAAAAATCCCCTAGCCCAGTTAAGACTCGAACAATATTATGATTAAGAATTACTATCTGAATAGGTCATGGATGTAGAAGTGCTTTATGTTGCTCTGGTTTCTCAAAAATATGTCAAGGGCATGTTTATTGTATATGTTGAGGATGCGACACGTGTGTAATAATATTTTTGAATAGTCAATGAAGTGTCTTAATTTGCTATATTATTTTGATTTTATTTTCATAATTTTCCTTATTAAGTGGGAAAAAAGAGCTCTTCTTAGTGGAGATGATTAAATCTCTAATATCAATCATTTTCATAAATAAAAGAAAAAACCCCTAGAATTGATCAATATTGTACGCACAGCTAATGCAAATGATAATAATAGACAGACTGGAATTGATCATGGCTGAGGGTGTGTTTGGTATAACAGAAAATATTTTTCAAACTATTTTGTGCAACCAAACAATAGAAAATGGGAAAACATTCATACCAAACACACCCTGAAAGTAAAATGAGAAAGTGAGGACATTGCTGAGGAGCAACAGAAGTGGAACCGAGCCCTAATCCTTTACGTGGTAGGAAACAATCCAACAATTGGAGCGATTGAAAGATTCATAGCAAACCAGTGGAGCAAAATCAGGAAACCAAAGGTATTGTTCCACAATGATGGCTATTTCATAGTGTTGATGAACAATTGTGAAGAAAGAGATGAAGTAATTTTGAATGGACCGTATACTATGAATAGCAGACCAGTTATCATGAGGCCATGGAAGGAGGGTTTTGACTTTAGTGAGGAGATACTCAAAACTATTCCCCTATGGGTAAAATTCCCTACACTACCTCTTAGCTACTGGAGCAATCAAGCACTAAGTAAAATAGGAAGTGGTCTGGGAAAGCCTCTGTATGCTGATGCATGTACTACTATGGCAGATAGAGTCTCGTACGCAAGGATGTTAATAGAAATGGACATAACCAGGCCATTACCAGGATCAATAAAACTGCATGATCCCAAAGGAATGGTCATTGATCAGATAGTACAATATGACTGGAAACCCCAGTATTGCCAAACATGCTGTCAAATTGGGCACTCCTGTAATGATAATCAGAGGCAGCACAAAGAGGAGGGACAACAGAGAGGCAATAACCAAAAACTAAAGCAAGAATGGAGAATAATAAGGGTCCTTGACCCCAAGGTGGACAGAATTGATGATCATGGAAGATTTCTGGAACAATTTGAACCAGATGGAGAAGATGAGCCTAGACAACAAGAGAAAGAGGAAGAATGGCAGGTTGCCAGGGGAAGATCAGCAACAAAAAAGCAAATGGAAATCCACAGAGAGGAGGAAGTATATATAGGTAATGCTTTCAAAGCTTTAGTTGACACAGCCCAAAAAATTATGCAATTATCTGAAGCACAAGGAACAAGGGGGCAGAGAAGAAGAAATGAAGGTGACAGGGAACCAAACATAAATACTGTAGCATGATGAACATTATAACATGGAATGCTAGGGGTATGAATAAAGTCTATAAGCAGAAAGCACTAAAAAATTTCTGTAGGGACAATAATGTAGTAGTAATAGCCATACTGGAGAACAGAGTGAAGGCAAATAAAGCTGAAGCAATAATGAGGAAGGTGTTTGGCAATTGACAATGGACTGCAAATTATGATGAAGCACCTGGTGGTAGGATATGGATGATTTGGGACCAAACAAAGGTGGAGTTTGAGATAAAGAAAGTTCATGAACAATACATAGCAGGACGGATAGCTATGAGGAGTTGCAACACTAAGTTCATATTTGTTGCAGTATATGGGAAACACAGTATACAGAGGAAGAGTTTGTGGACTGATTTAGAAAGAACTATGAGGGGAGTACAAGAACCAAGCTTAATAATGGGAGATTTTAACAGCATTTTGTCCATAGAAGATAGAGTGATGGGGAATCCAGTCCAAGAGGGAGAAATGACAGACTTCAAAAACTTTATAGCTGATGTTGGATTAGCTGAACTTAAAACAATTGGGAGAAACTACACATGGACAAACAACCATGTCCATAGCAGAATAGATAGAATACTTGCCAATGCAGAGTGGATGCAAAAATGGCCTAATATGGAGGGAACTATTCTACAGCCAGGCTTCTCAGACCACTGCCCATTAATTGTAACTGTTGCTGAACCTACTGGGAGGGGGAGAAGACCATTTAAATTTTTTAACTGTTTAGCAGGCCATCACAGATTTGATGATATTGTCAAGGAAGTCTGGATGAAGGAGAATAAAGGAAAGTCAATGCTGAAGGTGTGGCACAAGTTAAAACAGCTGAAAAAAGAGCTGAAGCTTTTAAACAATGAGGAGTACAACAGTGTGGGGCCAAAGATCCAAGTAGCAAGGAACAAATTGATGAACATACAAATGGGAATGGCATCTCCGGAAACTGATGAGGAAATGATAGCATTAGAAAAGGAGACAAAAACTGAACTGGCAAAATGGCTGGAAGTAGAGGAAAGTATTATGAAGCAGAAGGCAAGAATCAAATGGCTCAAAGTAGGGGACTCTAATACAGCCTATTTCCATGCTTGTGTAAAAAACAGGCAGGCAAGAAACCATATAGGCAGACTGATGGATAACACAGGAAAGCTTCTACAAAGTGAAAAGGAGGTAGAAGAGGAGATCTTAAACTTTTACAAAAAATTACTTGGTACAACAGCCTCAACACTACCAATAGTGGACCAGATGTTATGCAGAATGGGCACAGCTTGAACAGACAGCAACAAATGCAACTAATCAAACCAATTACAAAAGAGGAAGTGCTAAAAGCATTACAGGACATTGATGATAGCAAGGCACCAGGTTGTGATGGATATAACTCCTATTTCTTTAAGAAGGCATGGAACATACTAGGAGAGGAAGTCACTAATGCAGTACTGGAATTCTTTGAAACTACTGAAATGTGTAAAGCTATAAACTGTACAACTATCACTCTGATCCCTAAGGTAAAAAATCCAGCAAGCATCAAGGAGTACAGGCCTATATCATGCTGCACAGTTCTATACAAGATGATATCAAAGATTTTGACTGCAAGGTTACAGGAAGTTATGCCAAACATCATAGACAACAGCCAAACAGCTTTTGTACCAGGAAGGATGATCACTGATAATATCATTATGGGCCATGAACTGGTAAAAGGATATGGAAGAAGGAGCATATCACCTAGATGTATGCTTAAAATTGATATAAAGCTTATGACTCGGTGGAATGGGTGTACATTGAACAGGTGATGAAGTTGCTAGGGATCCCAGAGAAGTTTGTCAGGTGGATAATGCAGTATATCACTACAGTAGCCTATACTGTAGTAATTAATGGACAACCAACTAAACCTTTTGAGGCCAAGAAGGGTTTGAGGCAAGGTGACCCTCTGTCACCAGTGTTGTTTGTGATGGCAATGGAGTACTTGAGTAGGCTGCTTTGCTGAAATCCTTAAAGCAGGGGAAAGATTTCAAATACCACCCTAAGTGTGCTAAAGTCAATTTAGTGCATTTAGGTTTTGCTGACGATTTGCTACTTTTTTGCAGGGGAGACATAACATCAGTGCAGACATTACACCAAAAATTCAAAGTCTTCTCAGAAGCATCAGGCCTAATAGCAAACCCAAATAAGAGCTGCATATACTTTGGTGGAATGGATTCCATAACCCAACAGAAAATCATGGACATACTGGGATACACGAAAGGAGAGTTACCCTTCAGGTATCTAGGGGTACCACTAAGCACCAAAAAACTATCAATAGTACAATGTGAGCCTCTAATTGATAGAATGCTGAATAGAATACAATGCTGGACAACAAAGTTCCTATCCTATGCTGGAAGAGAGGTGTTAATCAAGAGTGTACTGGTTGCAATCCAAAACTTTTGGGCTCAGATTTTCATCCTACCTAAGAAGATCATACAATTCATCAACACTATATGCAGAAGGTTCTTATGGTCAGGCAATGCAGAACATACAAAGAAGGCACTCGTTGCATGGAATAAACTATGCTGTCCAAAGGTAGCAGGGGGTTTAAATTTCATCAATATTGAGCTATGGAATAAAGCAGCTATCTGTAAGCTACTATGGAGTATATGCAAAAAGAAAGATAAGCTCTGGGTCCAATGGGTTAACATCTACTACATAAAGGGGAAGTCAATATGGGACACAGTACCAAAGAATGCATCATGGGTAATACAGCAGATTTTCAAGGCAAGGGATTATTTTGACAATGCTGGATACACAGAAGAGGAAGTAAAGAAGATGGAAAATTTCTCTACAAAGCTATGCAAGGGGAGTTTCAGAAAGTTCCATGGAGGAGATTAATATGCAACAACTATGGATTACCAAAGTGGAAGTTCATGCTAAGACTGGCAATACAGGAAAGGCTAGCAACAAAAGAAAGGTTAGCAAGATGGGGGATGCAGATTGATAACACTTGCTCATTATGCCAAAGAGAACCTGAAACTGTGCAGCACCTATTCTTTGACTGCGAGGTAACAGCAACCATATGGCAACAGCTCTTAAAATGGCAAGGAATTCAAAGAACAAAGCTAGGATGGAAGGAAGAACTGGCATGGATAGAGAGAAAAGCAAAAGGTAGAAGTGGAGGAGCAGAATTATGCAGAATGTCCTTAGCAGCAGTAGTATACCATATCTGGCAAGAGAGGAACCTGGTAATATTCCAACAGAAGACTAGAGCAACCAAAGCCATAATTAGAACAATCATCCAGGAAATCCATGTTAGAGCTACCATGTTTCCTAGATGAACAAGGACGATGAGCAATTTGAATTGGTACCCTGATGTAATGTAATAGTACAAGGCACAGGGAAGAAGAAGAGTAGGAAGGTTTGCAAAATCCTAACTGGGGCTGCATGTCCAGTGGGAGTCTTTTTGTTATGCTGTAAATATTTTACACTTGGTAATAAAATCATTTAATTACCAAAAAAAAATGAGAAAGTGAGGTTGATTTCTTGTTAGTATCAACAACACAGATTCTTGATTTGCTAGTTCATTGCTTCTTTATTTTCTTTAACGTGTGAGGGACTAGACTGGACTAAGGACGTTGAACCAGCGAATAAGAATAATTGTAGGGTCATTTCATTTGTTGTTAAATTCCAAATGAACTATTTCTCCTAGTTACCACAAATGTAGAAAGCATAGATTCAAAGTTGAAAGATTGGCATGGATGTAAGACAGCTTGTTGCTACAGTTAAAAAGTGCTCCACGGTATGGGTCTTACTTCTTTTACACGAAATATTGGTCACACAACATAAAAGAAGAAACATACACTACTTGTTTGAGAGCTACGACTGTAATGGTGTGTGTTATTTTATTAGTACCATATATACTACTTTCTTCTTGTTTCGAAAGCATGTCACTGACATGGAAAGTCAATATAACTCTCGGAATAAACTCCATGTATATAAAACACGGAGAAATAATGTTGATAATTTGGAACAAAAGTCAACTTCCTTGATTACGAATTTTTTTAGAATGTTTTCTACACTTTCTTCCATCTTATATGAACAATTGTTGTTTAGAATAGTTAAATAATTCTTTATTTATGTATATCTTTTAGGTGTTAAGATTAAATTATATAATTCGATATGAACTCCAAAAACTAGTACTTAGTATAAAGGGAGAATGACTGAAATAGGATATTTTGGTGCCACTATTGATTTTTTTGACCCCGGTAATAAAAATTTGGGGAAAAGCCTCACGCCAAAATTTTAAAGTTTGCTTTCTAGGATTTTCCTCGTTCTCCAGAATTTTAAAGCACACAACAGTTATGGTGATAGTCAGAATTTTGTCAAACATTCCAACAGATCACTAGAATTTTGCAGCTTTGTAGCAAATTTTTTTAGTGATCATCATAATTTATCTGAAAATTCTGGTGATCGTCAAAATTTCTTGTGCTTTAAAATTTTGGGTGGTGCTTCAAAATTTTGACGGGTGCTTCACAATCTGACAAACGTATTTTAAAATTCTATCATAGAATTATTTTCCCTAAAATTTCTTAATGGGATCAAAATATAAACTGGGTTTAGAAAAGGTCAATTTTTGCCCGTATAAAATGGGAAAAAAAC
Source organism: Nicotiana attenuata (assembly GCF_001879085.1). NCBI lineage: Eukaryota > Viridiplantae > Streptophyta > Magnoliopsida > Solanales > Solanaceae > Nicotiana > Nicotiana attenuata. Next base: position 1,694,442 of record NC_031989.1, read on the forward strand.
CAGAAATAACTAGATTTATAACTGCTAATTAAAAATTAGCCATAGTTTTAGAATTAATCGAAAATTTGTCACTTTTTCATATGAAAATAAAATCTGAACAACAACACCCTTAGAAATCCGGAAAAATTCTAGCGTAATATGTTGGAGCTCAAATTTTTTACATATGAGATCCCAACATAATGCGCTGGAATTCATAATATGTTGGAGTTGTAATATAATATGCTGGAAGTTTATACACACGAATTTCATAATCCAATATATTATGCTGGAACTTTTCTTGTTTCAACTATGATACTTTTGTCCAGATTTTATTTCGCATCGGATAATTGCTACTTTTTAATAACTTTGCAAACCTGATTATATTTCAATAACCATTCGTAAAAAGGGCTAACCATCCGTAAAAAGGGCTATAGCATGCCATTTTGACCGTTTAAATGAGTAAAAATTTACCATGTACAGTAAAATATCAGCATAACTAATGCAAGTATAACTAAGGGGTCATTTGGTAGGGTGTATAAGAATTATGCACAATATGGTGTATTAGTAATGTTGGTATTAGTTATGCTGACATATTTCTTATCCATTGTTTGGTTTGATGTATTAAAGCATTGCACAATTTCTAAAAGAATTATTTGTTTACAAAAATACCCTCATAACCAGTCCATCACTTTTTTTTTAAAAAAAAACATATGTTGAGGAATGTTTTTATATGAACAAGGTTTTAAAAAAATGTAATGACCCGGCCGGTCATTTTGAGAAATCAAGCTCCGTTCGGAGGCGTAAGGTCTGTAACAGCTTCATAATATGAGTATCGACTTGCGTGCATGGTTGAATTCAATTAACGGATGATTCAGAGTCGAAATGGGAGAAGCAATCTAGTTTTGGAAGCTTAAGCGGTGAGAATTTGACCGGAATAGGACTTTGGAGTAAACGGCTACGGAATGGGTTTTGGATGATCTTAACAGCTTTGTATGGTGATTTTGGACTTAGGCGCGCGTCCGGATTAGGATTTGGAGGTCCGTAGAGTAATTTAAGGCAAATCGGCGAAAGTTGGAAAAGTTGAAGTTTGGAAAAATGGAGAAGTTTGACCCATAGTTGACTTTTGTGCTATCGGGGTCGAAATACGATTCCGAGAGTTGGAACAGCTCCGTCTTGTCTGCAAATTTTGGCGTCATTCCGGGTTGATTTGATTGGTTTTGGCACGAGTTTTCAAAGTTGGAAGATTTGGAAGTTCATAGTTCGATTCATGGCGCAATTTGCATTTTCGGTGTTGTTTGCTATGATTTGAGACCTCGAGCGAGTCCATTTTAGGTTATAGAACTTGTTGGTGTGTTTAGACGGGGTCCCAGGGGCCTCGGGTGTGATTCGGACGAGGTTCGGATGTTTTGCATAGTTTTAAACAGGTCTGGTTCTGGTGTTTTCGCACCTGCAACCTTGGAGCGCAAGTGCGGCTCCGCTTCTGCGTGAGCCCGGCCGCTTCTGCGGTCATGAAGGCTTGGGAGCTAGCACGCTTCCGCGGAGGCTGGCACACAGATGCGATGGTCGCTTCTGTGTTCCAGCGATCGCACCTGTAGAGAATTTACGCTCCTGTGGTTCCCTTTCGCTTCTGCGGCGCCGCTGGTGCGGCTGTACATCCGCAGATGCGGTCCCAGGCCAATTAGCCAAAGTTCGCAGATGCAGTTTCTTGACCGCAGATGCGGAAGTCCTGGTAGAATCATATAAGCCGAGGGTTTGGCCATTTCTTCATATTTTTGAGTTTTAAACTTCAGATTTGGGAGCTTCTTTTGGGGTTTTTCAAGCAAATCTATTGGGTAAGTGTTCTTCACCTAGAATCTAACATATTCTATGATTTAATCTTCATTTTTATCTTCTAATTTGTGTTTTGGGTTGAGGGAAATGTTGGTTTTTGAAGAAAATTTTTAAAATGAAAAATCATGATTTGAGGGACCAAATGGTATCGGAATTCGATAAATTTTGTATGGTTGAACTCATATTGGAATGGGTGTTCGGATTTTATAAAATTTGACGGGTTCCGAGGTGCGGGTCTGGGGGTCGACTTTTGGACCGATTTTTGGATTTTGTTAAAGATTGAGATTTTATGATCTGGAATAGTTTCTTATGTGTTTTATTTGTGCTTTGAAGTTATTTTGGTTGGATTTGAGCCGTCCGGAGGTCTTTTCACCCGAGAAGTACATTTTAGAGTATCGGTCTGTCGTCTTTGAGGAAAGTATCTTGCCTAACCTTGTGTGGGGGACTTCCTCTTAGGATTTGAATCTTCTGTGTTGATTGTAGTTTGTGTACGCGAGGTGACGAGTGCGTACTCAGACTTATTTGTGGGGAATTGGCCTTTTAGGGTTCTTAGGTTCTTATATTCACTATGTATGAAGTTATTCTTGATATGACTGAGTTCCTGCTTATTAGTTTCGCCCCTACATGCTTAACTGGAATTAATTGCTTCATGATTCACTCTTATTGCCTAATTGTCATCCTATTTGATTTAACTGAAGAACTTCGTATCTCCTATTGTCATGCTATCTTTTCATAACTGCCTGTGTTATTTGAGATCTATTATCATCCCTCCTATAATTGTCTAATCTTAAGTGAAGCTAAGATCACCTTTCCTTAATTGAATTGTCGAATATCCTCGTAACTTTCCAACTTAAAGGAGTTTAGATAACCTATATCTTTGTTGACTTGCCTTTATTTGGGACTGCCGGACTCATGTTGATTTCCTTGTTATTGACTTGTATATTGTGGGATCGTTACTACATGTTAGTTTCCCTTTGTTGAATTGTTCCTTTTATGCCTTTCATTTCCTTACAGTGGTTATTCCTTGTGAACTGGTTCTACCATTTGCTTGTGATTTAAAGTTCTGGAGTGAATTCACTCGATGTACTTTGTATTACTGTCATTGTTGTTGTTGTACTGGTTGTGTTGGTGTACGAGGTTTCTACCGTGCGGTTGTTGTTATGGGGTTGCACGAGGTTTCTATTGATATATTTCACATGCAGCGTGACAAGGCGGGATATATATGTATATATATATATATATATATATGTGGGCCGCGCATGTGGCGAGACAAGGTGGGAATATTATGATGCACGTGTAGCGAAACAAGGCGGGTACTTATTATGTTATTATTGCACACATGGCGAGACAAGGTGAGCTATGTCAGGGATTGATTGTGATGCTTTGTGATGGCCTGGGGGCATTCTTGTTGTTGACATTGTGTTGTGGTACGTTTACCTGTATGAGCTTTACCTCGTGAAAGTGGTGAGAAAATGCCTTACGTGTTGTCCGCTCTTTTCCTTATGTTTTTAGCTGGTATGATCTATGTTAGAATACTTGCACAAGTATACGCGTAGCTAAATACTCCTACTGGTTAAGGAGTTTTCCCCTGGTATTGTTAAGTATAGATGTACACCCTCGTTTGCTTGTCATATATGTGAGAGTGGCTCTAGTTAGTCAGTGAGTTGTCAGCATAATCATGAGGTGTGATGAGGGAACAGGATGCCAAGTGTTAGGGTTCAGGTATTGAGACCAATGAGCTGTAATTTTGTTCGAGGTCCGGTACTTCGAGGTGTTGTTGGCTAAGACCCGATGTGAAACACTTCTGTAGTTTCTGAGTTATTACTTGCCTTTACTGTATTGTGATTTGGGATTTGGGTTTGTGTTTCCGCTCGCTCTTTTATGTCATTATTACGGTGTTTCCGTTGTCACTTGCTGTTTTCTTCCATATTGTGATTGTTGTATTGTTAGCCATATCGTGTAGCCTTTATATATGCATCATGTTATGTTGTTCCTATGCTTATATTTGTACAGTTATTTGGACTAGTAGGTGTCTTGACTGTTCCTCGTCACTACTATACCGAGGTTATTCTTGATACTTACTGGGCACCGCTGTGGTGTGCTCATGCTACTCTTCTGCATATTTTTTTTGTGCAGATCCAGGTATTGATCGTTAGTAGCTGTGCAGATCATTGCTGAGGAGACTCAAGGTAAACCTGCTACTGCGTTCGCAGGCTTCGGAGTCACCTTCTTACTTGTATTCAATTGTTTCACTCATTTCCAAACAGTTATATTTAGAAGTGGTAGCTAACTCTATAGAGCTTATGACTTGTACTACCGGATTTTGGGAATATGTTTATTATATCAAAAATTTAATTCAGAAGAATTTTAGATGTTATCTATTATTGTTGTTATTCCGTAAATATTAGGCTTGCCTAGTCCTTAAGACTAGGTGCATCACGAAACTCAACGGAGGGAAAATTAGGTCGTGACAAAAAATTAATTGATTTGTCTACCTATACTGTAGTATAGAACTAAATATTTATTTATAAAGAAGAAAATATGCAACGCATTTATTTATTTACTAGGGATATAATTTTATTTTCCACTTTCTTGGATTATTTCAAACTTGCATTAATATAATAGCATATTTAAATTCTGCTTTCCTTATTTGAAGGACAATTTTATTTTTAACTAAGCTAATGCATGCATTAAAACTCATTGCATTGTTAATACCATGGTTTCTTATGCATTAGTTAAGCATAGGATAGTACCAAATATGGTGTATAACCAATGCTTGCATAACTAATGCATAGGTTTAAAAAGTGTACCAAATAAGATATTATGAGTATACAAAGCTAATGCATATATTATTTATCTAATGCATCCTACCAAACGACCCCTAAAAGTACTACATGCAATTATTGCCAGATAGAGACACACGGTCCATCGGCTTTGCTACAGTCCTATGTTCTAGCCGAGCTTTAAATAAGTCTGACTGAACTCATTGAATATCGAGCCCAACGACCCGTCCCAAGTACTTTTTGTAGGTCCGCACTCTCGGATTTATTGCGATTCATAAGAGGCCCGCAAACTTGGTTTCATTCAATTTCAAGCCTGGCCCACCTACTTTTATTACATGTTCTTGCACCATACTTGAGGCTTTTTCGTATATATACCATATATGAAACTATATTACCAATTATGTTCATAGTTTGCTTATTACCCTTCATGTTAATAGTATTTCTACCTAATATATACAATGCATTAAATAAGGAATCATTGTAGCTTTATGATTTCTTATTTTGCGCGCTAAAAAAGGGGAATTAAATATTTTTCAGATCTTCCCCAATGCAAATGACGCACATTCCATAATTATCGTCGGCTTCACTCTGATCTTCCAAAATGCAGAACAAGATTTTCCATACTCTGTTTTTGCGATACACTCTGTTTCTAGAAATTCTCTCTACATCTCTCTCTATTTCTCAATCGCAAATTTCAGTAATACAAATCAAATGAAAAGAGAGCAGCAATTCCACCATTGACAGCCATTAAAAAGCTTCAAAGCTTTGAATTCAAATTTGGATTTTCAAAAATTATTATTTGTTTGGATTGGGTGTTGTTGAAAATAATCGGGAATATGGTTTGGAGTTTATATCCCAATTTTGAGGGGTTTTGATGAAGATTAGACTTGGTTTTGACTGAATTTCAGATTGAAACTCGAAGAAGAAGAAGAAGAAGAAGAAGAAGAAGAAGAAGAAGAAGAAGAAGAAGACATATTGCAGAAATTGTAGATAAATTGTACGTTATTTGTATTCTGATTGTAGATGCTTTATTTTCTGTTTTCACAAATAAAAAATGGCTAAAACTTCTACAAATCTTCTGAAAAAACGTAATTATGTCAAAAATCCCAATTATGCTACAATTGAATGAGAATTGGGATATAAAAATTCAATGTACCTAGTTTGTAGATATTTTGTAGATAAATTGTAGATTATTTGTATTCTAATTGTAGATGATTTGTTTTCTGTTTTCACAAATCAAAAACGACTAAAACTTCTACAAATCTTCTGCAAAAAATGCAATTATATCGAAAATCCCAATTAAACTACAATCGAATAGGAATTGGGATATTAAAATTCAATATACCCACTTTGTAGATATTTTGTAGATGAATTATAGATTATTTGTATTCTGATTGTAGATGCTTTGTTTTCTGTTTTCACAAATCAAAAACGACTAAAACTTCTACAAATCTTCTGCAAAAAATGCAATTATGTCGAAAATCCCAATTAAACTACAATCGAATGGGAATTGGGATATTAAAATTCAATATACCCAGTTTATAGATATTTTGTAGATTATTTGTATTCTGATTGTAGATGCATTTTTTTCTGTTTCCACAAATCCAAAACGACTAAAACTTCTACAAATTCTTTTGCAAAAAACGCAATTATGTTGGAAATACCAATTAAGCTACAATTGAATGGGAATTGGGATATTAAAATTCAATGTACCCAGTTTGTAGATTCTTCCACCATTGCAAAAGCTCAGTTCGTCGACATTCTCTATGTGGCATAGGAATGTANATATATATATATATATATATATATATATATATATATATATATAGAGAGAGAGAGAGAGAGAGAGAGAGAGAGAGAGAGAGAGAGCATTCAAAAATAAATTCTTCTATTTCCTATTATGCATGAATTGCTAAGATGATCTCTAAGTGCGTCTGCGCACTGTAATAAGCTTGTACTATATTTATTGTATGTATATCACATTAATTTTTAAGAAAGCTGATGTCGATTTAATGGATTCATCTACGTCTACAATTTTTGGGCAGCTTATGGCTCACTTTTTGCTCAATATTTGAATCTGGAAATTACTTGCCATAAGTAAGCAGTTCAATTTAAAATGCGCTTTTTCATTTTTGAATATTTTCAAGCATTAACATCTACTGCACCTTTTCTTTTGAATTTATCTTTTTTAGTATTAATATCTTAATATATTTTTTACTATTACCTACAGTTAAATTAATTTATCTTAAACTCGTAGTCCAATAATATAACAGAAATGAATTTTTGGGAGAGAGAGAAACGTGGGATAGAGTGGGGATACTTATCTATAACAGATTCCTTTAATTAAGGAGTAAAAAACGTATAATTAATTATACCCTTAATTAATTATGGTATAGAATTGGTAATTTGGTATACTAAGTGTAATTAAGTCAAACCTTAAACATTGAGGGTAATAAGGTTTCCTATGTGGCATAGGAATGTAAAAATTCCTAAATGTAATACAGAATTAATTATTATGTTCCTTTAACGGTACTACCTACTTGATAGTAATAAATAAGCCACCAAATCTCTTAAATCCGAATGCAATTTTATACTTGCTTCATTCACTTTTACTTGTCCACTATGGACTTTGCGTACCTCTTAAAAAATAATAAATAAAGTACATAATTTACCATGATACTTATATTAATTGATGCATATTTTTAATAAACTTGATAAAATAATTTGAAATGAATAATTAATATTTCAGGTATAATAGGAAAAAAAGAAATTGTCTTCTCTTGATATGCTAAAAGTGACAAGTAAAAATAAAAATCTAACTGGACAAGTAAAAGTGAATGGAGGGAGTAGTTATTCACTTTTAACTCTGTACTCCCTTTAAGAAAAAAAATAAATGAAGTATATATTTTACAATTTTATCCATAATAATGATAGCATTTCCAAAAGTTATAGAAAATAATTTGGGGGAATGAGTAGTTAATGACAAAGGTAAAACAGAAAAAAATACTTTCTCTCTCTTAATTTAGTATAGTAGACAAGTAAAAATAAAAATATATTTTTTTAATATAATTGACAAGTAGAAGTGAACTAGGTTGTATTTTATTTTTGGTTTTAGAAGCAAATAGTGATGATGCTATCATATTTGGACATGCAGAGTTGGACACGAACGCAGTAGAGTTGCCATATTTGCTTGACGCGAACGCAGTAGAGTTGGACACGCAGATAAATACTAGTACCATATTTTTTTCATCTCAGTCAAAGATTACGAATCGAGAACTAAATGGGAAACAATCTAATAAGTATGCAATAAGTTAATGAATCAGATTATCTTTCCGTCCAAAGTCCCACCACGTTCCTTGTCTACACCTATTAATTCATTTTAACGCTTGGCTGACTTGTCACACAAAATTTTCTTGAAATGTCATTATAGAATTCATATTGTATATCTATATCTATACTATATTAAAAGCACAAAAATTTTTAGCGAAATATTATTCATCTTTTCTTACCTTTTTAAAATAGAGTTCACACTAACAAAATAATCATTTATTAGTTTTTCTAATATTTAAAACTTTAATATCAACTATAATTTTAATTATTAAATCTTTCCTTCTTTAAACTATATACGAATTAAGTCCTACGTACTTAGGACTCACAATCATTGAAATTTTGCTATTCCAAATAAGATATGTCCTAAACAAATCGAGACACTAATCAACATTTGGAACTATATATTAGTGACACGTTTTTCTCTTTCTAATGTTCCTGTATTAATGTACAACTTTGTGCACATTAATTCACCTTGCACTATCTTCTCACGCACAAAAATATGGACAAAGCCAAAAATTACTTATAAAAGAATGAATTTGTTGTTCAAGAAATCAAACCTTCCAAAAAATAAATTTTTATACAAATCGGAGAAGTACCTAAAAATTATTAAAAAAATTTGTCTGCGTCGACGCTTTTAAGTTGCAAATATCCACTGGGATGATGGAGAACCTTTATGGGACATAATTTCTTTCTTTATAGAGTTAGTTAAATAAGATCAACAATTATATTTTCAAGAACTACACTTCAACTTTTAAATTATATAAATGTCAAATATAATTTTTGATACAATAAAAATGTGATCTTGCTTTATAATCATGGAGATTCAATACACGCATAACGCGCGTAACAAGAGACTAGTTCTTATTAAAAACAAATCGTACTAGTATGTTAGAAATATGATTAAAAAAAAAAAGGTTATTCTTTTTTGTTTTGTTTTGTTTAATCATTCATTTCACAATTTGCTAACTTAAGTAATTCGAATTTGGTAGGTAAATAAAAGGAGTTTAAGCACTCGTGTTGAAGAAAGAACTTCCATTTCAAAAGCTTAAACTTCATAAAGGAATTTTTACCTCCTATAGCAAAGGTTAACACCTTATTTATTTTAAATAAATACCATTTTAAAAAATTATATTCTATAGATACCGTTTAAGGTTTATAGCAAAATATTTAATTTTGGTTACCTCCTAGCCCTAAGCCACTAAATACGCTAATCAGTTACACTATTTTCTTTCTCTCTCTACTTTGATACATCCTAGAGGAAGGAACAGATGACATAGCAGAGCTTGTCTCCACAATTGAATCCAGAGTCTAACGTTCTGATCGTATGATAGCAGTGATGATAGGCTATAATTACGTATTTCAGTCGCTTATTACACTCTAATTTACTGCACATTAATTGAGTTTCAGCTTTAATCGCAAGTGTCTTGCACTAACTGTGTGTTTTATGCCTTGTAGGAGTGATTCCGAGCTATATAGATGTTATGGAATGAATTCAAGTGATTTGTAGCTTGAAAATCTGAGTAAAAGCCCAAGGATACAAGCCGGGATCGCGTTTGGGGGTCAACGGATGATAGTTATAGCGAACGAAGAATCGAGCAGGCATATTGTGCAATGTCTAGTAAAATAGATATAACTTTTTTCTCAGAACTCCATTTGGCTCCACAATATATGGTTGGAAAGCTAACTCAAAGGTCTACAACTTTCATGTTTTACGTTTTTCCAAATTCCAAATGGAACAGGGCGAAAAGTGCGCGATCGCGCTAGTTTTAGCGCGCCCAGGACAGAAAGTTGTCCAACTAGCACGGCCGTTAGCACACCCAGATGCGCGACCGCGCTAGTCAAACCCGGGAAAAATGTCCTTTTTCACATTGGAGAAGGTATAATTGTTTGGGCCCAACCCTACTTGGTATATATACATGAAAAAACGGTATTTTGAGAGAGGAGGACGTTTTTGAGAGGAAAACACAAGCACAGAGCCGCCGTGGAAGCCGGGTTTCATCTTTTCTTCCACCAACTTAGTCTTTTTATGTTTCTTTGTATGATTTGTTGTTTTGCTACCATGTCTATGTGGAGCTAAGCTTCACGTTCTAGGGTTGTGGTTCTTTCATGACTATTGTTATTCGAATATTGATTTTGATTCCTTAGTTTATCATATTGGTTTATTTATTCAATCCTGCACTTAACTATTTGATTGCTTGATCACCAATTGAATACTATCTACGAATCTAGAGTTGAACTCGAAAGTGAGAATTCTAGATTGCATATAAGATTGAGTAGAGTAAGTTCTTGAACCTGGACATCGGAGAACGGATTCGCGGTTAGGATAGACATATACCTAATTGCCTTGCTTGGTTGATTTACAGGAATTATAAATGCGTTCTTGTTGATTCTAACTCCATAGACATATAGGCGTTAGGTTAGCTTGTATAGGCGAGTAAGAACTCGATAGATTCTTATGAGCAATATTAACTCTGTCAACCAATAAACTAGATAAATTAGTTAGTCAATTCAATTGAAGAATACAATAGGAATGTTAGATAGCCCATAACCTTAGATCGTTTTCATTACATTGGTATCATAAAAATCTGCTCTTCCTCTGTTTAAAGTTCATTATTTATATTCTTTATTTAATTAGTTTAGAATCAATCACTTCTAGGTTTAATTCTTGTTTAGATAATCAGGATAGTCTAATTTAGTTAATAGTTAATCACAAGTCCTCGTGGGTTCGACATCCAACTTTTAATCACTTTATTACTTGACGACCGCATATACTTGCGTGTGCGTTTGGCCGCAACAAGTTTTTGGCGCCGTTGCTGGGGACTTAGAAATTAATTAGTCTACTAGGTTAGATTTTTACTTTTTGTCTATTCAAGTTTCTTTTTATTTTTATCTTAGTTTAATATTTTATTATCTTTGTTGACATGGCTTCTTGGAATGAGAATTGGTCGAATATTGGTTATTCTTATTATGATGATCCTTGTCCATATTGTGGAGGACCTCACTGGTGGAAAAATTGTCAGAATGTTCCCAGGAGCGAGTTGTGCGCACAATCTCAATTCTTTGAGTGGAATATTTGTCATATATGTGGTGGTCAAGATGGCCATTGGGATGGTTGTCCTAATTCTTATTATCCTTCTCAGAGCTCTTATTATGATCTTTCTTATAATGTTTGTGAGTTTGATAGGGCAATGAAGTACAGGATATAGAACGTGATGCATATTTTAGGGATATTCTGAGGCAAGTAGCAGAGCAACATGATGAACTTAGAAAAGATATGAAAAGAATGAGGGCAACAATCACAAGAATGAAGGCCAGTATGGAAGAATTAAATGAAGAGAGCGAGCACCAACAAGAGGAAAATTTTGAAAAAGAGGAGATTTTGAGTCAAACTTGGCTGGTGGAACAAGTTGAAAATTGAAAATATATGAGGCTCAACGTGAGAAAATTACAGATGGGATACAAGACCTAATAGAAGGAAGAGCTAAACTGGGACAAGAGATCGAAAAATTTGGCACTGCTATTCACGACTTGGATGCAGACATGAGTGCAAAGGTTGATGTAACGCCCAACAATTTAGTGATAAGTTTGTGTGAAGCTGAAAAAGATCTTCTAGACCAAATTGAGGAGCTAAATCAAGAATACCAATTATTAGGCCAAAATATTATTAATGATGCCAAGGTTGACGAAGAGTGCGAAATTGAGGATGTCAAAAATAATACAATTTTGGAGTTAGAGCGTATTGGACCTCATTCTAAATATTTTTCAATATTGTGTTTGGTTGGTGACATGGGAATTGATCCATTTGAGCATATAGAGGAGTCAATGGATGAGGAACACAGTGTTTATATTCTGAAATTTGCGATGCCAAGGAGACAAAACGACATTACTCACTTAAGGGCCAAGAAGTGCAAGATGCGATATCTATTGCTTGGTTCCTTTATTTTCACACCACCGCCTCATGAACGTGACAGAAAAATTGATGCAAAATTGGGGGCGCAATTTATATCCTCAAAGTGGAAGGAAAAATGGTGAAAGTGATGGAGTCGTGCCGCGACGTTAAATCAAGCGCTTGTTGGGAGGCAACCCAATCCCATTTTTTTTTCTTTTTTTTTGTTTACTTTTCATATATTTTATTGTGTTACATTTTTTTTATTATATTATTTTTTTTAGTATTATTTTTGTATTTTGTAGGAGTAAGAGCATGGAGTCAAAGCCAATAGGCGAGTGCAAAAGCGAGCATGTATTTGAAACTGAGTGTGAGGTACCCGCATAAAGGATCGTACCTGGGAGAAGTCTGAGTATCCCGTGAGCTGCTAATGCTTCGGCCTTTGGCCTACCAGGGAGTCTCTTTTACTCTCTTGTTATTTTTAGTGTGCATTGAGCACATTGCACAATTTTAAGTGTGGGGTGAGGAGATTGTCTGGGTGATTTTCTGTGCTATGTTAGCTTAGTTATAGTACTCGTTCTTAGTGTAGTAATTTTTTTTAAAAAAAAATCAGAAAATTAGGACTTTTCCTGATGATGGATTTAGTGGACAGCTTTCTTGAGGGATTAAGGTCCAATAAAAAAATCAAAAATATTTTATTTTTGTTTCTAGTTAGTTTTAGTTAGATAATAATCCCCCTTGGTTTTTCTTTGTGCATCGGTTCTTTTCCATGGGATGTAGTTTGAACCGGGTAGTTTTTTTTCTTTTAGAGTAATTTAGGGAATAAAATGGAGGAAGAAAGATGAGATAAACCTAGGAGCCCTTGACTTGTTTGATAATAGTATATTTAGGCTTTGGCATGTGTAGTATCTTCCCTATGATTTGAAATTATTGATGATGCCTTGCTTACTTGGATAGCATGTTTTGTGGCGCCTATGTCTTATTTTCTTGACTTATGTTCACTTTGTGCTTAATGCTTAATATCTCGTGACTCCGTGAATACTTGCATTTGTTTGAGAGTCGGAATGGGATCGTCCTTAGTGAGTCATGTGCCATGTGTGGTGAGATTTTTGTGTAGTCCATGTATTGTACTTGTGTCTAGAACTTGCCCGGTATGTGAGTTGAAGCAAAATTTTAGGTGATGCTCGGTTCGAAAAATGATTTTAGGCTTTCTTTGATCTTTTTGAGCTTAATTGCTTACCACAAATAAAATTTATCCCTAGTCAACCCTTTTGAGCCTATAGACTTTTATTTGGTACCCACATTACAAGCCTATACCCTTTTTATTCTTAATTGACATTGTTTTGATCCTTTTACGTCTTAAAGCACTTTAATTGTTAGATGAGCGCTAAAAGAAGTAAGAAGGGACTAAGTGTGGGGTGGCTTTTGAGTGAAACCAATAAAAGGAAGAAAGGTGCACTTGTTTTGTAAAATAATATACCACTAGCAGAAATTGAAAAAAAAAAAAAGAATAATCTGAAAAAAAAATAGAGATGAACACATTGTTGTCTTGTTCCTGCTAGTGGGTATGAATTAATGTAGTGCTTAAAGAAGAAGGGAGCATATTTGGGGTGATATTGTTTGTGAAAGTGAAGTGGATTGAAGAATTTGCGCATAAAGTTGATTATGTGATGTGTTAAAGTGCTTAGGAGGGTTAGTCACTATTCCTAAATATATCCTACCCGTCCCTTAGCCCATATTACAACCATGAAAAAGTCCTAATTGATTTTAGATCGAGCGAGCCTACATTAGTAGAGATTTACATTAAGGGCAAGCCTATGGTACCAATTACATGCATGTGACTTCTTTTGTGAGGGTGATGATATTTTCTTTGATATATATGAGTCCTTAAAATATATTTGATCATGAGATTCGAATGTGTGGATTCAACTTACTCTCTTGCCTTGGTTGTGAGGGAACATGGTTTCACGAAGGATAGGTAACATTATTAGACTTCTCTAGGATGTTGGGTGTTCAAGCCATGAGTGCATTGTGACATTGAGTCAGTTTTGAGGCTAGGATTGTTGTGAGCATATTGTCTTTGTTTGAATATTTTTGAAGAATGACATAAGTAAAGGGAAGTGTATGACGATTGCATATGCTAGAGTTTAATTGTTGCTATCAACCATAATCATTGGTGTAGTGTGCTTCAAATATGTTAAGTGCTCATAGATAGAGTAAATTTTTGGTTGATGTTGCGGCCAAACGCACTCACGCAAGTGCACGTGATCGTCAAGTAATAAAGTAGTGAATAGAGTATCGTTCCCACGAGGACTTGTAATTAACTATTAACTAAATTAGACTATCCTAATTATCTATACAAGAATTAAACCAAGAAGTATTTGATTCTAAACTAATTAAAATAAATAAAAATAAATAATGAACTTTGGACAGTGAAAGAGCAGATTTTTATGATATCAATGTAATGAAAACGATCTAGGGTTATGGGCTATCTAACATTCCTATTGTATTCTTCAATTGAATTGACTAACTACTTTATCTAGTTTATTGGTTGACAGGGTTAATATTGCTCATAAGAATCTGTCGAGTTCTTACTCGCCTATTCAAGCTAACCTAACTCATATATGTCTATGGAATTAGAATCAACAAGAACGCATTTATAATTTCTGTAAATCAACCAAGCAAGGCAATTAGGTATATGTCTATCCTAACCGCGAATCCGTTCCCCGAGGCCCAGGTTCAAGAACTTGCTCTACTCAATCCTATATGCAATCTAGAATTCCCATGCTTGCACTACTCAGGTCATACCTTGCACTACTCATACCTTGCACAATACGGGAATTCTTACAATCCAAATTGGAGGAATCATCCCAACTTCTCATGGGGTGGAAATCAGTAGAGTCAGAATCAGTATAGACCCCAAGGGGGTTTCAATCAGCCTCAGAGTCCACCCCAACAAATGGAAGAGAGCACAAATGATTTACTAAAAAAGTTGTTGATTGACAATCAGCAACTCAGGACCGACTTCAGAAATCTTGAGAGGCAGATGGGGCAGTTAGCAACAAATCAAAACACTAGACCTGCAGGCGCTCTCCCCAGTGATACAGAAAAGAATCCGCAAGTGAATGCAGTTACACTTAAAAACGGGAGGGAGCTTGAGGAAGTGCCAAAGAAAAGGAAAGATAAGCCCGTACCTGAGGGGGAGTTGATCCCTAAAGTGACAAACGAGCCAAAGAAGACTGCTGAAATTCTAGAGCCAGTGGAGGCCCCAAGGCCACCACCACCTTTTCCCCAGAGATTGCAGAAGAAGAATGATGATCGCATGTTCAGCAAATTTCTCTCCATGTTGAGCCAGGTTCAATTGAATATCCCACTTGTTGATGTGCTTCGTGAAATTCCAAAGTATGCTAAGTACATAAAAGATATAGTGGCTCACAAGAGAAGATTAACTGAATTTGAGACAGTTGCACTTACTGAGGAGTGCACTTCTAGGGTCCAAAATAAGCTCCCTCAAAAGCTTAAGGATCCTGGCAGCTTTACGATTCCTGTGCGCATTGGTAATGTTGACACCCAATTTTGTCCCTCCTTTCTTCCAAACTATTTCTTTAAGCTTCTAATATCACTAATAATGTAAAAAATAATTATTTTATCATTTTTAACACAAACTAGACCTAATTATTATTATTATTATTATTTACTTAATATCACTATTACTAGTATTATTAATATTACTACTACTACTACTACTATTATTATTATTATTATTATTATTATTATTATTATTATTATTATTATTATTATTGTTGTTGTTGTTGTTGTTGTTGTTGTTGTTGTTGTTGTTGTTATTGTTATTATTATTATTATATTTATTATAATTATTATTTATTATTAATGCTATTGCTATCGTCTTTATTATTCATACCTTAATCGTATTATTGTTACCTTTCACGAAAAGTATTTTTATTTCTTTTATCTCACTAAGCGAGAACATTTTTTGCAATAACTTTAAAATATTACGAAATTATATTTAATAAATCTTGCCGTATCTTACGATTAGCATTTTATTTAAACATTATTAATTATGATTAGGCTAATAAATAAGTTAGTTACTTGTTTTTTTTAATATATTAATATTATTGTTGATTATTAGAAGCCTAACAAAATAGGAGAAAGAAAAGAAATACAAGTAAGTTTAAAAGGCCCAAATTACAACCTAACTGTTCTGCCCACCCCCATTTCAATTTGTGTACATTGGCCCAAATCCTCCACAAAACGAACCCAAATCTGCCCAACAAGCAGTCCAAAATCCTCCACTTTAGCCCAACTATAGAACACTCTAGAACCCCATCAAAACTACGTCGTTTTGATAAATATGCCAGACTTAGCTAGCGTTTGGCCATAGATCCCAAATTTATTTTGAAAAATCTGATTTGAGTGAAGTTTGGTTTGAAGATGAAAATGTGTTTGGACATACGTTTTCAAAACATATTTTCCAACTTTATTTTGGAAAAACATGTATATAATTCCCAAGTTTTGGGATTTTGGCCCAAAATCAGCTCAATAGCTGATTTTGGGATTTTGAAATTTTGGGATTTGTA
>NC_031989.1:1722986-1734163 GCF_001879085.1 Nicotiana attenuata
TTTTTGGACTTTTAATTTATCATATATTGTGTATATAATTAATTTTTATATTAAGATCTTTATAATTTTAATTTTATATCCTATTTTTTTGATATATTAATTTTTGTATATATTATATTTATATAAAATTAAAAGTTACTTTTATTATTATTATAATTGTATAAAAAGAAATATAACCATTATTTAAAAATAAAAAATGCAAATGTAAGATATCTAATGTTGCTAAAATTAAAAAGTGAAAACTAAAATTTAATAAAGAAAATTAACAATACGTAAAATAAAAATACATTATAATTAAAGTACATCAAAGGAGGATACATTAAAATTGAAATTACATTAAATAACATAAAACATAAGTTTAGTAATCCCCTATGTCATTTTCAGGTGCACCAAAATTACCAAAAAACTGAGAGAACGGGGTAGAAGATTGTTGTGCTTGTGGTTGTTGAAATTGTTGACTTCTTTTATCGATTATTCGTTTTTGTTCTTATCGCATCACGAAGATTTGGATCGTCAATGGAATTCAAGTTCGTCAATAAAAATTTATTTTCTTCTTTGTATTCTTTTTGTATCGAAGCTTCATTCTTGAGTTACTTGACTTTTCCATCGCCTCAACAAGCCGACTATTAATCGAGCATTTATGGGAGAATAGAGGTGAAAGTTGAATATTTATGTAGTACTTAAATTAAATTTGACTATGATATAATATTTATTTAATTATCTTTTATCAATGATTTCACTTTTATTTGATTTATCCTTTAAAATAATTTTGTTTTATATGATTATATAAGTGGTTAATGTGAATTATATATGATGAATATGAAAAAAAGAAAAAAGATAGAATTAGTTTGAAGGAAATAAAAAATGGAATTTAATTAGAAGATAATAATATAATATAGAAGAGAGAGAAGAAATATTCTTTTTTGGTGTAAAAAATGGTGTAATGGTTGGAGTAAATGGTGTTACACCATTTTGATGTGAAATTTGGTGTTAGGGTTGGAGATGGTCCTATTTTATTATACTAAGATAAAGTCATTATGGATCAACAATCAAAAAATACTGGGGAGAAAGCTGGTTATTAGATGAAGAAACTAATACTCTAGTAGAAAGCAGATCATCAAATAGATAAGCCGAGACCAGTTAACATTTTCTCATACCTTAGGAATTTATGGCTTCCTTCGTGATGCCCACAAATACAAAAACCAGTGCCCCAGTGGAAGTTAGGGGTGGAATATGTATATTTTTTTGGGATTTTCTTGCATTGAACTAGTCCGAACTACCTTTACAAAATGTAAAGGTAAGTTCTACAGTGAAGATTAATTTTGTAATAGTGTATGGAATCGTGTAATCCATCAAGAGATTTCGTTGCTAAGAGGAACTTTCGGGGTGAAAGGGCAAGTACAACACCTTCCACGCAGCACAATATGAAGTACACCTTATAAGGAGCTCTTTTTGGGGTTTGATGTTGTTGATTTTTCATGCTCCCTGATAAACTGGGATGCTTTCTACTTTGAGAACCGTCTAATTTTCCATATTTATTGCTTTATCATTTGGTACTTGCACTCAGGGTTTTTCACTTGATGCTGGCTAGCTGCATAAATTCACTGATATAATGCAGACCAGGAAAGCAACTTTGATTTAGTCTTAGGATTGCTAATTTGAGGGTGTTATTTGTTATATATTTTGCTGTATGTTTTATGTTCCAGCTTTCATTGCGTATAACTTTTATAAATGACATGATATTCCCCTAGATCTTTCAGGGCTTTTATGTTTTCCTGAAAAAATTATGCTAGTTGTCAATTGATTCCTTTTAATGTGAGCATTTGCCTAAGATGAAGACTTATATGAGTACTCTCCTGTAGTAAACTGAGATTGATCTTGCAGAAAGAACAGTACGTCAAGATACCAAAAAGATTTCACAGAGTTGGTTCTTCAATAAAATTATTTGTCTTATCAAAAGAATTTCACAGAGTTGGTTCTAGTACTAATAACTTTAATAGGTCTACAGTTGCCTGGTAAAAGAAATTACACTGGTCACTATATATTGGCATCAAGAAATGATTCTTAACATAACCTATAGTTGCATCAAGCATCGTTTTAAGTTTTTTTTTCTTTATTTTTAATGAACTAGGAAAAGGAGTTGAAATTTGTGATAATTTTCGGAGGGGAGGAGAATTGCTATTTATTCAAATCAATCAACATGCCTTAGCCAGAAAGCAATGGGGATTGGGTCCTGTTGCTTTTCTTAATTGGTTAAGCCTTTATCTCTTGTCTAATTAATTCAAAAATGAAAAAAACAAGAAAGAATACTTTATCTAATGGGAGTGGTTAGATGTCGTTGGGCCATTATGGCCTTTTAGCCATCATTTGCTCAAGTCTATAACCCTCAACATGTATATCACAGTGTAAACATTTCTGAAATGACGGGTCGCTTTAGGTGATCACAGCTATTTCAGTAATCATAATGGACACTGCCAATGAGCTTTCTCATAGTTTTTCCCCTTTCATTCGTGATGTGTTAATGAGTAAAGCCCATGTAATTGCCTCTGTTGCTTTGTCCTCTTAGTAGTTTGTGGTAAGCATATGGTCAATATTTATTTTGCTATGTGGTTGTGGTTCTGGCAAAAGGCTTGCAGACAGCCTACGGGCCGTCAGCCGTGACTGCTCCCTCCACAGTGGAAGTGCATGAAAACCTTATCTGTTCCCTTAATAAGATCTGGATGAGCTTTTGTATTTGCTTTGATTTAACTGGCTGTTTTGTGACTTATGAGAAAGAGTCCATGTAATGTCTCTATCATGTTGTCCACTGATGAGCCTTTTGTGTTAAGCAAATACTTCAAGGTATAAGTTTTGCGGAGTGCAGGTGTTTCATAAGCATTTATTAGGGACTGACTTCACTAATTTGTTAATGATTATGGTTGTACATCCATAGCGGGTTTTTTCCAAAGGAATTTCTCTTTCCATACATGGTACGTAACAATAACTTGCTCGTGTAAAGAGAAGGAAATAAAGAACCTAGTTGCAAGCTGTGCTAATGCCTTTAAATCACTGCAGGATGTCAGGGAGGAAATTATAAAGGCATGGTACGTGGATAATAGTGACGAGGACCAGAAGGCTTCCCCATCAGAGTGAGCCAAATGAATTTGTGTGCCCTGACAAGCTTGCCGGTATAATTCTCCACGCTTCCTTATTCGATCAATTTCATATTTTTTTATAGGTCCTTTTCGGCTGTTTATTTCTTTCCTTCATAGAACTTCCTGGACTGGGAATAAGAATCTAATCCTCTTAATCTTGGTTATATTGAAAGAGAACTGCCTTTTCCAGTTATTCTGACGATCTTTTCAGCCATCACCTATCAGTAAATGGGATTTTTGGATATTAAATAGGATAAAATCTTTTCTTTTCTTTTTCTTTTGATTTGTATTAGCAATCCAATATTAGTGTTTACTATATATTCTTCTAACCTCTATCATGCCGGAATCATATGACAAAAGAAGCCAAAGAACCCTTAATCCTTCATTGACGATCCCCACGAAATTTGGAGTTTCTAGATCTTATTAGTTTAGTCCTGGAATTTTTCTGCTTTCCTTATTTAATTACTACATGAACTTCCAGAGCCTCGGGTGCTCAGCTGGCGACTAGATGCTCACAATTATGAAACCGATGAAGAGTTGAAGAAAATTCAGGAAGCTCGTGGATATTGTTACATGGTATGTCAAATTTATTAAAATGAACTCTCTCACTAGTGATATATGGACTTGGTTCCTTAAATGTCAATGTCCGAGCATTATGGCATTCACAATGAATTTCCTTCAGGACTTTTGTGAGGTTTGCCCGGAAAAGTTACCCAATTATGAGGAGAAGATTAAGAAGTTTTATGAATAACACTTGCACACTGATGAGGAGATCCATTACTGTATTGCTGGAAGTGGCAAGTGTTGAATTTATTGGTTGGGCTTTGCATCACTATCTGCCATCTATACCATGGTTGCTAAAATATATGCTTTGTCTTGTAGGTTAATTTTGAGGGATCGTAATGAGGGTTGGATTCGCATCTGGGTAAAGAAAGGGGCAATGATTGTCCTCCCTGATGGAGTATGTCTCCGGTTCACACTTGATTCAAGCAATTACATTAAGTTACTTAAGAGAAGCATGAGCCTAAATTAAAGATTAAATAGTATGATTGCATGCTGTTTACACATCGTCCTTGCTTTCCCGTGTTGCTCTCCCGCCTTCCTCTAGAAACATGATATGGTATTTGGCAACTGGAGTATGCGTTACTTCTTCTATTCGGTCATTTTTTCCAGATATGTCAATTACAATATGTGGTTCTTCTAGGCAATGCGGCTCTTCGTTGGAGATCCAGTTTGGACCCCATACAATCATCCACATGATCACTTGCCTGCCAGGTGACGTTTGTTGTCGTACTTTTTCCTATTGATTTATTACGATATGTAGAAACAATTCAGCACTTAGAAATGGTTAGGTCAATGATCCCAATTAGTTACTGGGGTGATGCGTTGCTTACTACCACATATGTACTTAACCGAGTGCCTACAGAATCAGTTACTACTACTCTATATGAGTTATGGACTGGAAGATAATCCGACCTGAGTGTATTAAGACCTTGGGGTTGTGCTGCCTATACACATGATTCCTCTCACAAATATGGCAAATTGAGCCCAGGGGGAAAGAAAAGTATCTTTATAAGATACTCTGAAACCTCAAAGGGTTATGTATTTATAAGTCAACAAGACAGTGAGAGTGTAACTAAGTTTGAATCACGAGATGTCACATTCTTAGAGGATGAGTTCCCTAAGAAGGGAGAGGTAGGTCAAGATCTAACCTTATTTGAGATAATGGATCAAGAAGTACAAAGATCACTTCATTTGAGTAGGAGAATTTTAGCAGATGATGAATTAGTTTCTCATCAAAGACCTCCTTCATCATCAGATGCGAATGAAAGTAATCCTTATACATTTAGTTGAAGTGACCAAATGAATCTTGTTCCAAGTGGGAGCGAGATGGTCACAGATCTTGTTTCAAGTGGGAGCAGGATGAATGATCTTGATCCGAGTGGGAGCAACATTGATCCAAATGGGAACAATGATGAATCACAAATAAGACGTGGTTCTCGTAAAAAGATTCCCCGCCGACAATTTGATGTTGAAGGCGACGAACTATTTATGATACTCCTACAAGAAGAAAACGAGCCTAAAAATATAAAAGAGGCCCTCTCATGCCGTTCTAAGGATAAATGGACAAAAGCAATGGAAGATGAATTGGAGTCTATGAGAGTCAACAAGTTTGGGAACTAGTTGATCTCCCTGAAGGATGCAAAGCAATTGGGAGCAAATGGATTCTCAAAATTAATCTCAAGGCTGATGGCACAGTTGAGAGATATAAGGCTCGACTGGTGGCGAAAGGGTATACACAGCAGAAAGGAATAGGCTACGAAGAGACTTTCTCGCCTGCTGTACGATTTATCTCAATTCGCCTGGTTCTAGCTATTGTTGCAAGCTTGGATCTTGAATTACATCAGATGGATGTAAAGACTGCCTTTCTCAATGGAGAACTAGATGAAGCAATATATGGAACAACCTGATTGTTTGATTGAAAAGGGCCACGAACAAAAGGTTGGTAGACTTTTGAAGTCTATTTATGGCCTCAAACAATCTTCAAGGCACTGGTATGTACGCTTTTAGAATGTTGTTGTATCTAATGGTTTTACCATGATGGATGAAGACCATTGCATTTATACCAAAAGATCAAGGAACAAGCTTGTGATTTTAACATTGTATGTAGATGACATACTTATAGCTGGAAATGATAAGGAGTTTATAACCGAGATAAAGTCATGGTTGTCATCTCAATTTGAGATGAAAGATATGGGTGAAGCTGCATATATTCTTGGAGTTAAGATTTCAAGAGATCGTCCAAAGAAATTATTGTATCTCTCACAAGAGAATTACATTAGAAAAGTTCTTGCACGATTCAATAAGCAAAATAGTAGCCCAGTTGAAACTCCTATCAGTAAAGGCCATACCTTGGGATGTCAGATGTGTCCTAAGACTCCTGAAGAGACAGAAAGAATGAGCCGAGTTCCTTATAGGAGCGCAGTCGGAAGTCTAATGTATGCTATGGTGTGCACTAGACCTGATATTTGTCAAGCAGTTGGCTTGATAAGTAGATATCTAACTGACCCAGGTTTAGCACATTGGCAAGCAGTAAAGAGGATCATGAAGTATCTGAAGGGAACTGCTGATTATGCCCTTTGTTATCAAGGCGGCAAGGATCTGCGATTAGTTGGATATAGTGATGCTAACCATGGAGGAGATCTAGACGAGAGTAAGCCTACCTCAGGATATGTTTTCTTACTCAGTGATGACGCCATATCATGGAGTAGAAAGAAACAATCATGTGTATCACTATCTACAATGTAAGCCGAATACGTGGCTCTCGCATCAGCAACACAAGAAGCTGTTTGGTTGAAAAAGTTCTTGAAACATTTTATGAATATCGCTGAAAATACTGAACCAGTATTAGTCTACTGTGACAGTGAGGCTGCAATATCTTCCACCAGGGACCCTAAGTTTCATTGTAAAACCAAACATATAGATATCAAGTATAATTATGCGACGGACATGGTTAGATGCAAGGTAGTGAATGTGAAGTATGTGTCTACAAAAGAGATGTTTGCAGATCCATTGACCAAGCCTTTGTCTATAGATGCATTCGTGAGACACACTAGGTCTCAAGGTTTGCGTAGACTCTGAGATACTTTATTTCATTATTTATTTTTCCGTGTTCACAAAACTGATGTTCTTTGATTATCAATAAAGTTGATTTGCATACATACATATTTTTATTATAGAATGTTATGTGCATTCTTTATTTTTTTTGATAAGTATGTCGGATTGACAAGATGTTGGCATTCTCACACAGGCAACCGCCTCCTAATCTTAGTGATGTGAGGAGACGAGACATGATTTTAAGCAAAATTATCACAAGGATAATTGGAGAGCTATTCGCTTAAATCAAAATGTCGCTTAAACAACGACATACGGTCACCTAGTCTACTTTTTGATTCTATTAGGGTGAAAAACGTTCACCTAGTCTACTTTTTGAGCCAGATGTGAGTTAAATATGATTTTGTAAATCAAGGAACTCAAATTTTGATACTTATGGTGTCTAAATATCATCTGTACAACATTCCTTTTGAGACAAAGACATATGCTCCTTGGGAAAAAGGAGAAAATGTTGTAGCACGTGTTTCATACCATGTGAGATAATGTCGACCAATTGGGTAAACATAAGTCCATTCTCAACTTATTGTTGTGTGAGACCCGGAGCTTTTATGATTGCTCAAGATTTTGTACCCTCAAAGACTCCGATCAGATACTTGAGACTTACTGTGGTGTTTGCTATCTTAGTGTGTTTCTAAATGACCGTGAACACAAATTCGATCTAGCGGAGCATATCTAGAAAAACAGTCATACTAATGTTAAGGGGATCGTGATAAGAGGAAGATCATTGATGGAGTCTCATTTATTTGTATTCACTGATGCACCAATTATAACTTATGAGTTTGAGATTCTGACATTATATCAAATGTGATTCATATGATCTAGGGTACTGGATACTTTATGATCTACTTGCAGGTTTGCACTTGACGAGAGACTATATACTCCTAACAGATGTATAGCACTTAGCTCTCATAGTATGATGGTTGCACGGTCTACTTCCCTGTATGAATGATTGAGGAGATGAGTTGAGAATATGTTTCTTAGACTAGAAGAGCACTCCCATTATGTGTGAGTGGGAGATGTAGGAAATATTGGATCCACCCATAAAGGGTGCTCTAAGGCCCAATAAGGTTATTAGTTAAGCGAGAAATCTACAGCACTACAGTTAGAAATAAAATTTACTGCAATATCTGACTTGTTTGGTCCCTCAGGCCAAGTCATTGTGTAGGATCAATTTTACAAATTAGAATTACTCAAGTTATCTCAGCAGGTTATGGGAAATGTTTCCATATAGAAGAGAACAGAAGGCTATTTACACGTCCTTGAGTCTATTTCCATTAAATTATGAGTCATAACCTTGTTATTGCCAGAATGTGTTGAGTACTCAAGAAAAGTACACTATCATGTCTTATTAACTTATATTCGTTTTTGATCAGCAGTGTAAATGTTTAGGATCTTGGATCAAATAAGATCAAAGAAAACCGATCAACGAGCTAGCTCGATAAGGTCATTGGACACAAAAGCAGTGGTAGCTTTTATCACATCTTCAAAATAGCTTTTCTATTAGATTCAGCTGCACTTAGAAAACCAAGAAACTTAAGCAAGAATTTTTCAATTGCAATGAATTATTCAATCGATATATTTGAATGGAACCATAGAAGAAACTTCTGGGTTGTTGTTGTTGTTTGGAACCATAGAAGTAAAAACTTTCATTGCTTCAGTTTCTTTAGAAGTAGAAAAATGTCTCCTTAATCAAGAGACAAAGGTAATACATCTCCATTCTTTATGGAGCTAAATTCATTAGTCTACCTAGTCAGATAGTGGTACATCTCCTCATTCTAATATCAAATTACTGTTTCTTCTAACTGTACACTCTGGAGATCCTACTTTACAAAATTGAGTAGCAAAATCTGGTGACTGGTTGATTTTCTTCTCACTTCTTCAAGCGAGATGTAAGATTAATGAACGAGTCCTCAGTGCAGGGAATTGTCACATCACCCATTGGATGGTCAAAGCCAAATTCTTCTTCAGCTTGACTGAGCAAGTCTTGAAATACAGGTTGACTCAAGAATGATATAGGGATTATGAATCTCTTCTTCTGCTTCTCCCCGACATACACAACAAAGTGACCCTTGGGAATATCTCCATATGTGGAAGACTTCTTGATCATTCGAGGCATACGAATAGCCATAATCTTTTAGTCTTAGTATGTTAATGAGAAAAGAAAGAAAGACTATGTACCAAAGACTTCAAGAGCAGAGAAAGTTTAGAATACTTTCAAGTTTTACTGAGAGATATGGTGGCAAACACCTCTTTGAATGTGTTTATATAGGCAATATTGGCAACTTATAGAACACAGCTGATATATATGTGTTGAATAGGAATTTGACAATGGCACTGTAGTATCATATGCTTTTGCCTTTAGGCTCTATATTAGTTCAAGAACAACAGGCCCTACCTTCTTTGTCAACTTGAGCAAGGCATCCTTTATTGTGGAAATTTTAAATGAAAAATGGAACCTTGAGCTTATTTATGCCTGGACCATTCGGATAAGACATAATCCTGGAAACAGAAAATGTCATCAATTACTGTCAAAAACAACAAATTAACATTAGGCCTTAGCTCAAGGACAACATGCCCTACCTTCTCTTATATCCTAAGAGGAAATTCTCTCTAGATATGAGACGTATGAAACAATATCTTATATCCTAACAGGAAATTCTCAAGTTTTGGTTAAATAAGAACAAAGAAGAAAAAACAGCTCAAAATGTGCATCTGCTGTAAGGTTATTACACTCAAAAGCACGCGAAATAGCTACTCTAGATGAAGGATGGTTAATGATAATAGGTGAATTTGACTATAATCACACCTTAAATAATCACCTTCTTGTGTAGTTTTAATGTTAAAAGTGATAACAAAATGCTCTTATTAGTGCTTTTCATGATTTGCAGGTGATATATGTATAAGGAAGGCTAAAGAGCAGTTTTGGAGTCAAAATTGATTAAAAAAGAGGCCAACTGTGAAATTTCCCAAGTGAACCATGCAAAACAGGCCGAAGATTCAGGCACTGGGTCCACCGCGGTTCCACCGCGACCGCGGCAGAACCGCGGTGGAAAGCAGCTGCAGAACTTCAAGGATTCCGCGAGGGTGTTTGGCCGCGGTTCTAGAAACTTCAGGGACCAAAGTGTCAATTACGGGATTTTTAGACCTAAACCCTATTTAAAACATTAGACTTCGCCCAAGAGAGGCATGTATTGATTTTTAAGGTTTCTTAGCAAGGAAAACCATTGTGAGAGAATACTCTAAACATCTTTCTTCTTTTCTTTTGATTTTTATGATGAATTCAATCTTAGTTTATTTTCCCATAGCCATGAGTAGCTAAATTCCTTGTCTAAGGTTTTGATGGAACCTATTGGGTGATGAACTTCTTGTTTATGTGAATACAAATTGCTAGTTTAATCTCTATTTGTTCAACTTTGTGTTCGTTGTAGTTAATTGACAGGATCCTCAATTAGCTGTGCCTATTTAGTGTGCATAACTTGGAAAAGAGTGCATATTTAGGGTATTGTTGAACAACACCACTCCTAGATTATTAGAGGAATCTATAATTGCGGGTTTAAAGGCGGGATTAGGGATAACGAAGCCTTGGGTGTAATCTAAAGTGAATCGTGCTAAATAAAGTAAGCTAGTGTATCTCGGGAGAGTGCAATAGTAAATTACTGTGATTACTCGGGAGAGATTTGCGGTAAGATTAGCGTTCATAATTGATAGAGATGTGTGGGTAAATTTGTATGAGCATAAACAGAAGGGATTCCATCAATAGGGGAAATCATTGCCTTAGCTTTTCCTCATAATTGTTTACAACCTTATTAGTTTAGTTTACAACTATTTAGTTACTTGCAAGCTAGTTGTTAAAGAACACTCAACTGATAGGTTAATTCTCTGTGGATTCGACCCTGGGCGTAATACTCGGGTTATATTTGCAGCGTCCGCAGAGTCCTTTTTCTAAGGCATAGTTGGGCGTGATTAAATTTTGGCGCCGTTGCCGGGGAGTTAACGGAATTATCAATTGCCATTGACAGAAATACAAAGATTCTTATTGTAGTCAGTTTTCTCTCTACCAACTCTTTCATTGAAAATTTGACGGTTGTTGATCTGGGTGCACAGGTGTATGCCTAGAAATTCTACGAGGACTGGAGAACTACTTGAAGGACTTTCAGACCCCGAGAAAACATTCCGGGCATTGAATCGTGCTAACAAAAGACTTCAACAACCCCAACAAACACACAAATTCGAAATTGACATGGGCGACATGAACGACCCCAACGTAAACGTCAGGAATGAGCAATTGGCACCTCCCATGCCTGAGGGTGCACTATATGACTGGGCACAACCCACAGCTGACAATCTGGCCACTGCCATTGTTGTGCC
>NC_031989.1:1736817-1743634 GCF_001879085.1 Nicotiana attenuata
ACAAGAAGGAATAGTCTTGGGGCACCAGGTGTCAAGCAAGGGAATAGAGGTTGATAGAGCAAAGGTTGATGTCATAGCAAAGCTGCCGCCACCAACTTCAGTCAAAGCCATAAGAAGCTTTCTTGGACATGCCGGGTTCTACCGGAGGTTCATTAAGGACTTCTCCAAAATCGCCAACCCTCTCTGTAAGTTGTTAGAGAAAGATCACCCTTTTGTATTTTCTGATGATTGCAGGGTAGCTTTTGAGGAGTTGAAGCAAAGGCTGGTCACAGCACCCATAATCGTTGCCCCCAACTGGGAGCAACCGTTCGAATTAATGTGTGATGCTAGTGACTACGCGGTGGGGGAAGTGCTGGGCCAGCGGAAGGACAAATTGATGCACCCAATCTACTATGCTAGTAGGACGCTGAGTGGAGCCCAGTTGAACTACACAGTGACAGAAAAGGAGATGCTAGCTGTGGTATTTGCTTTTGACAAGTTCCGGTCCTATCTGATAGGATCCAAGGTAATCGTATACACTGACCATGCAACTCTTAGATACTTAATAGAAAAGAAGGACTCTTAAGCCACGCCTGATTCGTTGGGTGTTGCTACTGCAAGAGTTCGATCTTGAAATTCGTGACCGCAAGGGCACTGAAAATCAAGTCGCTGATCACCTATCACGACTTGAAGGAGCTGAAAATGTAGTAGAAGTGGAGGAAATTCTGGAAACTTTTCCAGATGAGCAGCTGCTCGTTACCACTCATCAGGAGGCGCCTTGGTATGCAGACTATGCTAATTACCTGGCTAGGTGGTATTGTTCCTCACGACCTGTCATCGGTCCAGAGGAAGAGATTCTTTCGTGAAAGCCAATTGTATTACTGGGATGAGCCCTACTTGTTTAGAATATGCCTTGATAACATGATCCGGAGATGCGTCCCCGAGATCGAACAATCTTCTATCTTGCAGGCTTGTCACGCTTCGGCGTATGGCGGTCACTTTGGAGGAATCAGGACAGCAGCTAAGGTGCTAAAGGCCGGATTTTTCTGGCCAACGGTGTTCAAGGATGCTCACTTGTGGGTCAAGGGCTGTAATGAATGTCAACGCACCGGGAACATTTCCCGGCGTCACGAGATGCCCATGAACCCAGTTCAAGAGGTGGAAGTGTTTGATGTTTGGGGAATAGATTTTATGGGTCCCTTCGTCAGCTCCTATGGCAATAAATACATTCTTGTTGCTGTAGACTACGTGTCCAAGTGGGTGGAAGCTGCAGCATTACCCACCAATGATGCTAAGGTGGTGGTCGGGTTTCCAAAGAAGAACATATTCACCCGCTTTGGGACACCGCGCACAATTATCAGCGACGGAGGCACTCACTTCTGCAACCGGGCCTTCGAGAAGTTGTTGGCTAAATATAATGTGCGCCACAAGGTGGCTACTCCGTACCACCCGCAGACTAGTGGACAGGTTGAGGTGTCCAACAGAGAGATCAAGAGCGTATTGACAAAAACTGTAAACGCTACAAGAACTGACTGGTCAAGGAAGCTAGATGATGCATTATGGGCTTACAGGACAGCTTTCAAGACACCAATTGGTATGTCACCATATAAGTTGGTGTTTGGAAAGGCCTGTCACCTACCGGTAGAACTTGAACATAAAGCGTGGTGGGCACTGAAACAGCTGAACTTAGACTTGGAAGCTGCGGGCACGTCAAGAGTCACTGAATTACATGAATCTTGCTTTTGAGAGCACAAGGCTGTATAAGGAGAGAATGAAGAGGCTTCACGATCAGAACATCATTGAGCGAAATTTCAAACCTGGGGACAGGGTATTGCTTTATAACTCAAGACTGCGGTTGTTCCCGGGTAAGCTAAAGTCAAGGTGGTCTGGACCATTTCGCGTGGTTGAAGTGTTTCCATCCGGAGCTGTGGAAGTTGCTACTGAAGATGACTCTCGTACATGTAGAGTCAATGGTCAGCGGTTGAAATTGTATGTGGGTATGAACGAGCCTAAGGAGATAACCGAGCTGCATTTGAATGAACCCCAGAGGTTGAGCGAACCTTAATTGCGCTCATATGAGTCGTGTCGCGGCGTTAAATCAGGCGCTACGTGGGAGGCAACCCATGACATTGTTGTAATTGTAACCTTTTTAGTCTATTCATAAAAAAAAAATGGGCGTTAGAATCAGAGAGGGGCCTCGACCGCGGTCAAATGGCCTCTCTGAACCTCACTGCTCGCGGTTTTACCGCGACCGCGGCAGAACCGCGGCAGACCCAGACGCGGCCAGGTAAGTAGGTAAGTTAAATTTTTTTATTTTTTTAAACCTTTTTTTAACCTAAATAAAAAAATCAACCCCCCCTTCTATTCCCTCATCCATATTTCCGCCCCCCCCCTCTTCCCATTCCTTCTTCCTCTCACTTCAACTCATCTACCAACAATCTCTCTTCTCTTCCTTCTCCTTCACCTCCCCCCTTCCTCCCCAACCTCCATTAACACACCTCCACTTCTCCCTCTCTTCAACTCAAGTAAGTTATTCTTTCTCTCTCTCTATTTCTTTCTCTTCTAAGTAGTGTATTTTGTTAAGTTATTAGTTTCAACTAAACCCTAGTTAGGATTAGTGTAAAAATTTGAATTTTTTGCTTTCTTTTATGTTTGCCATTGTTGTAGTTGATGTTTATGAGGTTGTTTGGTGCCAAATTAATTAGGTCTCCATTATTAAATAATTGTGAAGTTGTTTTGGTGGCTTGGAGGCCTAAACTAGATTTTTGTGGTGTAGTATGGTATTGGGTCATGTGTTGGCCGAAATTTTGGTACTGTGTTGTATATTTTTGGGGTGTTTTAAGCCCAACCTAGGTTTGGGGTGTTGTAATTGATGGTTGATGATGTGTAGTTGATTGGTGGTATGGTTGTAGTTGTTATATGGTGGTGTTGTATCTCATGTGTAATATTGAAAGGAGTAAGTGTGGGGTGGGAGACTTGCTCTGTTTGTATGTTGTATTATGTATATCTGTAATGTAGTGTAGCGTTAGTGTTAGGTCAAAGTCGGAACTAATTAAAAAAAAATCCAAAAACAAAGTTAGAGGACTCTTCCTGATGACGGACTATGTGGACAGTACTCTTGAGGGAAGTAGTCCATGTAGAAATTTTTTTTTATTTTATTTTCTTCTTTTAGGTAGTGTAGTACCTCCCCCTTGGTTTTTCTTTTGACCACGGTTCTTTTCCAAGGGTTTTCTTGAACCGGGTTAGGTAGATTTTTTTCTTTTTGTAGTTTTAGGATTAGATGGGTGAAGGTCAGAATGTAACCCCAAATGTGCACACTTGCAAAAAGAACTTGAGAGTGTAACGTCTAAGCTTGTTTGTGGACTCATAATATATGCCTTAATTTTGCACATCTTGTCTTGCTTGAACACTCGTATGATTGTGTTGATGAACTGATTCGGAATGAGTTACATGCTAAGTGTGTGTGAGTTGTTACTTGCATCCTATGCCTGCATATGATACCTAGAATTTGCCATGTGTGTTTGCAAAGCGAAATAGAAGTCGTTTGGTCTTAGAGATGATTGAGGCATTTCTTTGTGCAACCTTTTATACTTGAGAATCCACCTGTGCATACTACCATAGTTAACCCCTTTGAGCCTGAAGCCTGTTCTTTGATAACCCTATAATGATCTAAAGCGCTGTGTTTGAATAAGCTTAATTGTTTGAACCTTTACCTCCTAGAAGCACTTGAATCACTAAAGAATATACAAAAGTCAAAGTGTGGGGTGGGAGAGAGTTAGTGAAAATAGGGAATCAAGAATGAAGGTTTTGATTGGTGAACTGGCAGTGTACAATAAATCTCTGGGGAAAAAAAAAGCCAGTCGTACCTAAAGAAAAGTGGGGGTCACAAGTGAAACAAAATGTGGAATAATGATTGGGTTGAACATAAAGGTAAAATAAAAGGAAGTGTGTATTAAAAGTGCTTAGGGAGGTTAGTCACTATATCCAAATATATCCTACCCGTCCCTTAGCCTACATACAACCTATAAAGACCTCTTGATCTTTGACTGAATGGCTCGATTAGTAGAGTATTACACTAGGGGCAAGCTTATGGTGTGTCTGTGTGGCATGTGAATGCTCTTTGCTGAGAGTGAGTGAATTCTTTCTATATATGATTCCTTGTTGTTGAATTTTATGTGTGTGGAACTTCTCTCAGATTTTGTTTATGTGAGGGCATGTGACTCAGGAAGAAAAAGTGAGTCTTCACTTCTGTTAGAGTAATTAGAGTGAGCACAAGTGTGTCTTGGCATGAGAGTCTGCATTTGAGATATGATTGTGCACTGCTTAGGTCGATCATTGATAATAGCAGGCGTGACATAAATTGGGGCAATGCATTGAACAGTTAGGCCTAGAAGTGTGGTTTAGTTTGCTCGAGGACGAGCAAAGGTTTAAGTGTGGGGTGTTGATAATAGGTGAATTTGACTATAATCACACTTTAAATAATCACCTTCTTGTGTAGTTTTAATGCTAAAAGTGATAACAAAATGCTCTTATTAGTGTTTTTCATGATTTGCTGGTGATATATGTATAAGGAAGACTAAGGAGCAGTTTTGGAGTCAAAATTGGAGAAAAGAGGCCAAATGTGTAAATTCCCAATGAAGCTACGCCCTGCCAGCCCTTAGGATTCAGAAAAATGGTTTGGCCGCGGTTCTACCGCGACCGCGGCAGAACCGCGGTGGAAGGCAGCTTCAGAACTTTAGAGATTCAGAGAAGGTGATTGGTCGCGGTTCTACCGCGACCGCAGCAGAACCGCTGCAGGCGCAGAAAAGTTCAGGGGTCAAAGTGTCAAATACGGGATTTTTAGACCTAAACCCTATTTAAAACATTAGACTTCGCCCAAGAGAGGCATGTATTGATTTTTAGGGTTTCTTAGCTAGGAAAACCATTGTGAGAGAATACTCCAAACATCTTTCTTCTTTACTTTTGATTTTTATGATGAATTCTATCTTAGTTTATTTTCCCATAGCTATGAGTAGCTAAATTCCTTGTCTAAGGTTTTGATGGAACCTATTGGGTGATGAACTTCTTGTTTATGTGAATACAAATTGCTAGTTTAATCTCTATTTGTTCAACTTCGTGTTTGTTGTAGTTAATTGACAGGATCCTCAATTAGCTGTGCCTATTTAGTGTGCATAACTTGGAAAAGAGTGCATATTTAGGGTATTGTTGAACAACACCACTCCTAGATTATTAGAGGAATCTATAATTGCGGGTTTAAAGGCGGGATTAGGGATAACGAAGCCTTGGGTGTAATCTAAAGTGAATCGTGCTAAATAAAGTAAGCTAGTGTATCTCGGGAGAGCGCAATAGTAAATTACTGTGATTACTCGGGAGAGATTTACGGTAAGATTAGCGTTCATGATTGATAGAGATGTGTTGGTAAATTTGTATGAGCATAAACAGAAGGGATTCCATCAATAGGGGAAATCATTGCCTTAGCTTTTTATCATAATTGTGTACAACCTTATTAGTTTAGTTTACAGCCATTTAGTTACTTGCAAGCGTAGTTGTTAAAGAACATTCAACTGAGATTTGAATATTTGGGAAGCTGGTTCTGAAGAATTAGTGGGTCTGAAGATAGTGGTTGATAGGTTAACTCTCTGTGGATTCGACCCTGGGCGTAATACTCGGGTTATATTTGCAACGTCCGCAGAGTCCTTTTTATAAGTCATAGTTGGGCGTGATCAGCCTCAGTGAGGAGGTGAGAGAGATTGGGAGTTTTAGGTTTAAAAGAGCGGTAAAGGTAGACCGGGGAAGACTTCAAGAGAGGAGATTAGACATGACATAGCACATCTTCAGCCCACCGACGACATGATCCTAGATAGGAGAGCATAGAGGCCGAGGATTAGGTTAGAATGTTAGTATATAGTCGAGCTATCTCTCTCCTTTCTTTGGGAGAATAATGGTTCTAGTTTAGAACACCGTATCTGCTCCATATTCTCCTTATCAATATTAGCAGTGATATTCTATTATTATATTATTCTTTAATTGTATTACTTTTATTATTTATTTTATTTTGGGTATCTTTACTATTTTTGCTGTCATTACTTTTCTTTTATTTAGTATTTTCATTTTGTTTTCTTGTTCTCTTGTATTTTTTTTCCACCTGTTTTGAAAACGCTTTTCTTGAACCCAGGGTTTATCAAGAATTGTCTCTCTACCTCATATAAGATAAGAATAAGGTCTGCGTACATCCCACCCTCCTTAACTCTACTTGTGAGTTCATATTAAATATATTGTTGGTATTTCGTTGCTTAAATAGATATGTGAGCTCATCAATACTCTTGCCGTTTTAATTTACATAATATAGTTTGATTTAGTACAAAATTTAGGTAAAAGATAAAAGAAATTAATTTTGTAATTCTAAACATATAATAATATCTATCACTACTAGAAATTCGGCAAAAAGCGACCACAAAAAGCGATCAAAGTTGGTCGCTTATAAGCCCAAAAGCGACCAAAAAGCAACCAAAGAGGCCTGGTAGCTATATTGATGGTCCCTTTATTTTAGAGACCAAAGTTGGTCGCTAAATGTAAAATACGTTATTTATTTATTTATTATTAATCATAAGAAGCGACCAACTTTGGTCTCTAATTCAAATATTATATTTTAAAATTTGGAAAATAGAGACCAAGGTTGGTCGCTTTTTTATTAAATTTTTAAATTTTTTTTAAAGATAAGCGACTAAAGTTGGTCGCTATATTTCCAGAAATTGTTTTTTTAATGGAATAGCGACCAAGGTTGGTCGCTTTTTGAGAAATCTGGGTTAAATAGCGACCAACTTTGGACGCTATTGCC
>NC_031989.1:1746383-1750897 GCF_001879085.1 Nicotiana attenuata
TTAGAACTGGGTCCCAGATTAGCGACCAAAGTTGGTCTCTATCTGCTTCCCCTTTAGTAAACGACCAACTTTGGTCGCTAACTTTGAATTATATTAATTTATATTTTATAATTTTTTTAAATAATAATATAATTATTAAAAATTTATAACTGGGTCCCAGATTAGCGACCAAAGTTGGTCTCTATCTGCTTCCCCTTTCGTGAGCGACCAACTTTGGTCGCTAATTTTGAATTATATTTATTTATATTTTATAATTTTTTTTAAATAATAATATAATTGTTAAAATTTTATAAGTGGGTCCCACTTTAGCGACCAAAGTTGGTCGCTAATTTTAGTATTTCTTTGACCAAGCAAGTCTGACGAGTCCGGTCAATATTTTGACCAAATTAGCGACCAAAAAGCTACCAACCTTGGTCGCTAATATATTTAAAATAATTATTTAATTATTTTCTCCAATTTAGCGACCAACGTTGGTCGCTTTTCTTGACAGACCAATTTTGATCGCCAAATTTTGGTTGCTTTTTTCCGGATTTTTAGTAGTATATGTAATTATAAATTTTTAAAAATTTATGATATTAAAATATATGTATGGTTATAAGAACTTTTCATTGTGAAAAATTAAAAAATGCAAAATTAATTGGTTTCAAATTCAAAAATATATCACTATTTTTTGAACGAACCAGTAAAGAAATAAGTTGCCTAACAGGAGATAAATTTAATACAGTAAGTTAATTACTTATCTTAATCTTAAGAAGTGGAAAATGACAATTACTTTACAAAGAGTATTAAACCAGTGACGACTGGAGAGATGTTAAACGTGTATGCTCTCCACTAAAAATGTCAACAAATGACGAATAATTTTTCACTTAATTTGTATACATTAAAAAAATTCCATATTATTAATATACTTTTACCTATTATAGTAGATTATGTATTTACTTTCTAGATTATAAAATTATACTTATTATGAATAAATCGATGTTGTTATGGTCTTTTAATTTGATTATATGTGAATTTTTTTATATTTTGTACGTGAAATTTTTATTTCAATTTTCTGAAAAAGAAAAAAATCATGGATATAACTAAAAGTCTACAACTACGAAAATAGTGCATGAGGCATGATCTACAAACTCGCATGCGTGACACATCATGTGTTAAACCTGCCACCCATCTCATTCTTCACGTGATTTCAATATCTCCACTGCTTTTTCCTTTTTCTTCTTTTTTTTATCTAAAATTAATTACTAGTAGGTAGCAATATATTTTAATTTCCACCAAGGGGCGACCGTAGCCTTTCAGCTATGAGTTCAATTAAACCTATAAATTTCGACACAAAATATAAATATATATATAAAAGTTTATTAAAATTTTAACAAATATTATATTTGAACTTATAACTTTTACAGTACAATAAATTTAATATTAAAACTTTAAAAGTTGAATTCATTAAATTTAATTGGATCTGCCTCTGCTTTCACAAGTTATCGATACAAGCTTTTTTACATTGTTTTTTTCACAAAGTGGGTTCTAGTTTAAACAAATACTCCAATTATATAAAAAGTAATCAATTATATTTAAATACTTTTTAGGTATTTTGAATACAAAAATATTCATGTTTTTTTTTTGGTAACTAAGTATTTATATTACCACTCAAAATTATTAATAACTTCGAGAGAAAAAAAAACAAGCGGTTTGGACATTTAGTCCCAAACTTGCTGGGCATCGATATGGATATCTACTACTCCACCAAGACAGTCTCTATGGATAAAAATTTAGTAACTGTATATGTCTATCTAGCCTATTCATTCTACATGTTTCCTGATGTATCTCTCTTATCACTTGTTTTGTCACTTGATCAGTAGTTCTTTGTTAAGTGTTGAAGATCCTTGCATTCTTTTCTTGCTACACATGGTATACTCCTCCGGCTAATGTCATCCTATAGATCTCTTCATTTGCAGTTTTTCCTGTTGCATGTTCCATTGCAAATGTTAACTTCATGTTGTCAATTACTGGCATTCCTAGTGATACCTTGCCATTTCAACAATTTGTACCATACTTCTTTTGCATATTTACACTTGAACAAGAGGTGGTAAATGTCTTCATTTTCCTTCATGCATAAGACGCACTCCATGTCATCTAGATTAGCCTAGCAAGCAATCCTTTATTTTGTTTGGAGTCTTCTGTGTAATGCCAGGAACAGAATAAACAACTACTTAGATATCCTACCATATCCCTTCACAAGTTCATGACTTAATATGATGTTATCAGTTATCAACCTGCCTGAAATAAAAGCAGATTGGCTTTTGTCCACTAGACTGTCCATATCACCTTGCATTCTTCTAGTGAGGATTTTGGATGTAAGTTTATACAACATAGTGCAGTAGGAGATAGGCCTGGAATTCAGAAACTTTTGATGGATGCTTGACCTTTGGGATCAGTGTATTGTAGTGCAATTAATAGCTTTGTTCATTTCCCCACTAGCTGCATCTGTCACCTCCTCTCCTATCACAGACCAGGATCTTTTAAAAAAAAGAACATTAAAACCATCACATCCCGGAGCTTTCTGGTCATCCATACTCATAAGAGCTTGGTACACTTCCTCTTTTTTTTTTTTTTAAAAAAAAATTAATTAGCCAAATACAAACCGTTTCTCACAAACACTTTTCAAAATAAGCTGATTTTTGAAGCTTGGCCAAACATGCTATAAGTATTTTGTCAATATTTATTCTAGCCTTGGTTATGTTAAAATGTAGTTATATTTATTCTAGCCCTGGTTATGTTAAAATGTCATTTATTTGTGTGGGATATTTATACTAAACTAATCAATGCAAATCATATGTTTTTTATAGACATATTCATCCCTTAACCAAACCAAATCATGTCGAATTTTCTTTTTTCGATTTGATTCGGATTAACGGTTTGAGCAATTTATCGATTTTCTTTGTATCATAATTGCATCACACACTACTAGAATCCCTGTAAAAAGCGACCAAAGATTAGCGACCAAATTTGGTCTGTCAAAAAAAGCGACCAAAGTTGGTCGCCAAACTGCCTAAAATAATAAAAAAAATATTTGAAATACTTTAGCGACCAAAGTTGGACGCTATTTGGTCGCAAATTTAGTCAAACTGTTGACTGGACTGGTCAGACTTGTTTAGTCAAAGATATACTGAGATTAGCGACCAATGTTGGTCGCTTAAGCGGGACCCACATAAATTTTTTTAATAATTTTATTATTATTTTATAAAACTTATAAAATATAAATATATTTAATTTAAAACTTGCGACCAAAGTTGGTCGCTAACTGAAGGATAAGTTGATAGCGACCAACATTGGTCGCTAAAGCGGGACCCAGTTATTATATTTTAATAAATATATATTTATTTAAAATAAATTATAAAATATAAATAAATATAATTCAAAAGTTAGCGACCAAAGTTGGTCGCTTAAATAAATAGAGACCAATGTTGGTCGCAAATGTGGGACCCAGTTCTAACATTTAATAATTTTTATTATTAATTTAAATATTATATAAAATATAAATAAATCTGATTAAAATTTAGTGACCAAACTTGGTCGCTAAATTAAATTCATGTACAGTTAGTGACCAACTTTGGTCGCTAAATTAAATTCATTTACAGTTAGCGACCAAAGTTGTCTCTATATGGTCAAAATTAAAAATCACTTTTATATTTACTATGTAAATAAAATAAATATAAGTCGTTAATACTTTTGTAATACAAGGGATGAATAGTACTACGAAGTGGGCGTGTGTGTCTATATATATAATATATATATACTTACGCTATATTATGCACTAAGTATAANATGGAACCTATTGGGGGATGAACTTCTTGTTTATGTGAATACAAATTGCTAGTTCCAATCTCTATTTGTTCAACTATGTGTTTGTTGTAGTTAATTGACAGGATCCTCAATTAGCTGTGCCTATTTAGTGTGCATAACTCGGGAGAGAGTGCACGTTTAGGTAATTGTTGAACAACACCACTCCCAAAGTATATGAGGGATCAATAACCGAGGGTTTAAAGACGGGATTAGGGAAAATCATTACCTTAGCACTTTCTCATTATTGTTTACAGCTTAGCATCTTTAATTTGCAGCTATTAGTTACTGTTAATCTTAGTTATTAAAAATACCATCAACTGTGATTCTCAATGTTTGGGAAATTGATTCTAAAGAGTTTAGTAGGTCTAAAGATAGTGATTGATAGGTTAATTCTCTGTGGATTCGACTTTGGGCATAATACTCAGGTTATATTTGCAACGTCCGCATTGTCCTTTTTATAAGACATAGTTGGGCGTGATCAAATCCGTCTATTATTTATGCATATATACACCCATATCTTATATTTTCACGCTCAAATTCGATACCCAAGTATTATATCTAGCCTAAGTAAATGTTAATTAAGTTGCAGATAAAGTACATATCATTTTTATACCTAAAAGTATATGGTATATTTTGTTTATTTAATTTTGTTTAGGTATTTTACAAAT
>NC_031989.1:1755317-1756070 GCF_001879085.1 Nicotiana attenuata
ATATTTAGGGTATTGTTGAACAACACCACTCCTAGATTATTAGAGGAATCTATAATTGCGGGTTTAAAGGCGGGATTAGGGATAACGAAGCCTTGGGTGTAATCTAAAGTGAATCGTGCTAAATAAAGTAAGCTAGTGTATCTCTGGAGAGTGCAATAGTAAATTACTGTGATTACTCGGGAGAGATTTACGGTAAGATTAGTGTTCATGATTGATAGAGAGGTGTTGGTAAATTTGTATGAGCATAAACAGAAGGGATTCCATCAATATGGGAAATCATTGCCTTAGCTTTTTATCATAATTGTTTACAACCTTATTAGTTTAGTTTACAGCTATTTAGTTACTTGCAAGCGTAGTTGTTAAAGAACATTCAACGGAGATTTGAATATTTGGGAAGCTGGTTCTGAAGAATTAGTGGGTCTGAAGATAGTGGTTGATAGGTTAACTCTCTGTGGATTCGACCCTGGGCGTAATACTCGGGTTATATTTGCAACGTCCGCAGAGTCCTTTTTATAAGGCATAGTTGGGCGTGATCA
The DNA here is from genome assembly GCF_001879085.1 of Nicotiana attenuata. Classification (NCBI taxonomy): domain Eukaryota; kingdom Viridiplantae; phylum Streptophyta; class Magnoliopsida; order Solanales; family Solanaceae; genus Nicotiana; species Nicotiana attenuata. The sequence continues at coordinate 1,755,854 of NC_031989.1, forward strand.
ATCACCCAAAACATCTTTCTTCTTTTCTTTGATTTTTCTTGCAAGTTTTATGATGAATATTGTTTTAGTTTGTTTACCCATAGTTATGAGTAGTTAAATCCTTTGTCTAAGGTTTTGATGGAACCTATTGGGGGATGAACTTCTTGTTTATGTGAATACAAATTGCTAGTTCCAATCTCTATTTGTTCAACTATGTGTTTGTTGTAGTTAATTGACT
>NC_031989.1:1759433-1759929 GCF_001879085.1 Nicotiana attenuata
GAAACTTCATCAGAGGGTGATGATAATGATGTACCAAACAATCAATGAATTTTAGACAATTTGAACTAGACAAATACAATTTGTTTTCCATTGGGTTGTAATAAGAGTTAACTTAGTTTGGTAGTTCTATTGAAATTTACACTTTCTTGGTTTTAATGTAGCTTTTAATGTTGTTTTTGTGTTGTTGTTGTTGTTGGATTATTGTTTGGTATTCTTATTGGAATTGTTGTTTGAATTGTTGTTGTTGTTGCTTGTTAGGGTTTTGGTATGACTGGCAGGTGGTGTAGCTGCCAAAACAGGCAGTTTCTGCCAAAATAATACACAGAAAAGCGACCAACATTGGTCTCTATTTGGTCGCTTTTCACGTTCAAAAAAAATAAATTTCTGGAGAATAGCGACCAACGTTGGTCGCTACTTACCCAGATTTCTACAAAAAAGCGCAACTACGTACGTCGTATTCGTTAAAACTAAAATTTAACTTAAGTTAGTAGTATAG
>NC_031989.1:1759940-1770434 GCF_001879085.1 Nicotiana attenuata
GCTATTTCGTTAAAAAAATAAAATTTCTGGTGATATAGCGACCAACGTTGGTCGCTAAAGTACAAAAAATAAATTAAATTCATGTATTTAGGGACCAAAGTTGGTCGCTAGTTTAATAAAATATATAAATTATTGAATAAAAAAGCGACCAACCTTGGTCTCTAGTTTCCAGATTTTAAAATATAATATTTGGGTTAGAGACCAAAGTTGGTCGCTTCTTAATGATTAATAATAAATAAATAAATAAAGTATTTTATATTTAGAGACCAACTTTGGTCGCCAAATTTATATTATTAAATTAATAAAGCGACCAAAGTTGGTCTCTATAGTCAATATCCGGAATATTTGGTCCATTTAGCTTAGAGACCAATGTTGGTCGCTAATTAGCGACCAAGTTTGGTCCATAAATAAAAGAGACCATCAATATAGCGACCAGGCATGTTTGGTCGCTTTTTGGTCGCTTTTGGACCTATAAGCGACCAACTTTGGTCGCTTTTTGTGGTCGTTTTTTACCGGATTTCTAGTAGTGACATGGTTTACCTAATTCTATGTTTAAGAGTAAAGTATGTAATTGACAAATGACAAGGCGTGACCTATTTAAACTCGTGAGATGCGATTTAAATGTTGACGTTTTAAGTACCGAGATATCTCCGCATACAATTTGAGAAATATTATTTATACAAAAAATAGTACTTATACACATTTAATTTGGTGTATAGTTACAATAAATTTAACATTTGACCTCAGAAATTAAATATTAAAAATGAGAATACATATACATTATCACTTATATTCATGATTTAGTAATTAAAAACTTTTACGCACACCACACGCTTATATTTATTAATTTGATATAAATACTGAAGGGAAGTGATACTATGTCTTGAACTACCATGGTCGGGAGGTCAATAAGCTAACTTGGATCAATAATATCACATGAAGGAAAGGTTTAGATTATAAAAAAGTGATTAAGGAATGCCACATTTTGATTAACCACTTAGTTTAGGAATCCTTTGGCCAACTTTAGATGCTTTAATTTAGATTATACGTAATTAAGGCCCATGGTGTGTAGTTAAAGCTTTAATACAGTGTCCTTTGCAGCTTGTTTGGATGGTTAGAATCCAGTAGCTTTTGCTCAAATAGTGTATTTGATAATTTGAATTCATGAAATATGTATAAATATTAAATTTAGAACCCAGTCATTAACACTTGAAGTCGTGGTCCCAAAATCCAGAACCCATAAGGTTGAAATCCTGGCTCCGCCTCTGGTTGTTACATATCGTTTCATAATGTATCCTATCGTATTATATGGTATTGTACTGTATCGTTTGATGAATACAATGTTTGGATAGGTTGTGCTGTTTGCCGTTGTTTTATGATATCATGCACAACAGTGTGAAGAATATACTTGCACTATTATAAAGAAAAAATTATGATACGGGGTAAAATTATTATATAAAAAGATAGGATAAATAATGAAATAAAATTATTTAATTATAATGAAGGATGAGATGAGAAAAAGAGACAAGATAATGACGCGACCACACCAAATCGGTCGTTACATAAAGTGGCACATTTCATCGTTACGTAACGACGGATTTAACGATAATATACAATAAAATTTAAGTAACAATCAAAACAAACATCGTATTTAAAGTAACAATACGATACAATTCATAGTAACAACTATCCAAACCAGAAGTTAATACCCATATACTCCAAATCTAGACTAATCTCATCTTTCTGTTTCCTAGGATTTTCTTTCTATTTTATCCTTTTTTGCAACTAATTACAAAACTGAAACCAATTATTCTAAAAAACAAACTTAAAACAATTCTTTTTAAAATCAAGTGATTATAAAATAAACAAAATCGAAACGAAAATGAAAGTAACCCAAATTAGAAAGCAATAAAGCGGCTCGGATTTAAATTCAAGAATTTATCAAAAGAACAAAAAAATGCACACGCCATAAATGTGGTTGCACATGTTTTTGTCATCTCCCCATCTCACAAACGTGTCAAAGTGAAACTTTGCTTTTTCCTCATTGTTTTAAAATACTCAATCAAAAGCCATGCCGACTGTTTCTCAAACAAAAATCAAGAAATATTACTATAATAAATTCCGCTTTAATATTTAAGAGTTGTGGTCAAATGAATAAAAAAAATTATTATTAACCAAAGATCTTGAGTTCTATATTTTTCTTTCGAAAAGTTTCTAGGTAAACACACAACCACTATCCTTCAGGTGCGCACTGGGTAGCCTGCTTACTGTGCAATAACTCACAAATTATACAGGTAAACCACACTAGGCAAACCCGATACGACGAGCTCTTACTGAAGAGGCTGCTGATGAGGGGAATCGATCCTCGATATTCTTTTTTGGTAGCAAGCATTTTTTCTTTTTTACGGATCTTACACAATACGAATATGAATTAGCTGAACTTCAACAGGAGTAATGAACACATGCATGAAACAAAAATAAAAATAAAAAAGAGGGAAGGGGGGGAGGGGGTAGGGGGGGGGGGGGGAAAGCTCATTTTTAGCTTGCGGCCGAAACTGTTTACATCTGAAAGATATTAATATGTATAAATTTGTATATTTTTTGTATATAATATTCATTTCTGTGCTATATACAAAAAAAAAATTATTATTGTCATTTTCTCAAAGCTCATTTTTAGCCTAAGGTCGAAACTATTTACATTTGGAAGACATTAACGTGTATAAATTTGTATATTTTTTTTTATGTAATATTCATTTCTGTATGCTATATAGAAATTAAAATTATTATTGTCATTTTCTCAACAAAAAAAAAAAAAGAAGAAAAAGCCCCTCAAACCAACTATGGTTAACTTCCTTAACCCTTAAAACCTATAACCATAGTTTACACAAACACATGCAGTTTGGATTTAGAGGAAACATACCCCCAATGCCCCTTCTTGTCTCCCCTATTTTCCCCTCTCTGCTCTGCAATTTTTTATTTGGAGTATTTCTCAAAAAGGGGGCAACATAAATATTTATTTCGATTGAATTTTGGCTAAAGTTGCAAACTTTGGTCTGTTTCTTGACTGCAGATACTGGTTTGTATCTCTCTTTTTTACCAATCTTTTTTGTTATATCCATATGTTCATTGTTATATCCAAGTTGCATATTCTTTCTGAGTGTTTTCTTCTTGTTAATGGTAACTTTGGGTTCCAAGATTTTGAGATCTGAATGTGGAGCTATTGAATTTTAGGAATTCAAGAAAAAGATCAAATTTTTATAAGGATAAGATAGTATTTTGGATTGGTTTATTTGTATTTTAAGTGTACTAAGTTCAACTCGTGGAGAAAAAGAGAGTCTTTTTTCAATCAAGATTCAATCTTTTTGAGTTTTAACTCATATTGGAAGATAAAATTGCAATCTTTAGCATCCGGGTATTTGTTATTATTTGGTAGAAATGAAAATAGAGATGGGTTTAGGGAATATGTTATGGAGTGATGAGGATAAAGCTATGGTTGCAGCTGTATTAGGAACAAAAGCTTTTGATTACTTAATGTCAAGTTCAGTTTCTGCTGAATGTTCTTTAATGGCAATGGGAAATGATGAGAATTTGCAAAATAAGCTATCAGATCTTGTCGAACGCCCGAATGGGGCTAATTTTAGTTGGAATTACACGATTTTTTGGCAGATTTCGCGGTCTAAGTCGGGGGAATTGGTGTTAGGATGGGGAGATGGGTGCTGTAGGGAACCTAGGGAAGGAGAAGGATCTGAAATTACTAGGATTCTTAATTTACGACTCGAGAACGAGGCTCAACAAAGGATGAGGAAAAGGGTACTTGAGAAGTTGCATATGTTGTTTGGTGGAACAGATGAAGATAACTATGCTTTTGGATTGGATAAGGTTACTGATACTGAAATGTTCTTTCTTGCTTCTATGTATTTTTCGTTCCCTCGGGGGGAAGGTGGTCCGGGGAAGTGTTTTGGTTCGGGTAAGCATGTTTGGTTATCGGATGTTATGAAGTCTTCGGTAGATTATTGTTCTAGGTCTTTTCTAATGAAATCTGCCGGTATGCAAACAATTGTTTTGATCCCAACTGATGTAGGGGTTGTGGAATTGGGATCGGTTAGAGCCATATCAGAAAGTTTAGAACTTGTTCAGTCGATTAAATCTTGCTTCTCGTCGTTTCTATCTCTTGTTAGGGCTAAGCAAGGGGGTTCTGTAACAGTTGTAGCGGAGAAAAAGGATGGAAATGGTTCTCCGTATTCCAGCTCTTTCGTAAGTGAGCAGCCAAATGGAATTCCTAAGATTTTTGGGCAGAATTTGAATTCTGGTTGTACCCCGTTTAGAGAAAAACTTGCGGTTAGGAAAGCGGAGGACAGGCCGTTGGAAATGTACCAAAATGGAAACAGGGGTCAATTCATAAATGCACGAAACGGCCTACGTGCTGCATCTTGGGCTTCATTTAGTAATGTGAAGCCAGTGAACTCGGTGGATCCCTATAGGCCTCAAGTCCCAGCAAACAACGTACGAGATTTTGTCAATGGCACAAGGGAAGAGTTCCATATAAACAACTTCCAACATCAAAAGAATGCTAGTATGCAAATAGATTTTACTAACTCAAGACCCGTTATTTCTCCAGCGCACACTGTTGAATCCGAGCATTCAGATGTTGAAGCTTCATGTAAGGAAGATCATGCCGGGCCAGCTGACGACAAGAGGCCTCGAAAGCGTGGACGAAAACCAGCCAATGGAAGGGAAGAACCACTCAATCATGTTGAGGCGGAGAGACAGCGGAGGGAAAAGCTGAACCAGCGGTTCTATGCATTGCGAGCTGTCGTTCCAAATATTTCCAAAATGGACAAAGCTTCCCTCTTAGGAGATGCCATTGCTCACATCACAGAGCTGCAGAAGAAGCTTAGGGACATGGAATCCGAGAGGGAAAGACTAGGAAGCACGTCTAGGGATGCAAATGCATCGGCTTCAGAAAGCACCAATTCAGAGACTCAAAACCGACCTGATATCAACATTGAAGCTGCCAATGATGAAGTCGTTGTAAGAGTTAGATGCGCGCTGGACACTCATCCTGTATCAAGAGTCATCGAAGCGTTCAAAGAGGCACGGGTCAATGTTGTCGAGTCAAAACTTGCTGCCGGGAATGATACTGTATATCATACATTTGTGGTGGAGTCTAGTGGATCCGAACAACTGACGAAGGAAAAGTTAATGGCTGCATTTTCTGGCGAATCAAACGCGCTACGGCCATCACCAGTAAGATAATAAAAGCATTATGTTTGACATAGTCTCTAGGCATAAAATGTAGTGGAGAATCCATTTCTTTATTTCTGCAAAGGTTTTAGTATACAACAATTCAGTTCAGGAATAGAGAATAACTAGCTATTGACAAAGTATCAGCAATTTTTTCTTCTGTATTTGTTTATAGTATATTACATGTTATTCATAAGAAAGCAAGATGAATCAATTTTGCAAGTTTAACTACCTGTTGCATTTAGGCTAGAATTTTAGTATTGTTATACCCCTCTACTATATGAAATATTTTAATTTTATCCTCTGATATACTTTTGGGTCAGTCATTCCTTTCTCATTAACAAAGTGTCTGGTATTTTCTTGGGGCAAGTGCACAGATAGTCTTTCTCAGGGATACTGTTTAGAGATTAGCCGGTACTTATTTTGTTCTGAAATTTTAAGCTAAAAATCCTAACTTCAGGATAATTCAGGACATTTTTGTCCCGAAAATTTGAACTGAAAAGTTGAAACTCATAACGTACTGGCTAATTCCTAAATAACAGTCCTTTAGAGTGACTACTTGGTTCATTTCTACTATTTTTTGTTGTCCTTAATGGAATTCCAACCGAAAGTATCACGAAGGATAATTTTAAACTACAGTCAAACTTCTCTATAATAGCCATTCACTAAAAAAGCCGAGTTTTTCTCGGAACTGAATATTATATTATGTTATAATATATGTTCTCTATAATAACACTTCACTATAACAGCCAAAAAATTTCGGAACGAACAAGGCTGTTATAGAGATGTTTGACTGTATAATCAAAAGTAGATGGGTAAATTTGACTTCTTTTTTTTGTAATAGTATTTTGAGACGTGAAATCCGTTCAATTCATGTTTGCCTCTGCTAAAAGCAGTACATATACGTGTGACAGTTGACTCCAAAGTATAACGTGATAAAAACATTTGAATGAAAGTGGAATGGTAGTAGTGGGTTGGGAAAATAGAGTTTTCAACGAGGAGAAAGTGACTAAAGTAATTTTATAAAAACGTTTTTAATATGGTAGAAATGTGTTGAGGGGTTTGTATTTGTCTTTAATTATGTACTTGACTTTTAAGATATGACCACAATTAGTACAAGTTTGGCTATAAGCATGAATGCATTCATAGCTAGTTAGCCACCTTTCATTAATATATCTCATGTTTCTATTTACGTGCCTTTTTCAAACTTTTCTTGTGATCCTATTTAATGCATTTAAGAGCACAAAATTTGTTGGCATTAGCCTGTTTTTTAAGGGATATTATTATTTTTAGCCCGCGTTAGAAATTATTTATATCTGATAGTCGAAAAAATTTATAAAATTTGTAAAATTTTTGTATATAACATACGGAATGTATATATATACAAAAAAAATATACAAATTTTATATATTATTCGGCTATTATCTTTACAGCGGCACAATATTATTTTTCCTTTTTTTAATGGCATTTAAAAGCAATGAGCACCACTTAATTTGATTTAGTGGTAAACGTGTGATGTGTAGGTTAGGCGCATAATACAAATTTGAATATTGTAGCTAGGAGTGGCAAACCGTCGGGTCGGGTCGGATATGGTTCGGGTCGAAACGGGTAATGAAAAAACGGATCAATTACCCGACCCGACCCATATTTAATACGGTTAAAAAACGGGTTAACCGGCGGATAATATGGGTAACCCATATTATCCATGACTTCTTGTATATGCTCACTTTTGGGAGAATTCTTAGTCTCCCTAACTTGAGGAACCCCAATTTGAGGCTTTACAAATGTAAAAGTTAGGCTCATTGGTTATCCATTGGTTACTCATTGATTATCCATTTTCTAAATGGATAATATGGTTCTTATCCATATTTGACCAGTTTTTAAAAAGTTTATTATCCAATCCATTTTTTAGCGGATAATATGAGTGGTTAACTGTTTTTCTTTAACCATTTTACCATTCCTAATTGTAGCAAATAAAAAGCTTGATATTTAAGCAAAGAAGGATAGACGGCACCTAAAGAAGAGCACCACGTGCATGCATTCGTTATGAAAGATAAGGTTAGGTAAATCCAATTTTTATTGAGAGATGATATAAACACTTCCTGCAATTTATTACTTCTCATGTTGTTTGTCTTTTGCACATTCCTTAAGAATCATTAATTAAATTAATAATTTGGCTAAATTATCGTAATTTATTGTTTATCCGAATTTAATACTACTCTTCCGCCCATATTATATTAATTTCTCGCCGCATTTATTAGAGTAAGGGTAAAGGTGAAAAGAATAATTAGTGTTAACTTGATTTTGTAAATGACTACTATTTAGACCAATTATTTTAGTAATCACGACAATTAAAATAGACTGGAGAGAGTAATATTTAGTACCAGACCAAATGGTAGATGCAGTTTAGGGTAGATTCAAGGTCAGAAGAGTTCTATATATCTTTTGAACTTTTGCCCATACAGATTGTTGAGATACTTCTAAACATTTTGGAAAGAAAAAGCTGATAATGTTCCAAAGATAAGCATGTGGCAGTGATAAAAGGTCTTTTAAAAGGATAAGGTACAAGCCATTGCGATATGTTTTTTTAACACAATTTATTTTCGAAAGAATTCTTTTTTAATATTTTATTGTAACAATAATTTTTATTTTTTCTTGTAAATATAACAATTTCTTAATAACTCATTCAAACACTCACAAAAAAAACAAAAATACAAAAACCTAAACAAAAAAACATAGTTATCCTGTGACTATAGATTATATACGATTATACACATAATTATATATATATATATATATATATATATATATATATTTGCGGACTATTTCTAATTTAAGCTACCGAAAATAGACTATTTGGATTAGTTCTTTATCAAAAAATGTAAAAGTGTGGACCAAACTCACCATGCAGGGACAGAAAGTTGACTATTCAATTCTGACATACATAATTGATTGTTCATGACCTAGCTAATTGAGAAGTTTTATTGTGTGTCTTATACAATTTACATCAGTTGTAAATTGTACGAGGCTTCTTTTTGTCTCATAAATTTGTGGACCTAAATCATACATTTCTGGGTCCACAAAAATTTCGGGTGCACAAAACTGTGAGACAAAAAAGATACCTCATACAACTAGTGAAAGTTGTATGAGACACAAAATAAAAAAATTCTAGCTAATTGTATACCATATGATTTTTATTTGTTTTATTTCTTGAATCAACATCAATATCATTTATCATCCAATTATATAGCTTAATCCGAATTATAAAGCTACGATACTTCTTCTTCGTAGCCTGAAATAACCACCGTTGAATAGATGAGTTTGCCTTTCAGGACCCTGCGTGAATGCAAGATATTTTGTGCATCGACCGACCTTTTACGTAGTTGATAAGTGGCAGTTTTAATTAAGATAACTCTATATTTTAAGTAAAAAGTATTAATGTATGATTTGACTGTTAGATCATGCGCAGCGGAAGCAAGCATACAACCAGGCATCAATTACATGTAAACTAGACAACGCAATAATAATGAGATCAGGAACACTAACCTCTTGAAATAGTTGCACAAATTCTCCAAGCAGCAAGAATCCAGGGTTGTAGTCTTCTACTATATGCCTAGTAAAACCTTGAACACTTTTGCTTTTGGGTGGGCAAGAACAATACAATTCTAGGGTTAGTTAATAGGAGAAACCTGTCTTCCTCTTTTTGTACACGAAATTAAGCCCTAAAAATAGGCTTAAAATCGTATGGATCAGGATTCTATAATTAGAATCCTACTCCAACTCAAAAAGGTAACTTTTCTCCCAAGCTACTTTTTTACCCAAGTTTGTCCAGGTTATTACTAGGTATAGCAGGGACCACAGAAATAATAAGAGGCTACTAATTATAGTATTAATTCTAAATTGGCATGAATTAATTCTTACTATAATTAATTGCAATTTATTCCACTAAAAAAATTGTAATTGAACTCCTCAATATGAATTTCGAAAATTCATTAACACTTATTTTAACCCCCCATGTTAAGATTTCAAATACCAGTTAATTAAATTAAATCACTGAAAATTTAATTCAATCAACTAATTAAATCCTTTATAATTCCGCTTAAACTATCTCATGTGACGGATACAAAATCCACCGGCCGGGTTTTCACATGAAAACTTATAAGCTTATATAAAGGGGTATTATCAAACCCAAAAACCAAGTCATGGATTCTATCAACTAATTATTATTCACAAATGTTATTTGTTATTGTCCAATTTATTAGGCATATACTAACTCTAAATAGAGTCGTACCTTTTGATAAATCAAAACAATAAACAAATTACATTGATCATAATAATTATATCAAGATTAGGAGTATAAGATCATTTAATGAATTAGAGAAAGTGTTTTATATGTATGCAGTACAAAAATACCTTTTCTCTACTTGGTCCGTTCAATATACACTGAGTATACTAGCACAAGAAGTTGGAATAGACTTACTCCCATAATCAAGACAAATTATACAATAATCTTGTGCTACAATCATCAAGATATTTTGTCCGATAATATCTTCGATTGTGAACATAGTTCATTAATTATGAGAACCAACAATTTAATCTTCTATGTATGAGCTAAGACTCCATACACTAAATTGTCTACTACATAATCAAAAGGACACACATGTTACAAATGATCTATTTAAAATAGTGCTTTATTGAATTGAATAAATTAAATAAACAATTGTTTCATAAAGAACAAAATATAATACTATGTCTAAACCGCATGGTTAATAGTATATCCCAATAATCTCCCACTTAGACTCATAACCATGCGTCTAATATTTTAACACCCATTCCTTCTACATGCTTGTCAAAAATCTTCTTTGTCAAGCTCTTTGTAAACGGGTCTGCCAAATTATCCTCCGACGCAATCTTCAACACTCTTGCATCACCTCTTTGTGTTATGTCCCGAATTAAGTGATATTTACGCTCAATATTTTTACTTCTTTTATGGCTTCTTGGTTCCTTCGAGTTTGCAACTGAACCACTATTGTCACAATAAAGTACAATTGGTGCTTGAACCGAAGGAACCACATTAAGCTCTTTCAGAAAGTTCCTGAGCCAAACAACCTCTTTGGCTGCTTCAGATGCAGCCACATATTCGGCTTCCATGGTGGAATCAGCAACACACGATTGCTTGATGCTCCTCAAACTTATGGCTCCACTCCCAAAGTAAAAACCATACTCATGAGGTAGATTTTCTAGAGTCTC
>NC_031989.1:1771688-1797298 GCF_001879085.1 Nicotiana attenuata
AAATTACAGAATATCATACAAAACATTCATGTTTTTAACATAGAATAATTATCCGAAACATGTATCAATGAATAACACGTTTTAATTTTTTTTCTATGTATGTTGTATTACATTATCTAGTTAGATGTAAGACGGCGTCTGATACCAATTGTTAGAACATGCGCAGCGGAAGCAAGCATACAATCAGGCATCAATTACATGTAAAGTAGATAACGCAATAATAACGAGATCAGGAACACTAACCTCTTGAAATAGTTGCACAAATTCTCCAAGCAGCAAGAATCCAGGGCTGTAGTCTTCTGCTATATGCCTAGTAAAACCTTGAACACTTTTGCTTTTGGGTGGGCAAGAACAATACAACTCTAGGGTAGTTAACAGGAGAAACCTGTCTCCTTTTTATACACGAAATTAAGCCCTAAAAATAGGCTCAAAAACGTGTGGAGTAGGATTCCATAAGTAGAATCCTACTCCAACTCAAAAAGGTAACTTTTCTCTCAAGCTACTTTTTACCCAAGTTTGTCCAGGTTATTACTAGGTATAGCAGGGACCACAGAAATAATAAGAGGTTACTAATTATAGTACTAATTCGAAGTAGGCAAGAATTAGATCCTACTATAATTAACTGCAATTTATTCCACTAAAAAACTGCAATTGAACTCCTTAATATGAACTTCAAAAATTCATCAACACTTATTTTAACTCCCCATGTTAAGATTTCAAATACCAGTTAATTAAATTAAATCACTGAAAATTTGATTCAATCAACTAATTAAATCCTTTATAATTCCGCTTAAACTATCTCATGTGACGGATACAAAATCCACCGGCCGGGTTTTCACATGAAAACTTATAAGCTTATATAAAGGGGTATTATCAAACCCAAAAATCAAGTCATGGATTCTATCAACTAATTATTATTCACAAATGTTATTTGTTATTGTCCAATTTATTAGGCGTATACTAACTCTAAATAGAGTCGTACCTTTTGATAAATCAAATCAATAAACAAATTACATTGATCATAATAATTATATCAAGATTAGGAGTATAAGCTCATTTAATGAATTAGGGAAAGTGTTTTATATGTATTCAGTACAAAAACACCTTTTCTCTACTTGGTCCGTTCAATATACACTGAGTATACTAGCACAAGAAGTTGGAGTAGACTTACTCCCATAATCAAGACAAATTATACAATAATCTTGTGCTACAATCATCAAGATATTTTGTCCGATATATCTTCGATTGTGAACATAGTTTATTAATTATGAGAACCAACAATTTAATCTTCTGTGTATGAGCTAAGACTCCATACACTAAATTGTCTACTACATAATCAAAAGGACACACATGTTACAAATGATCTATTTAAAATAGTGCTTTATTGAATTGAATAAATTAAATAAATAATTGTTTCATAAAGAACAAAATATAATACTATGTCTAAACCGCATGGTTAATAGTATATCCCAACAATCTCCCACTTAGACTCATAACCATGCGTCTAATATTTTAACACCCATTCCTTCTACATGCTATGATACTTCTTCTTCATAGCCTGAAATAACCACCGTTGAATAGATGAGTTTGCCTTTCAGGACCCTGCGTGAATGCAGGATATTTTGTGCATCGACTGACATTTTACGTAGTTGATAAGTGGCAGTTTTAATTAAGATAACTCTATATTTTAAGTAAAAAGTGTTAATGTATGATTTGACAACATGTACAGCATGAATTGGATGACTACTCCTAACTCCCACATAATTTATTCATAAAATTAATAGGATTTTCCCCAAATCAATACTCTGAATTCTAGTATGTCGTTATATTTTTGTCCTTTTATTCGAATTTTCTATTACTTGGTATTTTCAATTGGAAAGCACGAACTGGTTGAATATTAAGAAGCAATTGAAAGTCAAATATGTATGCTGGCTTCTTTCCTTTTTTTTTTTTTTTGTGGGTTTCTCGCCCGGTGTTTGGTATCCGCATTGGAACCGACTATATTCGGATTTGCGCCGCGTAGGGCCCCATTCGGGAGAAGCGCTCCCTAGCACGGATTTTTCCATACCCAGGGCTCGAACTCGAGACCTCTGGTTAAGGAAAGAGCAGTCTCATCCACTGCACCACATATTAGTATGTTTTTCAACTTTAACCAAATTGTCCCAACCCCTACAAAAATCTAAGCACCTTTTCTGCAATATATTTTTTTTTATGTGACGATAGTGTGCCCGAACCTGTTTATGCACACCTTGATTAATTTCACCAACTACTTCTTATCTCACACCAGCAAATCGTCTTTTTCGATATTTGAATCTTCTTTGTCTGCTTTGTTTTAAGTATATCCTAAAGTTCCTATTACGCCAATATGAAGATGAACAGTTGCTAGTGATATTGGTAAACTTATTGTTCAAATTTCAAATTAAAGCAGTTCATGTGGTCCAAGCCCAACTTTAATTTGGCTTTGCATTTTATTTAGCTACGTTGGATACCGCCAAGGATTGTCGTAGGATGAATATGATCTTTTTATTTTTAACCAGAGGTCTCGAGTTTGAATCCTTGAAATGAAAAAAGATAATAGTAAGGAGCACTAAGGGAGAAATTAAAAAATAGCTAGATTTACAAGTGTCACACCTCCTTTTTTATACACCCCGAGGAGGATAGGAAGTTTTTCCAATTTAAGTGACATTATTCGAAATGAGATTATTTAATTAATCAGAGTCGCCACTTGGGATAATTATTGGTGTCCCAAGTCACCGGTTTATTTTAAATCCCAAATCGAGGAAAATGACTCTTATTTATGGTCTGCGAATACAGAAGACCGGGTAAGGAATTCTGTTAACCCGGGAGAAGGTATTAGGCATTCCCGAATTTCGTGGTTCCAGCACGGTCGCTATTAATCATACCTGGCTTATTAAATTTATTTAATTATGTACTTTAGAACCTATGTGCATTTTACCTTTACCGTTTTTAATTTCTTTATTATTCGTGATTACGGAATTATCTCAAAACAAGTCACGCGTACGTGTACTCATTTTATTTAATGCGCTAAAAATCATGTCACGCGTACCTATACATAATTAATAGCACTTAATTAATATTAAAATTATTTGGCCAAAGTCACGCGAACGTGTACCTTAATTTTATTTTGAAAAACGACGCTTCAACCATGTCACGCGTACGTGTACACAATCACAATAATAAATTAAAAGTGCGCCTAAAAGTATACTACTGGTGTTCATTATTATTTTCCTAAGCTTGAGATTATTGAAAAGCCTATTATGGATATAAAATTGTAGAAGAGTGATGTAACTTAATTGATAAGAAATTACTAAATGGGTATTTAAGGGTCAGACCTAGAGATGTAAATTGACAGATTATTGCCTTAAACTTACTTTTATTTTCATCTTAGTTGATAACCTTGCCCTTAAAGATTCTGTGAACTAACTATAAATGGTACAAATAAAACAACAAACTAGCTACCTGAAATTAACTCGAGGAGCAAATGGACTTAAGAAGAACAAAGAAAGCATTTGATTATGGACAAACAACTAAAATAAATTTAGCATTAAACAGTGGACAACTAAATAAAACCATGTAAAGAATATTTAATCACGTATATAAATAATGGACACGAAATTGCAAAAGGAAAGTAGTGAACAAAACATATTTCAAAACCCATTTTTCATTTTTTTTTAAGATTTACGTAAAGTTCAAAATACTACAAACTAACAAAAATAAAAATAAAAATAAAAATAAACTTATGAGCTGCAGATTAAATAGGCAATATCATTAAACAACCAAAGTTAGAGAACTCAACCACATTAGAACGGCACACCAATAGCTTTCGAACAAGACAAGTAAACAGATTCAAGACATCATCTAATAATAATTTAACATAAAGAAAAAGAGGAGAATGAACTTAAAATGTATATATATATATCAAATAAAACATATTAAGAGTAAGATAAAAATTTAAAACATCAAGACTAGATCTAAAGGGAATATTTACACTAAATAGTATAGAATTTGGGTGGTCAAAAATTAAGTGTTCACAACAAGTGGTCATTCAAAAATAGCCACAGTTTCAAAAGTAATCGAAATTTAGCCACTTTTCATGTAAAGATAAATCTGAACGAAAATACTGTTCAAAATCTGGAAAAAATACTCCAGTATATTATACTAGAGTTCCAGTATAATATACCGGTCCAGCATAATATACTGGAACTTTCCGCATGTTGGAGTTCCAGCATAATATACTGGAAGTTCATACACGGATGCACCAATCTCCAGTATATTATGCTGGAACTTTTCGTGTTGCAGCAAAATAGTGGCTATTTTTTAATGACTTCGCAAATGCTGGCTATTTTTGAATGACCGGTCCAAAAACTGGCTAACTCGTGCTATATTTACGAGCAATAGCTTCCCTTTTTAGTAGTCTTTAAGCGGTGCGGATCAAAATTAGTCTGGGTTCTCATGCATGTGCTACCAGACGCTAGTGGAACCAAAAAGAATACCATGTCGGACTGGAAGCAAATTTTTCATCTTTAAATTAAGCTTAAATAGCATTAAAGACAGGAGCTAGAAGTCCGAATACAAGTTTGGCTGAATCCAGTGACTTTTGTTCAACAATGTACTTATATAAAAAAATTCAGTAATTATAAATAAAAAAAAAATTAAATTTTAGAACACAGTTATTAACAGAAGTCGTCATTCTAAAATCTATTTTTTTCCCTTTTATTGGAATTATTTTGCCTCTTCTATTTTCAAAGGAAAGCACCAATTCATTGAATGTCAAGCAGAAATCCAAAGTCAATGTATGCTTGGCTTCTTTCACAAATCAAGCACAATCAAGGCTTTAGGTCAATGGGTCATAGCTTTTTTATTTTTCATTTTTATGCTTCAGAGAAAATAATAATTATTGTTATTATAGTGCATATAATAGATTGCACAACTAAAGTAATTACCATCATAATGATTATTAGTTGACTGATTAAGATTAATATCAACGCGCATGTGAAATGACCTTTTCTCTTATTAATTTTAAATATTTTCTTGTTCAGTTGTCATGTGATCATTTATGAATCTGTCTATGTCATGGATAACGACCACTTTATCTTTAAATAATTAATGGAAGAAAAAAATATATATTCGTGGCAGCACCTGATAGCTCGATCTAGTTATGTTTTGATGCAAGATTTGGAACCAAACTGCCAGCAAATCAACAAATTAATGGTTTGATCAAATCTAGAAATCTAATTCACATAAGAAAGAACAAGGCAAGCAAATTATTAATCTACTAGCCAGATGTGCACAAGAAGCTCGAGCAGAGGTTCTCAAGCTTCCTTTTATCGACAAGAGTTGTGCTGGACTAAGTATTTCTTTATCTTTAACCGAAGGTTATCGACAAGAGTTGTGGTGGAGTAAGTATTCGTTCATCTCTAACCAGAAATTTCAACTTCGAACTTTAGTTATGGAGTCACCTTTATTAGGAAGCGTTTTACCTCCCATGTTGGACTTTCCGGCACGAATCCATATTTTTTAGGTCCCAATACATATACTGAATACTGATCACGCCCAACTATGCCTTATAAAAAGGACAAAGCGGTCGTTGCAAATATAATCCGGGTATTTAGCCCAGAGTCGAATCCCACAGGGAATTAACCTACCAATTACTTTTGTCAGCCTCACTGAATTCTCCGTAATCAACTTCCCAGATATTTTGAATAACACTTGGTGATATTTCTACTAACTATAACTGAATAAAATTAAGTAAACTAAAAGCTACTATGACTGAGTTGTAAACAAATAAGAGAAGGAACTAAGGTTGTTATTTCCCCTATTGATGGAATCCCTCCCTGTTATGTTTCGTATAGATTTGCCTAATCGTCTCTATCGATCATGAGCACTCTTACTACGGTAAATCTCTCCCGAGTAATTACGATATTTACTAGACGCACTCTCCCGAGTTACGCTAGCTGGCTTTTATTACAGCTCACTTAGATCGCACCCAAGGTTTTGTTATCCCTAATCCCACCTTTAAACCTTCGGTTATTGATTCCTCATATACTTTGTGAGTGGTGTAGTTCAACAACTACCTAAATATGCACTCTCTTTCGAGTAATACATATTAAATAGGCACAGCTAATTGAGGATCCTATCAATTAACTACAACAAGAACGTAGTTGAACAAATAGAGATTAAACTGGGCAAACTACATTAACACAACAAGAAGTTCATCCCTCAACAGAGTCCATCAAAACCTTAGACCAAATAATCAGCTACTCATAATTGTGTTCATAATAACAACAGCAAAATTCATCATGAATGATAAAAACAAAAGGAAGAAAGGTAGAACTCGATGCCGAATTATCCTCCTTGCCTCTCGCCTCTTCTTGCTTTGAACAAAACTATAAAAACCTTGATATCCTCTTTTTGGGCGAGCTGGACCTCTTATGGTTAAGTGGAATTGCCCCCAAACTTCCAAGTTTACCCCTAAAATTTCCGCGTTTAGGAGTGACTAGCGCGGTTGCGCTCGAACCGCGCATGGGCCGTGCTAATGGCATTCTACACTGTCGTTGCTTCCTGGACTAGCGCGGCCGCGGTCGTGACCGTGCTTGGGCCGCGCTAATCGATTTCAACACTGCCCCGTTTCTTCTGCTCTAGCGTGGCCGCGTTAAGGCCGCGCTTGGACCACGTTAGAGTGGATCAACTATTTATCTCTTCTTTTCTTTCTTCTTTCACACGTACTCAACTCCGAGGGGCTTTCCTTGCTTTAATTTAGCTCCAAACACTGTCCTAAGTCCTCATAAGCACGACTTGCTCCTGCAAAACATAAATTCACAATTAGAGCCATTTTATCATCATTTAACCTTCCTAGAACAGTGAAGCATAGTCGAGTTGGGGCATAAATAGTCGCCAAACTACATGAATCTATCCTATTATCAACACCCCATACTTAAATCAATGCTAGTCCCCGAGCAATCCACCATACTCTACAAAGGTTCCTTCACTAAGCTTTTCCTTAACGTATCACACCAAGAACATATCACCAAAGTTGCGTCTAGTAGTGTAACATCTTTGCCTCAAGAGTCGACTCTCACGTGCCGTGCAATATTCACACTTACTCAAATTACTCTATACAGAGGTCAAGACTTACCTTTCCTTCGTGAATCAAATTTCCTCACATCCCACAAGAGAGTAGTTCCACAAGTAATAACATTAAGAACAATTAGGAACTCAGATAGACAAAATTCACTCACTCTCAGAAAGAACATTCATATGCCACAAAGATGCACCATAGGCTTGCCCGTAGTGTATTACTCTATTAATCGAGCTCATTCAGTCTCAGATCAATTAGGACTTCATTTGCTTGTAATGTAGGCTACTGGACGGGTAGAATATATTTGGATATAGTGACTAACCTCCCTAAGCACTTTTAATACAATCACTTTCGCATTCAGAACCATACTTATGTCAGACCAGACATTCCACCACACTTCTATTTATAATGCCCCAAACTCATTTAGGTGCAATTGTATCAAGTCACCACTTATCAAGGACTACATTTACTTATTTTCTTTTCTCTTTTTTTTTTAAGTGGCGCTTATTCTTTCATTTTTCAAAACACTGCACCTTTTTTCTCTATTTCATTGGTTCCACTCAAAAAAATCAAACCACCACCCCACACTTTAACTTTTGCATATTTCATAACCATTCAAGTGCTCATGGGAGGTAAAGGGGTTCAAACAGATGGGCCGTTCAAACAATTGGGTAAGGCTTGTAATGTGGTTGCCAAAGAAACAGGCTTATAGGCTCAACGGGGTTAACTACGATGCATCGCATTTAGGTGGGTCTACTTTATATATCTGGCTTAACAAAGAAATGCCTATATCACTTCTAAGACTGAATAAAGCTACTATTTCGCTTTGCAAACACACAGGGCAAGTTTTAGGCATCAAATACAGAGCATAGAATACAATACAACTCACGCACACATGGCACATGACTCACTCCAGATTGTCTTATCAAAACACTCTCGTTTGAGTACTCAAGTCAGTTACAAACATACAATTTAAGGCACTCTAACAAGAATCAACAACTGAGACTAAGCGTCACACTCTAGTGTCTACTGTGTTCAGGTGTAACAACGCTAAGGGATTCTCTTCCTATCTCAGTTCATAGCCCATAAGTACCAAATAAAAACTAGAAACAAAATAAACAAAAACTAACTACACCCGGTTCAAGCAAAACCCTTGAAAAAGAACCGTCGCCCAAAGAAAAACCAAAGGGGAGTTACTACACTACCTAAAACAAAAAAAAAATTGGTATTTTCTTTAGACTTACTTCCCTCAAGAAAACTGTCTAGGAGATCTGTCATCAGGAAGAGGCCAACATATTTTTGGTATTTTTTTGTTCGACTTAAGTCATTCAAGAGACCCGTCGAGAGGTGTCCGTCTTCGGGCCAAGTCGAAGTTAATTAATAGCAACCAAAAATATCAAACAAGTCTATACAATTGTACAACAACAACAATCATCCCCACCCCCACACTTAAAGATTTGGCATGTCCCCATGTCAAAGAAATTAAAGCAGAGTAAGGTAAGGGGACTTCCCTGGTGTTCAGTCCTTATCGGAGACAGTGCCAGGGTCAAGGTGACACGCCCGACCCAAAGCACGCAGCCAGCCCATGATTTTCTTTTCTGATTTAGCGTTTTGGGTGGCCAAAGCATCAACTCGCGTCCCCAAGTCTTCGATCGTGGTACGCATTCCTGCCATCTCCTGCTCTAAGGCTGCTAACCGGGTAACCCGACCAACCCCAGATGGTCCTGCAGCTTCTGCAACCGGCGCATGGGTGGGCGGCTCGGATTCCGCTTCCTCTTGCTCATCCTCTCCCTCCTCAGATGCATCTGAGTCATCACCATCATCACCACCAAGTGCCACAGGCTCCTTCCTAGTAGTCACATTATCAACTCGAAACTTTGCCTCTCTGGGCACTATTCCATCCACACTCAAATTTTCCGGCACCCGGTCTGCCCGGCAAAGCCTAGTGACTAAGGAAGGGAAGAAGAAACCATACCTCTTCACCGGACAACGTGTAAACATCTCCTCATGAATAAGCTTGGCTACGTCAAAGTTATAACCATTTATAAAGAACCAAATTCATGCAGCTCGAGGGGCATTCACTTCCGTGGTGTTGGAGGACGGGAGCAGGCGGTTGTTGATGACATACAACCAGCACTTCCTTTCAAAGGTGAGTGCCGCTGAATGGAACTTACGCCCATATTTCATCCACACAATATCCTTGCCTGGCACACAAATTGTTTCAAAGAATAGCTCCCACTGAGTGTATTTTCTGCCATAGGCTTCATAAAAATCCTTCATTTCCGCCACAGGTGCGGGCAACCGGTATATTCTCTGAATAGCCTCAACCGAGGCATCCACAGCCATCTTGCGCACTGTTACTACACCATTCACATGCTCTTTAACGTTGGCATAGAACTCGCGCACAATCATCAAATTCCCATCATCTGGTTCTTCAAAGAAAATTTGTAGCCCACGCCTGACCAGCTTATTGTACAAGTTGGGACAGCCATGGTAGAGCGACTCTATATCCATGCCCCTCTCCGGTATTGGTTTCTTGGGAGACTTACCAGCAAAATGGTCCTGAGCTGCGGGTGAGACGAACCGGTTACTATCATAAGGACGAGCAGGAGCTGAAGCGCGCGCCCTGGAGGATCCAGCTTGGCCGCTGGATGAAGCACCTGTTGTTCGGCGTTTCCTGGAAGGTGCCATAGTACCTGGAAGAAGAATAGAATTAGCACAGCACAAAAGATGTGACTCAACTGCGGTTACTCAGACTTCACCCACACAATTGGTCACAATTACCATTGACACTCACTGTGGCATTTCAACAAACACTTTGTGGGCATCATCCACTGGAACTCCCACTTAACCATGTTATAAACCAATGTTCATCAAAATTGCCCCAATGTTACCCACCTAAGTTAAGATATACATTTACACCAACACCACCATCCACAAGCAACTATGTATACACTACAAATTACTTCTAAGAGAAAAAGAAGAAAAACTACTACATAACCAACAATTCAAAAGAAAACCCAACAAAAATAGGCAAAAAGAAAATCTTACCTGAAGTGTGAGGAGATTGTGAGAAGTGAAAAAGAGTGGTGGGGATGGAGTTGGCATTGAACCTTGGGGGTATTAAGGCTGGGATTATTTGGGACTAGGAAAGGGGCGTGTTTGAGTGGAGAGGAAGGGCCTTAGTCGTGGGGGGGAGAAGAGGGTTTTGAGGTGTGATAGGAGAATAGGGGGTTAGGGTTGGCGTAAACAAATTAATACAATTAAATTAACAAAATAAAAAAAATTAAAATAAATAAAATAAAATAAACGTTAACTGTTACAAAGTGGCAGGCGGAACGGTACTAGCGCGATCCGAGCGCGGCCGCGCTAGCAAAACAGAAGACTTGGCCATATGCGCGGCCGTAGCGCGGTCTGAGCGCGGCCAGAAACAGAATGATTTGCCATCTGCGCGGACCAAGCGCGGTCCAAGCGCGGCCGCGCTCTTGGGCCTCGAGATTTTTCAATTTTTTACCTGTTCCTTCACAATCTGATGGACTTATCACTCGCCCAATCTCACCTGCACTGGTTAGTACTTACTAAAATCAAAAAGAACAATTCTAACTACTCTAAAGTCACTATGCATTGGGATGCCTCCGAACCAGCGCAGTTAATGTCGTGGCACGACAGTTACAACAAGTCAATGGGTTGCCTCCCACGCAGCGCCTGATTTAACGTCGCGGCACGACGCAGATGAGCGCTTTTAAGGCTCGCTCGACCTCTGAGGTTCAGTCAGATGGATCACGGACACTTCCTTGGTTTCATCCATGCCCACATATGGTTTCAATCTTTGCCCATTGACTCTAAATGTGTGGGAATCTTCCTCTGAGGCAATCTTTATGGCACCTGAAGGGAGCACTTCGACCACCCGAAATGGTCCAGACCATCGTGACTTGAGTTTACCCGAAAATAGCCTTAATCTTGAGTTATAAAGCAACACCATGTCTCCGGGATTGAATTTCGCTCAACAGTGTTCTTGTCGTGCAACCTCTTCATTCTCTCCTTGTATAACCTCGCGCTCTCGAAAGCAAGAAATCGGAACTCGTCTAGCTCATGCAATTCTGTGACTCTATTTGTTCCCGCAGCCTCAATGTCCAGATTTAGCTGTCTCAATGCCCACCAAGCTCTACGTTCTAGTTCCACTGGCAAGTGACAGGCCTTCCCGAACACCAACTTATATGGTGACATACCAATTGGTGTTTTGAAAGCGGTTATATAGGCCCAGAGTGCATCATCTAGCTTTCTCGCCCAATAAGTTCTTGTGGCATTCACAGTCTTGGTCAGCACACTCTTTATTTCTATATTCGACACTTCGACCTGTCCACTGGTCTGAGGATGATATGGGGTTGCCCACCTTGTGGCGCACATCGTACTTTGCTAGCAATTTCTCGAAGGCTCGATTGTAGAAGTGAGTGCCTCCGTCACTGATAATAGCTCTCGGGATCCCGAAACTAGTGAATATATTCTTCTTCAAAAACCCCACCACCACCCTTGCATCATTGGTGGGGAGTGCTGCAGTTTCCACCCATTTGGACACCTAATCTACAACAACAAGTATGTACTTATTGCCAAAGGAGCTGGCGAAGGGGCCCATGAAGTCTATCCCCCATACATCGAACACTTCAACCTCTTGAATTGGGTTCATGGGCATCTCGTGGCGAAGGGAGACGTTCCCGGTTCAGTGACATTCATCACAGCCCTTCACCCATTGATGTGCATCCTTAAACACGGTTGGCCAGTAGAACCCGGCTTCTAGAACTTTTGCTGTCGTCCTGACTCCTCCAAAATGTCCGCCATATGCCGATGCATGACATGCCTGCAAAATAGAAGATTGTTCTATCTCGGGGACACACCTCTAGATCATATTGTCAACACAAATTCTAAACAGATAAGGTTCATCCCAGTAATACATGCGGCAGTCACGGTAAAACTTTTTCTTTTGCACAGAGGAAAGGTCATAGGGAACTATACTGCTTGCTAAGTAATTTGCAATGTCTGCATACCATGGCACTTCCTCAAGGCTTGTGGCGAGTAGTTGCTCGTCTGGAAAGGTTTCCAGAATATCCTCTGCCTCAACTGAGTTTTCAGCTCCTTCAAGTTGCGATAGATGATCAGCGACCTGGTTTTCCCTGCCCTTACGGTCACGAATCTCCAGGTCGAACTCTTGCAGTAGCAGCACCCAACGAATCAGGCGCGGTTTGGACTCCTTCTTTTCAATCAAGTACCTGAGAGCAGCATGATCAGTATATACAATTACCTTAGAGCCAATCAGGTATGATCTGAACTTGTCAAATGCAAACACCACAGCCAGCATCTCCTTTTCTGTCATAGTGTAGTTCAGCTGGGCTCCACTCAATGTTCTAATGGCATAGTAAATTGGGTGCATTATCTTGTCTTTCCGCTGTCCTAGCACTACCCCCACTGCATAGTCACTGGCGTCACACATGAGTTCGAATGGTTGCTCCCAGTCGGGGGCAACAATGATGGGTGCTGTGATTAGCCTCTTTTTCAACTCCTCGAATGCTACCCTGCAATCATCAGAAAACACGAAAGGGTGATCTTTTTCTAACAACTTTCACAGAGAGTTGGCAATTTTTGAGAAGTCTTTGATGAATCTCCGGTAAAAACCGGCATGCCCGAGGAAGCTCCTGATTGTCTTGACTGATGTGGGGGGTGGCAGCTTTGCTATCACATCAACTTTAGCACGATCCACCTCGATTCCCTTGCTTGATACCAGGTGTCCCAAGACTATACCCTCTTGTACCATGAAATGGCACTTTTCCCAATTAAGTACAAAGTTAATCTCGATACGCCTTTTCAACACTCGGGGTCAGGTTTGTAAGGCACTCATCGAATGAGTTTCCTACCACTGAGAAATCATCCATGAACACCTCCATTATGTCTTCGACCATGTCGGTGAATATGGACATCATGCACATTTGGAATGTGGTGGGTGCATTGCATAGGCCAAAAGGCATCCTCCGGAAGGCATAAATCCCATATGGACATGTGAACAAGGTCTTCTCTCTATCCTCTAGTGCAATGGAGATTTGGTTGTAACCCGAGTACCCATCCAGAAAACAGAAGTGGGACCTCCCTGCCAGTCTGTCAAGCATCTGATCAATGAAGGGAAGTGGGAAGTGGTCTTTCCGGGTGGCTAGATTCAATTTCCTATAGTCCATACAAATTTTCCAGCCTGTGACGGTTCTTGTAGAGATCAGCTCATTGTTATCATTTTTTACCACCGTCATACCACCCTTCTTAGGAACACATTACACCGAGCTAACCCAGTTGTTGTCAGAGATGGGGAAAATGATTCCCGCATCTAACCACTTAATGATCTCCTTTTTCACCACTTCCTTCATGTTGGGGTTCAGCCTTCTTTGGTGCTCCCTGGAAGGTTTGTGCCCCTCTTCCAGCAGAATTTTATGCATACAATATGCCGGGCTGATCCCCTTAATGTCTGTCATGGTCCACCCAATGGTAGTCTTGCACTCCGAGAGTACCTTCAAAAGCTGTTGTGCCTGCACATCTAACAAACTAGATGAGATAATAACAGGTAATGTGGAGTTAGGTCCTAGGAATGCATACCTGATATGGGCGGGCAGTGGCTTCAACTCCAGCTTTGGTGGTTCTTCTATGGATGGCTTGGCTGGAGGAGTTTCTCTTTTTTCTAAGTGTAGGGGCTCAAATTCAAGTGATCTCTCCCAAAAGCCTTTGCCCTCAAGAGTCAGCACCCATTCTGCCAATTCTTCCCCATTCACCTCATCTAAATTCATAAGACATGCAGCAAGAGGATCCTCAATAGTCAATGTCTCATCATCCTCTTCCAAGATTACATCCACGGCATCAATAAGAGAATAATTGGCAAATTCACTTGGTCGCCTCATAGATTTCTGCACGTTGAATGTTATCTCATCGTTCAACCTCATCTTGAGCTCCCCAGTTTCACAATCAATGAGGGCTCGCCCTGTGGCCAAGAACGGCCTTCCCAAAATTATGGGAATTTCTTCATCCACTCTACAATCCAGTATCACAAAATCTGCAGTGAACACAAATTTCCCTACCTGTATCAACACGTCATCCGAAATACCTGAGGGTCTTTTCACAGTTCTGTCAGCCAGCTGCAATAACATAGACGTGGGTCTAGCTTTTCCAATCCCCAACCTCTTATAGATCGCTAGGGGCATAAGATTTATGCTAGCCCCTAAATCACAGAGTGTCTTGGCAAAGGCAAAGTTACCAATGGTGCAGGGAATTGTGAAACTCCCTGGATCAGACAACTTTTCAGCAACTGGTCTAGTCACCACAGCACTACAGGTCTGAGTTAGATCAGTGTGGACAAGTCTTGGAAGTCGAATTTTCGGGACATCAAATCCTTCATCATTTTTGCATAACCAGGCATCTCCTTCAAAGCATCAATCAATGGAATATTTACCTGAATTTGTTTCAACATCTCCAAGAATTTCTTGTATTGTTCATCTTTCTGGTATTTGGCTAGCCTCTGTGGGAATGGTGTTGGAGGTCTCTTCTTCCCAGTGATTTGGGTTTTCTCTTTGTCAGACACCACCTCAACTACCAGTTCTTGGGCTGTCTCAGCTTCTTTCTCAGCCTCAATCTGTGTGTTGGTTTCTTCCTGGGCAGGCTGTACTGTCAACTCTGTCAGTTTTGCTGAATCATCTAGCTCAATGGGCACTGGTACAAGTGTCTCAGCCTGTCTGCTTTCTCGAGCCCTCTCTTGCTCCAAGTCTAGGTCTCTGCCATTACGTAGACTCACTGCCATCAGCTGCTTTGGGCCTTGATCTTTTGGATTTACTTGAGTGTCTGCAGGCAATGTCCCATGAGGACGATTATTCAAAGACATCGAGATCTGGACCATTTGCACTTCAATATTCTTTATGGCTGACTCATGTGCATCTACTCTTTCACTCATTTCGCATTTGACCCAATAACCTGCTGCATCATTGCCTCGAGTCTAGCAAACTCATCTTCCTGTCTCTCACCATGTTGCTGCTGAGAAGGATGATAACCCTGCTGCTGATTTTGGTTGTTATACCCCTGTGGCCTTTGGTAGGGCACCACATTATCGTGAGGTCGCATGGCTCACATATTTTCATTGTTGTGTTGCGGCTGGACTGGCCTATATGGATGATTCTGTTGGCCCCAATTCTGACCACCCTGTCTCTGGCCCCCATAATTAGACACATAATCATGTTCTCAGGGTAGTGATGATGATCACTTTCCGCATTCCATTGGCTACCAATTGGCTGACTAATGCACGATGTGCATAAGCCCCCATTGGTTGTATCTACAATATGCACCTGCTGGTTTTGCCCTGACTCTTCCACCTTTTTGGTGAGTATGCTCATTTGTGTCATTAAGGTGGCCATATTCTCTGCAAGAGTGTTGGCTGGATCTAAGGCCACTGAGTGAACTACTGGAGTGATAGGTGCATTCCTGGTTGTCCACCCCGAATTCTGTGCCATCTTGTCAAGCAGGATCTGGCTTTCTCTCCATGATTTGCTCAAGAATGCTCCACCAGCTGAAGCATCAACATTAGCCTTCACGCTATCTGTCAGACCCATGTACAACCGCTGCCCCAACATCTGCTCCGGAATACCGTGGTGCGGACATATAACCAACATCCCTTTGAATCGTTCCCATGTTTCTTGCAATGTTTCCATTGGTTTCTGTCTGAAGCTCAAAATTTCATCAATTTGTTGAGAAGTCTTGTTGGGTGGATGAAACTTATTCACAAATTGCTTGACTAACTCCTCCCAAATCGTGATGGAATTAATAGGGATTGAATTTAGCCAAGTCTGGGCAGCTCCTGTCACTAAGAATGGAAACAACAACAGCTTTATTGCTTCCTGAGTTATGTTGGGCTGCCTTTGAGTTTTGCAGATTGACAGGAAATTCTTCAAGTGTTGTTGAGGATCTTCAATGTATGACCCCGAAAATAGTCTCTTGTTTTGCAACAAATGCAGCATGTTGTTTGTGATTTGAAAAGATTCAGCCTGTATCTGCGGGACTACTATCGTTGTGGCCAAATTCTCTGCTGTGGGTTGCGCCCAGTCATATAGAGGAGCCTCTGGCACAAGAGGCGCCACTACCTGCGCAGCTGGGTCTACCACATTATCCCCGTTGTTGTTTCTGTTGTTTACCAGCTCTGCCATGTCTGGTTCAGGTTGTTAAGTTGATTGTTGTTGTTTGTTTTTCCGGTTGGCCCGATTCAAGGCCTTGAAAACTTTCTCGGGATCTGATAATGCTTCAAATACTTCACCAGTTCTCGATGAGTTTCTAGGCATGCACCTGTACAACCAAGTTAGCAAACGTTAAAATTTTAATGTATGGATTGAATATGAAGAAAATTGACTACACTAATAATTTTTGTATTTCTTTCAACTGTAATTGATAACACCGTTAATTCCGCGGCAACGGCGCCAAAAGTTGATCACGCCCAACTATGCCTTATAAAAAGGACAAAGCGATCGTTGCAAATATAATCCGAGTATTTAGCCTAGAGTCGAATCCCACAGGGAATTAACCTACCAATTACTTTTGTCAGCCTCACTGAATTCTCCGTAATCAACTTCCCAGATATTTTGAATAACACTTGGTGACATTTCTACTAACTATAACTGAATAAAATTAAGTAAACTAAAAGCTACTATGACTGAGTTGTAAACAAATAAGAGAAGGATCTAAGGTTGTGATTTTCCCTATTGATGGATCCCTCCCTGTTATGTTTCGTATAGATTTGCCTATTCGTCTCTATGGATCATGAGCACTCTTACTACCGTAAATCTCTCCCGAGTAATTACGACAATTTACTAGACGCACTCTCCCGAGTTACGCTAGCTGGATTTTATTACAGCTCACTTAGATCGCACCCAAGGTTTCGTTATCCCTAATCCCACTTTTAAACCCTCGGTTATTGATTCCTCATATACTTTGGGAGTGGTGTAGTTCAACAACTACCTAAATATGCACTCTCTTCCGAGAAATACATATTAAATAGGCACAGCTAATTGAGGATCCTTTCAATTAACTACAACAAGACCGTAGTTGAACAAATAGAGATTAAACTGGGCAAACTATATTAACACAACAAGAAGTTCATCCCTCAACAGATTCCATCAAAACCTTAGACCAAATAATTAGTTACTCATAATTGTGTTCATAATAACAACAGCAAAATTCATCATGAATGATAAAAACAAAAGGAAGAAAGGTAGAACTCGATGCCGAATTATCCTCGTTGCCTCTTGCCTCTTCTTGCCTTGAACAAAACTATAAAAACCTTGATATCCTCTTTTTGGGCGAGCTGGACCTCTTATAGGTTAAGTGGAATTGCTCCCAAACTTCCAAGTTTACCCCAAGAATTTCCGCGTTTCAAAGTGACTAGCGCGGCCGCGCTCGAACCGCGCATGGGCCGCGCTAATGGCGTTCTACACTGTCGCTGCTTCCTGGACTAGCGCGGCCGCTCTCGTGACCGCGCTTGGGCCGCGCTAATCGACTTCAACACTGCCCCGTTTCTTCTGCTCTAGCGTGGTCGCGCTAAGGCCGCGCTTGGCCCGCGCTAAAGTGGATCAGCTATTTATCTCTTCTTTTCTTTCTTCTTTCACACGTACTCAACTCCGAGGTGCTTTCCTTGCTTTAATTTAGCTCCAAACACTGTCCTAAGTCCTCATAAGCACGACTTGCTCCTGCAAAACATAAAATTCACAGTTAGAGCCATTTTATCGTTATTTAACCTTCCAAGAACAGTGAAGTATAGACGAGTTGGGGCATAAATAGTCGCCAAACTACATGAATCTAGCCTATTATCAAATACCGAGTCGAAAACCAAAAAAGAGAGGTTTTCAAGTTACTTAATATTCTACTATTAGAAATTACATGTAATGACATTCAAAATTAAGGCACCCAACTCTTATTAACAAGGTTAGATGATTCAATTCTTTGACATCCTCACTGGAAGCACATTGAGTATGAACAAGATTTGACTACAGCTCAATACAATACACTAAATGAAAAGAAGGAAAAAAAAAAAAAAACCAAGCAAATTGAACTGGCTGCTCCCTCTAAGGTCCCTCAGCTATCCCAATATCTGTTACGATTTATCGGACTTCCCATTGCTCTTAACACCAGTAACAATCGCTACAAGTTCGTTTGTCTTCCCATTAATCCTGGCCTCCGCGATAATAGGAATGGTTTCGCTTTCCCTCCCGTTGCTCTTCTCAGAAACTTGATAGTTTCTTTCTCTACAGTTTTTTGAGATGTGCCCCTCCTTGCCACAACTATAGCACTGCCCGTTAATCTTAGCTTCTGTAACAGGAATGGTTTCGCTTTCCTTCCCGTTGCTCTTCTCAAGGACTTGATAGTTTCTTTCTGTACAATATTTTGAGATGTGCCCCTCCTTGCCACAATTATAGCACTGCCCGTTAATCTTAGCTTCTGTGACAACAGGAAACGTTTCGCTTTCCCTCCCGTTGCTCTTCTCACAGACTTGATAGTTTCTTTCTGTACAATATTTTGAGATGTGCCCCTCCTTGCCACAATTATAGCACTGCTTCTTCGACAGGTCCTTTTTTCGTGCTCCAACTCTCTTCTCATGTTTATCATTTCTGTAGCGATTGCGACAATTTTCTTCCACTCTTAGATGATGCATTAACATGTCGAGAGACAGAACATTTTCATGCATCAACCTTGTACGACAGTCCTTCCAAGAGGGGGGAAGTTTTGCAATAATAGCACTAATATGGAAGTTCTCGTCTATCCAGATTCCTGATGCCATGAGAGAATCAACAATCTTGTGAAGCTCCTGAACCTGCTCAAGAATCGATATGCCATCAACCATTTGGAACTGCAAATATTTGTTAACTTCGGAACTCTTCGTTCCAAAATCCTCATCAAAAGTTGATCTAAGCTCTTCCCACAGTTCTTTGGCACTGTAGTTCTTCTTTGAGTATTCTTCAAAAAGCTTGTCGGATAGAGAGTTCAATATGTTGCGACAACTAAGGTAGTCATCATCAACCCATTTCTGTCGGTTTTCAAGAGTGTTCGGGCAAGGCTCACTGAGCACATATGCAATATTCAATTGCTTTAGGAAAAATTCTGTTTGATGCTTCCAGCAATAGTAATTTTTTCCATCAAGACGAATAGTCTTAATAGGCATCTGGGCAAGGGAAGTTGTACGAGAACTCTGTTGTATGTGTCCCTGAGGTGAGAAGCAAGGAAGGGAATTAGAAATATCAGCTTCTGTTTGTTGTCTCTCAATAGGCATCTGCACCTGAGAGTTAGTAATTATTGCTGAATTACAGACATCATCTCCATTTTCGTTTCTGACGGCAGAAAGCTTCCCCTCTTGATGGTTAACTGACTGGGAAATATTGGTCTGAATTTGTTCTCTTCCTTGAGCAGCCACGTCTGCTGCAGTCTGATTTTCACAAGTTGTCAATCTAGAAATGATAAATTGGATCATTCATGCCAATCAAATAAGACTAACCAAAAAACATTTTATGTTTATGAGTTCAGTTGTCTTTCAGTGATAAATTGAAATGGATTTCGGTGTTTATTCAGTTGGCTACCAGGATTCTCACCTAATTTTCGACTCCATCGTTGCAATGGCTTCCACAATAGCTGGGAAGCTACTCCTGAATGATGACCATTGTTGAGCACTCAAATTAATTCCTGATTTCATATGTAGGTGGTAATTGTCAATTCTTATGAAAAGAGTGTAACACATAAGAAGAGAAATAAAGGAAAAATTAAAACAATATCTATGCGTTTCACTTGACAAGCGAACAATTTAATGCAGCGAGAAAGCAAAGAAAAGACAATATTCACTGAAAAGCCTTTTCAGAATGATAAAGAAATCGACCTTGGGCCTAACTCAACCCCAAAAGTGAGCTCAAGAGATGAAGATTGCCCAAGATCATATATAAGGAGACAAATGGACTCCCACCTAACCATGTGGGATACTAACACCCCCCAACCCACCCCCACGCTCTGGCACCTGGAGCGTGAACAATATAAGATGAGGGCCCAACATCGGGTGAAACAAGAATTGGATAGGCGGGGCTCTGATGCCATAAAATCAAATGGAAGAAGTTGTATTTCACTATCTCTGAAGTATATGTACTTGTACAATTACTACAGGCCCTATCTAAAGTAAGTAAATATCCTACACATCTCTCCTATGATTTAGCTAGCTATATTAGGTAAGAGAATATGTTTACAATATTATGTAACACAAAATAACACTGACACAAGGATGCCTCAATAAAAGATTCTTTGCTTTAGACGGATTTGGAAGCACAAGTCTGATGGTGACTTAAGAGGGGAGAGGCGGAGGAGGGTTCACTCATAAGGTAGGATAATTAATGACGTTCAACTCTAGAGAAGCCCAGAAGAACGAGAAATTGGAGACCTCTTTGGTTTCTCCTGCTTTTCCACAACAGAGTTGAAAAGTAAATGGACCTTAAGAAGACAACAACCCATTTGCTCAACCAATGTGAGACATTCTAACACCCGCCTCTCCACGCACACGTAAGACTGGATATTTGTAGCATAGACAATACAACATTGGGGCCCAACATTGGATCAACCAAGAATAAGGATGGATTTGTCTCTGATACCATGTAAAGAAAATGAACCTTTACATAGGCGAGAATTGTCCAAGATCATACAAGGAGGCAACTGCCCACTCACTCCACCAACGTGAGACATACATTCTAAAAGTAAAGTGCATCATGTTACACTTTAGACACAACCACAAAAACAATGCTCTGTTGAATACACAATTGAACTAAGTCGGAAGTATGGAAGGTTTTAGATGATTCGAGTGAGTTGAAAATGGTTGTTAATTCGCAAAATACACATATTGCTAATAGGTCAAAAGACGCTACGGAAACATGCTTGCCCAGACTTCAACCAAACTAACTGGTCCCTATTTGCTTCCACCTTATCCCCCAAAAGAATAAAAATCTATTTAGTTTCAGACCAAATTTACAAGATTGAGCCATATCAAAATCAAAGTTCTATTATTTGAGTACTTTTGTCAAGGAAAAGGTAAGGGAAATGTAACACATGCTATCTCCCTATTAACTATAAAGTACAATTAGTGGGCATACATGAAACAGGAAAAAGAAAATCTAAGAAGTGGACTAGACTTTACAGTAGGATAAGGAACCCAGCGATGGTTTAATAACAAAGGGATTAGTAATTCTCTACAACCTATAACTCCATTTTACAATATCAATCCAGGGGGTTTGTCATCTTCCCTTATTCAATCTGATTACTAGATTATTTTTTTGATAAGGTAAATAATTTTATTGATAATGGGAAAATCTCCTGTATACAAGCAGTACACCAAAAAGTAAAGAACCTACAACATAATATATGATCCTCTACGAATGACAACAAATCTACCATACATATTAAACCTCATGGGTGCACCAAGTAGACTAATTAATGAGGTTAATTAATTAGAAGTCAAACCTTACTAATTTAATTATCTGTATAACTTCTTCATCAAAAAAAGTTATCTATATAACTTGAATATCAATTACAACTGACTCAAGTTGTCAAAATTTCCTTGGTTATCTTACGACAAATCTCAAACATGTGTTTAATCAAATATCATACTACTTGTTAGCTTTGTACGCTTCCATAGTCCTTGCTTTCTAACTATGGCTGTGACCTAAAAACACTAAAATGCTTCGATAAATGCTTATATATCTGCCCTGGAAAAGCCTAAATCAGAGTGTAGATAAGACTGGAGCAGAGGCGAAGCTACGATTTTGAGCATATGGTTTCTAGAATTCAGGTCAGAATAACTTACAGGGTTCGGACTAGATTATCTTCACTTATTAAATAGATTTCTTAACATAAATACAGGGTATGACCCGAAGTTACTGGGTTCGACCGAATTCGTAGCTACACTTGTAGCTCCGCCACTGGACTTGAGGATCTGTAAAAGCTTATTTTAAGTGGTTGTATGCTAAGTTTTCTTCTCCAAGGTCAGAAAAAGGTTCAAGAAAATTATGAAAACAGTGTCTTTCTTCCTTAGGTAGGGAAAGAAAATTAAGGTAATAGCTACAATTTGACGAGATATTTAAGAAACAGCATGAGAAAAACAAAGGAACTCTGGTATTAGTGGTTCGTGTGGATATAGAGTAAAAAATCAACCAATCAACTAGGTAACAAATCAAGCAATTCATGATTAGCTAAGTAAACTCACCTCTGGAAGAAGGAACCAGCTTTCCGTCTTTTTCATAAAAGTCACGTATTGCCACAAAGGGCTTCCCGTGAATGTCAAGAATCCCGATACTCCTCTTGTCTGACAGCTACACAAGAGGAACCAGCAAACTTAGGGAAAAATAGAACATATACGTTCATTTTAAGTTCTAAAACAATTTAAAATCCATTCAGTCAAATTTAGAAAAGGAAGTCACTCATCTGGGGTTCAGTCATACAAGCTATAATTAGGTCGGGCAATAACACAAAAATGAAAAATTGCATAGCAGAATGGAAATGTCATGTCTTTGTTCAGAACTATCGGAATATGCCACAAGCATTTTAACCATATACAAGAAATCCAGCATATCCTTTCGCAAATTCTTTATTCTTTTTCATTTGTTATCCCTTTGATTTGACCAGATATGTTATTTTTCCCGTGCAAAACAGCAAATATAGTAGCAAGAGTTGATAATCGAAATGCAGTGATCATGAGTTGCCGCATGAATCGCTGCAAATACAACCAGCAAATGATATAGGATTCTGCATTCCTATTGAGATTTCATATTCCACTTGCAAAATGGGATAGTTACAAGCAAAACTACTCAACTAGACCAGCAAAGGATACAGGCTTATCCTCGATTTTGTTTCGTCACAAAATTCACCGATTAAAGTTAAGAACTCATCAAATTTCTACTGATAATAGCTTTTATCTCGGAGTATCCATTCAACTGAAACTACTCAGCCCCTCTTTCTACTTTTTCCTTAAGCCAAAAACCGAGCGTTTTTGAGTTGTGCAATAGGCTAAAACAAGTTCAGCACAATAAGGGGTCGTTTGGTTGGGAAACAAGTTATCCCACGACTGTTATCCCACTCTCCCCTAGAGATAAAATAACACTACAATAGTACAATACTGGGATAACTAGTCCCTGGATTAGTTACACCGGTTTTATCCCAATCAAATGTGGCATAAACTTGTCTCAAATTTAATCCCGGGATTAATTATCCTTTATCCCTCGTACGAGCCCTAAGGATTTTACTTTGTAAGACTCCAATCATAAAAAAGACTTAATTTTCAGATTTGACCAGTTTGCACGCACCTGAACTATTCTACCTGCTAACTCCCACGAGCACAGATATCACCTATTTTTTTTTTTTTTTTTGTGCCTAAAACATCACTATTCTAACAAAAGAAAAATTAGCTGATATTCACTAACCTTACAAATAGTTCGACAATTATTCTCATTGGAATCAAGAAAATTCCCATTAGGCAATGAACCATCTGCTTCTTGTTTTTGAGTAGGTACGTTGTCTGCTGACAATTGTACTTCAGCTACAAAATCCAATGTGGGTTGTTCAACTGTTGAGAGTAAAAAAGACTCAATAACATGCCTTATAAACTGCTTCTCTTGAATGTTCAATATCTCAGTACCAAGCTGCTGGGCTACAGTGGTTCGAACACTGTACTCTGTTGCTGTTTCTATGTCAGCTGTTTTAAGGATGTCCAACACAACTTCTCGAATTTTTCGGCGTTTCGGTTCTGGTAGTTGTTCTTCCATTATTCACTGTGTGTGTGTGTGAAAAAGGGAGTGAAAGAAGAAGAAGAGTAAAAGTGAATTAGTAAGAAAAATTAGGGGATTAGGGATTAGAGTTTGAAATGTTTAGTATTAAGATAGATAGAGTAGCAGTTGAATAAGTAGATAGAAAGGGGGGGAAATAAAGGGAAAAAAAACAGAAAAGAAAAGGTTCCACCGAGATTTGAACTCGGGTTACTGGATTCAGAGTCCAATGTCCTGACCACTAGACCATGGAACCATATTTGTTATGTTGCCGCAGATTTACTTTTTTAATCAGTAATTAATGGTACCTCGTATAAAAGCTTAGAATCTGCAAACCGGCTATTTATGTAAGGATCTCTTTATAAAATGGCCTATATTGGTCCTGATCTTCAATCTCACCATTTGGTAAAAGACGAAGGCACCACTACATCTGCAAAACATCAGGTTAATTTTTCTGTTTACTTTCTTTGCTTCGTGCATTAATTCCTCAACTTCTAATTCTCAAAATTAGCAAACACGCATTTTGAAATTTTATTACACCACTTGTTTAGTAGTACTATCAAAGTGTTTGTGAAAATGTCTCAATGAAAGTTGATAACTTTATGTCAAAAATGTACTTTGCTCCTTATGTTTTGTCTTGGTTACAGATTAAGGGTTTTGTTGAAGCAGTTGAATAGTGATGTTTCTACGCCGAGTTGCATCAAATACATTACCTCTATCGAGAAGGTTATTTTGCAGTATTGGTAGCCATGATATTTCCAAAGCTATTTCTGAGCTTAATCAGGTATGTATATCATAATTATGTGCTGGATATTTCATTGTTTGAAGGCTGGATATTGTTCTGCTAAACACATTTTTAAATTATATCAACTGATTGAAATTTTTCTGTTTCTTTCTTTTTTTAAATTAAACAATTGACAAGAATCTCATCGTTTATTATCTGGGCCAACTGACGGATCAAATGGCTTGGGTGTCGATAAGTACTGAGCTGAAAACTCTTTCTTAAAATAGTGTTCATCCAAGAAAGTCTTTTCTAATAAAAAAAAATGCCACTTTACTTGAGAAGATGCAGATAAAAGGCCAATTGGCTCTCATTATCCCCAAAAGAAAGGCGCCAATCGCCTCTTGTCAGCTTCTATAGAGTAAACCATGGAGTTTATTCAAGAACCATTTATCTTAGTTGGTCTGGGTCAGAATGTATGCTTATTTCTCAATCAGAGCTTTGAAAATGACATGGTCTGCGGAGCGTAAATATGAGCCTTGAAAGTTAATACAGGACTCTTATAGCCCGTTTGGCCAAGCTTCTAAAATCAGCTTATTTTGAGAAGTGTTTTTCTCAAAAGTACTTTTAAAAAAAGTGCAAGTAGTTTGTGTTTGGCTAATTAATTAGAAAAGCACTTTTGAGCAGTAATTAGTGTTTGGCCAAGCTTTTGAAAACTGCTTCTAAGTGTATTTTTCTCAGAAAAGTGCTTTTGGAGAGAAGCTATTTTTTTCTGCTTCTGCTTCTCCTCAAAAGCACTTTTTTTTCCTTTCCAAAAGCTTGGCCGAACACCTCAATTTTTTGCCAAAAGTGTTTTTGGCCAAAAAAAGCACTTTTGGCTAAAAAAAAAGCTTGGCCAAACAGGCTAACCAAAAGAGAAAATTGTGTGTGTGTGTGTGTGTGGTGGGGTGGG
>NC_031989.1:1797318-1863199 GCF_001879085.1 Nicotiana attenuata
GGAGGGATACGGAGCTATTATTTTGCAAAAGAAGAAGTTAAGTTTCTAATATCACATTCTAATTGTTTTTTACTTACGAGGGAGATATTAGTTGCATAATTGAGGTTGAAGCTTGTAAAAATATCGCTCATCTTCTTACCAGGAAATGGAATCTGTGTTTGGTGAACCTCCTCCATCTAGCCTTTCGGGTTCCATTGACAATCAAAGTATGGCACAAGACGTGAAGCTTAGTACTGAAGAAATGGATGGTAAAGAATCTTTCACTGGATTGACACATATTGGCAGCAAAGGTGAAGCTCAAATGGTGGATGTATCTCATAAAGATATTAGCAAGAGAGTGGCCATTGCACATGGCAAGGTTATTTTAGGACGTGAGGTGTTTGATTTGGTTTCAGCTAATCAAATGGGAAAAGGAGATGTCCTCAGTGTAGCAAAGTTAGCTGGAATTTGTGGAGCGAAGCAAACAAGTAATCTCATCCCACTATGTCATAACATCAACTTGATGCATGTCCGTGTAGACTTGGCTTTGAACCCTCATGATTTTAGTGTTGAAATAAAAGGAGAAGCTGCTTCAGATGGAAAAACTGGTGTGGAGATGGAAGCATTGACAGCAGTAACCGTTGCTGGCCTAACAGTGTATGACATGTGCAAGGCCGCTTCAAAATATATCCAGATTACAGATATCAGGCTTGAACATAAAACTGGAGGCAAAAGTGGGGACTGGTCCAGGGACAAATGATCACTACATAAGGAAATGAGAAGACAAGTGCATTAAGGGCATGAAAGTCAGGTGCTAGTTGAGACGATGCACGCCACTTTCATTTAGTGTTCGTTTTCTATAGGAAGTGGTATCGCTATATTATGATATAAGTAGATGGCTAGTTAAGACATGTCGATACAAGTCATTATTCATCTGATGTTGATTTTAACCAGGATGTGTTAAATATTTGTTTGAGAATGTTTTCCTCACACTCTTATCTGTTAACTACTGTACTAATTATTTTGTTGTAGTTAATTAGATTTAGTTACAGGAGCATAAAATAACTTCACACAGCCAAACTTCTTCGAGTTTCAGAGCAAGCCTTACATGAAATTTACCCCCTGAATACACTGGTAAATATTGTAAGAGCTTGACATTTAGCTAATTTTGTTAAACATCTTATGATTTTATGCTAACTTCTATCAGTGCATTGATGTTGCTTTATGTCCCTTTCTTCCATCTTTTGTTTTGACAACTTTTGGTCCAGGGGAGACATTTTTTTAAAATTTCAATAATAACAACTATGCCTTAGTTTCAAACAAGTTAAGGGTCGACTATATGAATCCTCGCCGCTTCATATAAGTTCAATTTCATGTCACATTTTTGAAATATCAAACTTACCTTATATAGTTACACTGAGATTTAAAGGTTTTAGGTATTGATCTTTGTTGTATCATTTTCTTTCATATATGCTCCCTACATTTTGTCTTAGCCAGATATAGAATTATTATCTACTCTTCACCTTAACTATAATTCTTTACATTAATTGTTGGTAGATACTACTAATTAAAGAAAATTCATGTTTAAGACTGGTTAAAGGGCAGTTCAGGATGCTGACAACATCAACCTTAGGGACTAAAACAGAAACTGCTTGTTTTCTAATTCTTTTTGTCATTATTTTCTAATTTGATGAATAAGTCCCCGTCTATTTATTTCAAGAATAGAATTTACTCTTGTTTCTCTTTTACGTTTTAACATTCTATAAACAAGTCAATCTTGCTTTTCAGATAGCAAAGAGAGTTAGTGACAGAATTTAAATTAAAAAGTATCCCTTAGAAAAGGCGAAATATATAAATGGCCCCTCCAAGTTGTCCACAACGGTCATTTGAACACCTCAACAGACCTATTTATCAAGTAGACACCTCAAGCTATGTTTTAATGTGTCTCTTAAACCCTTCAAAGTGACATGGCAAAATGTGTGTACTACACTCGCCTTGCAGCAAGTGAAGCCTTTAAAAATTGTGTTTATTTCTTTTCTTTTTTTAATTTAACTGGTGGAGCCCACTTATGCTCCCCTTCTTCTCCAAAATTTTCTTCCACTATCTTCTCCACCTTAACCCACTAATCTCAACGCCACACTTCACCATTAAAAGGAAGTCCCAGCATAATTAAAGTTAGAAAATCATCATAATTCTGTTCGGCAAAATCCTTAGAAAATTCATCCCGTTACCCCTTGGCCATCAGTAAGCACATCATTTGCAGCTTTAAAATCCTTTCTCCACCCTAAATAATCCACAAAGAAAGACACAACTTCATCATCAAGTTTGAAACTTTCTTTGGATTTAACCCATTTGAAAAACCCTAGAACAGTTCTGCCAGCATCTGGGGAAAGATTGAGTGTGGTAAGGATCAGGGAAGGCGTTAAAGTTTGGTGGGAGAAAGAAAGATGGAGTCTTTCCGGAATGGAGAGAGATTCGGCGTCCAGTTGTTTGACAAGCTCAGACGATAAAGACTGAGCAATTGTTTCTTCTTGATCCTTTACAGGATCGGATGAAAAGGGTTTAAAACTGGTGCAATATAGTGAAAACGGAAATGGGTCATGGGTCAGTGATGAAGTGAAAAGGTGGGTTTTGGAAAGGGAGAATTGGGAACAGGGAAGGTGGTGGGATTGATTAGTCGCCGACAAAGAAATACAGCGGCGAAGCAGTGTTCGAAGGTGGAGGCGTGGGCAGAAGTTGGGTTTTGGGTTTTCCTTTTGTTTTTTTAGTTTATTGAATTTCTTTTTAAATTATTGTTTATCATTTTAATTCAGCATTACACGTGTTATTATTTTATTGGTTCATTTACCACGTAACCAGCGATTGCATTTCACGCATGTGATTTGTTGAACGAAGGTGTCCAAATGATACACATATATATTCGGTAAAGTGTCTAGTTGGATATTTGGGTAGTTGAGATGTTCAAGTGACCGTTGTAGACAACTTAAAGGGACCCTTTATGTATTTCGCCCTTAGAAAATACGACAAGTGAAAGGGTGTCTTTTCTTTTTGCTTTTTACTTTTTTAAGAGCCCTATTTGCATTTAATATAGCCATATGGAAAACATATGGAGATGGTTCAGGATGCATTGGAGAAGGTCAAGGTGATTCAGGACAGACTCCGTACAGCCCAGTCTAGACAGAAGAGTTACGCGGACAGGAAGGTTCGTGATGTTTCATATATGGTTGGTGAGCGGGTTCTACTTCGGGTCTCGCCTATGAAGGGCGTCATGAGGTTTAGAAAGAAAGGGAAGCTGAGTCCGAGGTTTACTGGCCCTTTTGAGATCTTGAGGCGAGTTGGGGAGGTTGCCTATGAGCTTGCCCTACCTCCCAGCTTGGCCGGAGTTCATCCGGTATTTCATGTTTCGATGCTCCGGAGGTATCACGGTGATCCGTCGCACGTGTTAGATTTCAGTTCAGTCCAGTTGGACAAGGATCTATCCTATGTTGAGGAGCCAGTGGCTATTTTGGACAGGCAGATCAGAAAGTTGAGGTCAAAGAACATAGCTTCAGTAAAGGTTCAGTGGCAGGGTCAGCCGGCCGTTGAGGCGACTTGGGAGACCGAGCAGGATATGCGCAGCCAGTACCCTCATCTTTTCACTACTTCAGGTATGTTCTCTATGCTCGTTCGAGGACGAACGAATGTTTAAGTGTAGGAGGATATAACGACCCGGCCGGTCGTTTTTGGAAATTACGCCCCGATCCCCCATTAACTATTTCCCCTAAGTTCATTTCTGCTATTTTGATTTGCCGGGACGTTCGGTGTTGAGTTTCGGAGAGTTTTGGGACATTTAGTCCCTAAACGAGAGCTTAAGTGTTAAAAAATGGTCCGTAGTCGGAACAGTGTGAAGACGACCTCGGAATGGAAATCCGATGGTTCCGTTAGCTCCGTTAGGTGATTTCGAGGTTGGGAGCGTGTTCGAAATGTATTTTGGAAGTCCGTAGCTCATTTAGGCTTGAAATGCCGGAGTTTGTATTTTTGAAGTTTCCGGTCCAATAGTGAGTTTTTGATCCGAGGGTCGGATTGGAATTCCGGAAGTTACAGTAGTTCCGTCATGTCATTTGGGATGTGTGTGCAAAATTTCAGG
The DNA here is from genome assembly GCF_001879085.1 of Nicotiana attenuata. Classification (NCBI taxonomy): domain Eukaryota; kingdom Viridiplantae; phylum Streptophyta; class Magnoliopsida; order Solanales; family Solanaceae; genus Nicotiana; species Nicotiana attenuata. The sequence goes on from NC_031989.1 coordinate 1,801,424, forward strand.
TCATTCGGACGAGGTTTGGTTAGGTTTTTGATCGAAAGCGTGTTTGGTTGGAATTTGAGGTTCTTAGACTTGAATCTTTGATTAATTCGGGTTTCCGGCGTTGTTTTAGGTATTTTAAGGATTGGTACAAGTTTGAATAAGGTATTAGGTGGTATTGGTGCTTTTGCTTGAGGTCCCGGGGGTCTCGGGATGATTTCGGGTGGTTGACGAAAAAATTTTGAAGTTGAATGAATTGCTGAAGGTTCTGTCATCTGGTATTTCCGCTTCTGCGGCTTGGGAAGCGCAGAAGCGGAGCTGCAGAAGGGGCTAGACCACCGCAGGAGCGAAATTCGAGTGCTTCTTCAGTTTCCGCAGGTGCGGAAGTTTAACCGCAGAAGCGGTTACGCACCTGCGAGATGGTAGTCGCAGATGCGGTCCTTGGAATTTTGTTTGAAACCGCAGAAGCGGTAATGAATCCGCATAAGCGGCAACCGCAGGTACGGTGAAGGGCCGCAGAAGCGGAAATCTTGACTTTAATGAAGAACCGCAGAAGCGGCTCGTGGTCCGCAGAAGCGGTCCCTTGTCCGCAGAAGCGGAAACCCCTGGACAGAAATAGAGATGTCGAGGGTTTGAGTTCATAAGTTGCAAAATCAATTGAGAGCTCGGTTTAAGGTGATTTTGAGTGGGATTTGAAGTGAAGATCACTGGGTAACGTTTCTTTGGTCCTTTCTTGTTATATTTTATCATTTTATAGTTAAATACACCATTGGAATTCGAATTTAGGATCAAAAATTGGAAGAAACTTCATAGACCTAATTATTGAGTTTTGAGTGGGCAATTGACCTCCGATTTGGGAGATTTTTATATGGTTAGACTCGTGAGAGTACGAGGGTTCTGAAAATGTGAAAATTATTCGATTCCGGGGCGTTGGCCTGAAGGGAATTTTGGTCATTTCACCTAATTTTACGCTGTAGCTTTGAATTTATTAGCAATACCAGGTGTTTGCGATGTTATTTACGATGTGTAATTGAATTGAATAGATTTGAGCCATTTGGAGTCGGATACTCGTGGCAAGAGCGTGGTTTCTAGTTGATACTGAGCCGGTTCGAGGTAAGTGGCTTGTCTAACCTTGTGTGGGGGACCTTTCCCCTTAGGATTTGTTATTTGTCGATTTGACTGCCTTGTACGCGAGGTGACAGGCGCGTACTTGAGCCAATTATTGAAAATCCGGTTTCCTTAAGATATTGAGATTGAGTTCCTTTCATATTTGCTTTATTCTACTTGCAATTATAACCTGTGCTAGATTCGGAAGCATGATTAGTTGATTTAACTTGTCTAATTGCTTAAGTTGCCTTGACTGTACTACGTGAAGCATGCTAGGCCAGTACTACCTGTTGCTTGTCTTTTGTACTTCGTTTCCGTGTACCTTCTGGTTGTGATTGCGCATTTACATTGGGACTACGGATGTGGGATTTCGGTAGCTCCCCCCCCCCTTGTTTGTTTACTTTGGGACTGCGGGTTCGATTCCCGATAGATCCCCCTGCACTTTTACTTTGGGACTGTGAGTTAGATTCCCGATAGATCCCCCTGCACTTTTACTTTGGGACTGCGGGTTAGATTCCCGATAGATCCCCCTGCACATTGATGGTTGGACTACGGGACGGTATCCCGGGAGATCCTTCGGATGTACACATATGATGGACTACGGGACGGTATCCCGGGAGATCCACTGGACAGTTGAGAAAAAAGGGCTACAGGACGGTATCCTGAGATACCCTCATTGTTATCATTGGTATTGAGCTGTGTTTACTCTGTGTTTATTCTGTACTCGTGTAGTTGTTATAGCCTCGTTGACTTGTCTTATCTCACTGCTGTACTTATTATATCTGTCAGATTTTTATATTGTTAAATTATTATTATTATTATATTTTGTCTCAGTAGGGCCCTGACCTTCCTCGTCACTACCCAACCGAGGTTAGGCTTGGCACTTACTGAGTACCGCTGTGGTGTACTCATGCCCTTCCTGCGCATGTTTTTCATGTGCAGATCATCCAGGTACCTCCACTCAGGCGCACTATCAGTGAGGCAGAAGGACTACGGAGACTTCAAGGTAGATCTGCTGCGTCCGCAGACCGACGAGTCTCCCTCTTACTCTATCTTTAGTACTTAGTTTTCCTTCTTTCGGTTGTTAGAAATTCTGGAGTTTGGAACCTTTACTATACACTTCTGTAGCCTGTGTTGCCCGTGAGTTTCCGGGTTTTGGGAATTGTTTTAGACTTGTGATATTGAGTTGTACTTGCCAAGCGGCATTCGGTACAGTTTCCTTTAGATATTTGATTTGATTTTCTCTATTTTTCCGCAATTATTATATTTCTGCAAATATTAGGCTTACCTGGTCATGGGGACCAGGTGCCGTCATAACATGTTCACGGTTGGTGAACTAGGGTCGTGACAGAACGTGAGCAGCAGTTACAAAAAGCAAGAAACTCAAGAAGGAAATGGGGCATGCCTTTTTTTTTTTTTTTTTATCGCTTGTTGTTTTTGTGCCATGCAATTTGTAATTCCTTTGGCCTATGTATGTAAATGTGCCATATTCTGATTTGCATAATGCAATATGGTGGGGAGGCAGGCAATAATGAGTAATGATGGTTTCCTGTTGGGTTGGAATGTGACATTGATGGATTTAGTGGAGCTCACCTTTTTCTTTCTTTCTCACCCTATGTTAGATATGCGTCTTAAAATTCGATTAAATTTAGATTCGCGTCGAGCGCTTTCTAATAATGACGACATCATTTTCCGGACTAAAATCAAAGCTTACATAAAGGGTGATTGGATTGACTTTTAAGTTGGTCAAATAAGTTTTTAAGCTCTTTTTAGCCTTTTTTTAGTATTTGGCAGAGCTATAAATTACTTAAAATAAGTTATAAACTACTTAAAACAAGACAAAAGTAATAAGTTAGGGAACCCCAACTATTATTTTTTTGCTTAAAAGCTATTTATGCTGAAAACCCATTGTTTAAGCCAATCAAACGGGCTCTTAGCGAAGTCACTGTCATGCGTTTTTTTGGGACAAAAAACTAATAGTATTCAATATTACATTAATTTATTTGTACTTAAGGGTAAAAACAAAAGGAAAATATGTCTAATTAATTGAGTAATATTTTAGTGAATTGATATAATAAAAAGAGTGTGAATAAAAATTTTTCTATTTAAATAGTGAAAGAAATTGATCTTCTTTTTATCTACTTGGAGTATTTATTTTCTCATATAACCAAAAAAAAAAAAAAAAAAGTGAAGATGGTAATTATAAATCCTTCCATCAGTCAAATAACATACTCATATGTAACTTCTCTGAAAACTAACAATACTAGATGCAGATATGTTCCTATTTGAAAAATCAAACAACTTTGACAATAATATTTTTACATGTTTCAAGGATAGTGTAACTATAAAATTATCATTTGTATTAGTTTTTTTTTTTGAAAATTTTGCAGAGAAACAGCCGCAACCTTTTGAGTGCTCTGCTTACTTTGCAATAGATGGCAAATAACATAGGAGATGTAAATCACACTAGGCAAGTCCGGTGCAACGTGTTGTGACTGAGAAACCTGCTGGTAAGGAGAATCAATCCAAAATTTCCCATATGTAAAATCACTCATCCAACCAACTCCGTCACTCTTGCGGACATTTATAATAGTTGTATAATATGTAAATCTAATTCTTTTTTAAAATATTAAAAATGAGATGCAATTATCTTAAACCCCCCATTCTTTATAGAACAAATATGAAATACCTATAGGATTTTAAAGCAAAATAAAATGAGCAAAGGAATAAAGTGGGGGAAAAAAATAAAGTGGAAAAAGGACCATTCTTTCCTCCTTCCCAAAGCTAAATGGTCCTTTTTCCCTTTCTTTTGTCTCTTCAATCTCTGATTCAAAAAAAACCCATATTTTGAATCCCATTTTTAATGGAAACCCATCAATAAATTCCCTCAAAAACCCATAAATTCATGACATTATTGATTGAATTCAAAAGATTGAATCTTTCTTGATTTTTGAATAAAGATTTGATTTTTATGCAAGAATGGAGTTGGATAGTATTGAATGTATATCATCTTCAGATGGTATAATAGATGAAGATGAGATCCCTTTACATCATCCACATATAATTCATTCTCAATTCCCATCTTCAAAATCACCCCTTAATATCAACAACAATAGCAGCAATAATAATAGTGATGGCATTTCAATTCATTCTACAACCAGTGTACATGAGCTTCTTGAATGTCCTGTTTGTACCAATTCTATGTACCCTCCAATTCATCAGGTTTGTTTTTTTGCCTCCTCCTAAAAATGTTTCCTTTTTTAGAAACCTTGGTAAAAATTCATTCTTTTTATTTTGGGAAATTATATTTCACATTCTTGATTTTGCTTTTTTAAACCGTTTTATATTGGCTTGATAGATGCAAGATTTAATTTTTATTGTTTGGTTTGTTCCTTTAAGCTTAGCTAAAAATTGCCCTCTTTTTTGAGAAATTATATTTTACATTGATTAGTTCTGGATTTTTTTTAAAACCTGTTTATTGGCTTGATTGAGGCAAGATTTAATTTTTATTGTTGGGTTTGTTCCTTTAAGCTTAGCTAAAAATTGCCCTCTTTTATTTGAGAAATTATATTTTACATTGTTTAGTTCTGGATTTTTTTTTAAAACCTGTTTATTGGCTTGGTTGAGGCAAGATTGAATTTTTATTGTTGGTTTTGTTCCGTTAAGCCTAGCTAATAATTCCCCTCTTCTTTTAGGAAATTATATTTTACATTGTTTAGTTCTGGATTTTGGAGTTGGGTTTGTTTCCTTTTTAAGAAGATTAGCTAAAATTTCCCCTTTTTAGGGAAATTATGTTTCAAAATTGTTTCCGGATTTTGGAATTTTTGGACCAGTTTACTGGTTTGGTTTGAGCCAATATTAAATTTTTATTGTTGGGGTTGTGCCATCTATCAATGTGTAGATTCATTAATTTTCTAAAAGGATAGTACTATATAGACTAATTTGGGGATTTATGTACCCTTTGGAATGCTTTAATTGTTACAAGATATGTAATATTAGAAGCTCCAATTTGCTAAAATTCCTTTTTTCCCTCGGAAATTATATTTCACATTGTCCAGCTAAGGATTTTTGGTTATTTCTGAACCCCTTTATTGGCTAGATTGAGGCAAGATTGAATTTTTATTGTTGGGTTTGTGCGATCTTTTGATGCATAGATTCATTAAGTTTCTTGAAATGATATATAGGCTAATTTTGGGGATCTATGTACCCATTTGAACACTTTGATTGTTACAAGTTATATAGTTCTCTCTCTCTTAAAATGTTCCTTTATATAAAGCTTTGTTAAAAGTTCCTTTGTTTTTATGGGGGATCATATTTCACATAGTTTAGCTATGGATTTTGGTTTTATCTGAACCTGTTTATTGGCTTGATTAGGAGAGTTGAGGAGGGGGGAGTGGTGTGAACTAGGGAGTTTGTTTGTGGTTGGTGAATGAAATAGATTAGGTTTAGTTGCCAGCTTTTGGAGCCTGGCTTCTTAGGTGGACTCCGTTAATTTGTTCTCTATTGACTCTGGATCAATTGGTAGTAGTAAGCTGAATTAATCCTTTGGTGGTTAAGCTAAAAGTGGCTTCAATTGATAGCCGTCAATTATTTGACTTAAGTGTACTTTTCCCAATACTTATATGTAAGTTGAGTAGGGAAAGCAACTTTGTTCTTGAATCAAAGCTGGAGTGACAATATATTGTTCCAAATAGGTGATGATTTTATTAAATGCATCGAGAGGATGCAAACAGGTACAAAAAAAATGGATCTTATGTAAAACTTAAAGAGTCAACAAATTCAATAAGTTGCACTACATTATTTATATCCAGATGAGCACATTGGTGGTCTATATCTATAGTAGATTTGTCCGAGTCTATATAATTTTTCGTATCCGGATGTCAAAATTCTTTATCACTAGCTAGTTATATTATGAATAGAGATTTCATTTTGGGTAACCGACAGCTTGGAGAGAAGTTAAGCATGGAGCACTGGGGGTTATATATTTACATTGAATTAACTTTCAAGCTCCAAATTGTGATTATCTTTCTTTCGTTGTCATCTCATTCAATGTGAATACAGGTAATGCTAAAATCTCTCACCTGTTTAACCGCTAGTTTAGAAGACTGTCGTTTTACGTTCCCATCCAAAAAAGAGTTGTTTAATGAACATGTGATTCTTCTTGTTTGGTTAGATCAAATTTCAAAAGTAAGCATGGCCAAACGGAGTTGTGAACTTAACCAACATTATGCAGTCATGTATAGGAAATCAACGTATTAGTGTGTGATTTACCAAAGAATGGGGCGGGACACATTTTTTTATAACCTTTATCTTTTAGAATAAGACAACTTTAACATATTCATAAGGATCTACTCCAAATGGTTGCAATTTGTTCTTATGTTTTAGGTATTAGTTTGTCTTGGGTCTTGACCTAGAGATATTTTTTGAAGCATTTGAAATCATCTATGTCAATTTGCAGAGATTGATTAGTGGTGCTAGGAGTTGCATTTTTTTAGTATTTATTGAAGTTAGTAATGGTCGAATTAACTTAATATTTTAGTATTTATTGTATATACTGAGGATGAAATTAACTTCACATTAGGATCCTTTAGCATGGATACACGGACACACAACGGGGAGGGAAGATGCTGCGTCGTAAATGGGCAAGTATAGATAGTAAGATTGATAAGAAGCTCCGATCCTGTTGCAAAAGCAATTGGTTTGAAAAAGAAATAATCTTCTTCTACTCCAACAAAGAAATATATTTTGGTGGCCATTTTTCAGTTAATTTCGAGGCTGTCTATAACAGTATATAGCCTTGTTTATACAGGCCCTTGGCGAACCACTAAGTCAAGCTCAAAATTCCCACAGAAATTTTAATATTGAGTGTAATTTTATTTTGTGTCTCACACAACTGACAATAGTTGTGTGATGCCTCTTTTTTATCTCACAACTGTGTGGTCCCAGAATTTTTGTGGACCCAGATGTGTAAGAGATGGGTCCACAAATATGTGAGATAAAAAGAGACCTCATACAACTAGTGTAAGTTGTGTGAGACACAAAATAAAATTACTCGTCAGCTTATAATTCAAAGTGATATGTAACCGTCTTTAACACAATCCCCGCATATTGTTACCTGTAATTGTGCTTGTATCATGAAGCCTTAATTTTGAATGAATGATAAAATTTATAATAAAGTCCTTTGCTTTCTTATTAGGTCATATGTGATCCTTTTTGATACTATGTACTATTATATAGGCTTTTCATCTTGTTTTGTTTTACCTTGCCATCAAATGTGATTATTTGTTAATAAACTTAATGTATCATTTGCTTTATGTTGTTGCTGTAGTGTCACAATGGACACACAATTTGTTCAACATGTAAAGCCAGGGCACACAACCGATGTCCCACCTGTCGACAAGAGCTTGGAGATATCAGATGCTTAGCACTGGAAAAAGTGGCTGAATCGCTTGAACTCCCTTGCAAATATGGTTCTGTTGGGTGTCCTGAGATATTTCCTTATTACAGTAAGCTAAAACATGAAGCAATATGCAACTTTAGACCATACAACTGCCCTTATGCTGGGTCTGAGTGCTCAGTTGTCGGTGATATTCCTTACTTGGTTGCTCATTTGAGGGATGATCACAAGGTAGACATGCATTCAGGGTGCACTTTTAACCACCGCTATGTCAAATCTAATCCTCGAGAAGTTGAAAATGCGACGTGGATGTTAACAGTAAGTTGGAAATCTTCCCTTTTTTGGGTGTATTCATTAAAAGGACTTTTAGTCTTGTGGTCGAGTTTAACATGTTCTTCAAAAGTTGAGCATCTGATATGTTCAAGGCTCTCAACATTTAGAAGGTGCATATTTCATTCGTTTACGTAAAACTTTGGCTGTCATCTCTCATCTGCTACATCTGTTTTGTTATTACACTCCTGATGATGCTGGTGACACTTTAAAAAATGGCTCGTCATATGTGGACGTATCCTATCCATTGTTCCGTGACTTTGTTTAGTCCTCCGTCCAGATATTCTGCACTATTTTATTGTCAACCTTTTCATCGTTTGTTATTTTGGCCAATCAAAGCCGGAACTTTGTTCACATTAGCAGTAACATCGACATTTGCAAAATTGGTTCGAAGGAGAAAGCAGTTGAGAAAATTTGAAAAAAAAATGACACCGCTTATAAATGACACCACTTATCACTACAGTAATTTATTCATTTGTTCACTTCTTCAAATGTTGACGCCCAATTAAAGTTTAGTTTGATCTCGTGGGAAGCTTCTGATCAAGAATTACACTCCTGCTTCTGCTGCTGAATTTTCAAGTTATAATCATAATCTCATAGCTTGTATGTTGTGCTTGTTTTACACTTTTCAGGTTTTCAATTGTTTTGGTCAATGCTTCTGTCTCCATTTTGAAGCCTTTCAGCTCGGAACAGCTCCTGTTTACATGGCATTTCTTCGTTTTATGGGAGATGAGATAGAGGCTCGAAACTATAGCTACAGCTTGGAAGTTGGGGGTAATGGAAGAAAACTTACATGGGAAGGTACGCCCCGAAGCATAAGAGACAGTCACCGGAAAGTTAGGGATAGCCACGATGGACTCGTTATACAACGTAACATGGCCCTTTTCTTTTCTGGCGGGGAGAGAAAAGAGCTTAAACTACGAGTAACTGGAAGAATATGGAAAGAACAGCAGAATCCTGATGGAGGAGCATGCATGCCGAATCTCTGTACTTAATGCTAATTGGAATTCTGCTATTTTTGTTATACCAGTGCTGAATATTCAGGACAGAAGCAAATTCAGATGTTGAAGATTCTTTGAAAAATGTGTGGAGAATCTAGTTCATATGTGTATGAACTAACAGGAGTTTTTGTTATTAACGGTTGAAAGAGAATGTACCATAAACATCTAACTTATTTTTCCTAATGAAGATATCTACTTGTGTGCCTGCATTATTGCAAGTTTCTGCTGTCATTCCAATGGTAACGTAAAAATAGCACGGTATAGCCAGTTTTCGGAGTGGTCAATCAAAAATAGCCAGCGTTTACCAAGTCAATGAAAAATAGCCACCGTTTTGCTGCAATAGAGACCGGTCCAGCATAATATACTGGAGTTCGGTGCACTTGTGTATGAACTCCAGCATATTATGCCGGACCGGTATACTTTGCCCGCTCCAGTATATTATACTGGACCAATATACTTGCTGGAACTCCAGTATATTATGCTGGAGTTTTAGTGTACTTATGCTGGAACTCCAATCATATTATGCTGGAGTTCCAGCATACTATCCTGGAACTCCAGTATAATATGCTGGAGTTCAAGTATACTTATGCTGGAACTCCAGCATAATATACTAGAGTATTTTCCGGGTTTTGAACAGTGTTTTCGCTCAGATTTATCTTTACATAAAAAGTGGCTAAATTTCGATTACTTTTGAAATTGGGCTATTTTTGAACGACCAGTTGTAAATCTGACTATTTTTAAATTTCTCCCAATGGTGACACTAAAATACATTGACTGGTGCAGTCCAACGGATAAGAGATCATAATTTGAATCGTAGTATATTCAAATTTCCATCTATATTGGAGAATCTGACCATCATACGAGTTATATCGACATTTTTAAGAGCTAAACAAGAACATAAACCATTTGAGAAGTGAGAAGCATATTATGTATTTCTTTTACTTCATATGTTTTGAAAAATTGGAGGTTCGGGGGAAGAAAATCGCATAAAACGAATATTTCTCAGCTGGCAAGTATGCCCTTCAACTTTGGGTGTGCACAAGTAGGCACCTCAACTTGAATAAAGTTGAACATGTAAACGCAGATGCTGACGTGGCACATAAATTTTGAAGATGTCCAGATAATCATTTTGTAAGTTGGAGTGTTCAACTGACAAAGTAGAGACAAGTTGAGGTGCCTACTTGTGCACACCCAAAGTTGGAGGGTATACTTGCTAGTTGAGGCCAAGTTCGAGGGCATGTTTATGTATTAACAATCGAAACTCCATATGAGATTCGTTGACATAATTATAAGCTAGCTTATATAACTTCTTGCCTAGTAATTTTTCTGTAGTTTGTTAGCTTTGACTATCTCTGTGATTATGATCCATAAGCTGAAGTTGCTCGAAATGAGCAATCTATGTTAGTTTGGTCAAATTTGCAATATGTTCTGAGCATGTATGACAGCTACCTCACCATTATTATCTGGTTTAATTGCAGAGTATCATAATATATATTGACATTCAGTTGTCACATCATTATCTCATATCATCTAAAACACCAAAAACAAAAATAAAACCTCAATCATTTCCTTTTTGCAATTCTTTTGGCCTAATTCAACTAAACACCAACATCAAATTCGACAACCAACAACAACAACAACAAATCCAGTATAATCTCACAAGTGAGGACTGAGAAAGATAGTGTGTACGAAGACTATACCCCTACCTTGTGGGCAGAAAGGATGTTTTCGATAGACCCCCGGTTCAAGAATAATAAACATGAAGCCACTCTGCCGAGGCATAGCTAGCATAAGGATCATACATGGTTAATACGGTGTATTAGTTTTACAGGAGTCACTCAGTAGGAAATCAATAGAGAGATATAGAAGGTTATCAGCATTGATGCTGATTATATCAACATTTAAGAGCTAAACAAGAACATAAACTATTTGAGAAGTGAGAAGCATATTGTGTCTTTTACTTTATATATACATATAGATGAATACAATATTTTTACAATTAATACGGATAGAGAACTTGCTAATAGCTTAGCAAGTCATTTTCAGTTAACTGCTAAAAGAATCAAAGATTGTGCCTTTTTCTTTTCTTTTGATAGGTAAGAATCAGGATAGTCTCTTGAAATTGATGTTTGCAAACTAAGGGTTTGTCAAATACTCCTATGTACACATATGTACCAATTCTATAGTGAAATGTCATTTAGGCAATCTCATCAAGACGGCGGTCCATTACATGGGAGACGGATTCAAGGAATGCATCTTCACTTGAGCCAGGGAGTGTCGAGTCTAATGCTTCTTGCAGAATCTCCTCGATCACAGATTCCTTCTTCACGGTTTCTCTGCACATGATGTTCCCTATGGTAAATGGCGTGAGACCCCTCTCTGCACCTTTCTTCAAAAGCATGGTGGAGATGCGGAGTATGCGAGCACTTTCCAAATGTATGTCCCACCCATAGAACTTCAATAAGCCTATGTCTTCCTCAGCATCTAGTGATTTAATGTATTCGATGGTCTCAGAGCTAAAAGGCTGACGAGCTTGTGGCCAGTAGAGCCAATCAAATGTGACATCTTCAAACTGCATCACATTTTAGGTAGCAAGGAACTCAAAATCCAGGAGGACTAAACAACACAAGAAACAACAACAACAACAAACCCAGTATAATCCCACGAGTGGGGTCTGGGGAGGGTAGTGTGTACGCAGACCTTACCCCTACCTTGAGGGTAGAGAGGCTATTTCCGATAGACCCCCGGTTCAAGGAAAGAAAAACACAAGAAACAGCCATAAAACAAATATTCACAAATCTACACATTCTTCACAATTTGGCTTTGCATGTATCGTCAAGCTTGAATAGAAAAGAGGATATGTAAAAAGAGAACATGACTGGCATGAACATCAAGAGTGCTTGTTTGCAGAATCAGAACAGAAAGCAACACGAGATTCTTTGCTTCAGAAACTATCAAAGGTGCACTCAAGAATTTGTCAGAAAGAATATACTGCTAAATGTCGCAAACTTTTTTTTGTGCCCTACTGGTGCAGATCATATCAGCTCTTTCAAAAAGGCAAAGGAAGAAGGGGAGATCGGGGTTGTAACGGCAGCAGCCTCTCAAGTATTCTTTGGTAAACTAATGTCCTATTTGCATTAAAACACGAACAGCATAATATAATGGAGTATTCCTTTTTCATCCTACAGTCTGTGGTAGCACATGCCCCTATCTCAAGGGCTTGTGATTACATGAAAATGTCTGATAAATAGTTCAACTATAGAATGTGAAGCTATATCACAACTGCTAATTAAAATTATAAAAGAAAAATATTCTCTTGAACAAAATAGAAAAGATAATTAACATGGTAGAAGAATTATTCCATGGATAAAGGCAAAAATGAGTAATATTAACTAAGTGCAGAGATGCAACACTAGTGATCAAACAAATAACAGCATCACATTATATCACCAAGTGGACATGAAAAAGAAAGATGAAGACTTACACTCTCCGGCAAGCAGTAGCCATGATCAATTGGAATGAGCACAATCTGGCCATCTTCACCTTTGCTCATCAATATATTCCCTGCATGCCTATCAGCGTTTGCCAGCCTCATATCTAATACCGCAATTTTATGCACCTCCTCAGCTGGGAAAGCACTAGGACCCATATCCTCACAACTGCCGTTGTTTTCCATGAATTTCTGCAAGGACCCCATCTTAACTGTCACGCCATCAGGATGGTTGAAACCGCTATGACGGCACCTCACAAAGGTAGTTGGTGGAACGCCAGCAAAGCCCTTTATCTCACCAGAATGTGAGCGCCTACCACTCCTTGGATGATCCAAAATGTAGGCAGCGACTTCCCTGAAACCACCTTCTCCAACTCTTGTTCCTTTCTTCAAGCCTTCACCATTAACCGACAGAGGCAGCCCGTGCGGGTTATTCACAGCCATAGGCTCCTCGTCAATTGGCTTAAACAACGAAACATACTTACTCCCTGATGCATCACGCATAAAATATGCTCCTCCTGTGCCTTCAGAAGATCTAATAGGATAATATCCTCTATCCAACCCTTCAAATGTTGAACCAATCAAATCCCTAAGTACCATAGGAATTTCAATCCTTGGGTTAACAATAACAGGTTCCAAAAATATTTCCCTATCAGGAGGCTTCCTCGGGACCAAAAGTTCATTATCCGTTTCAGTTCCACTCCTGTTTTCTCTAACCACATCATACTCCTTAACATCATTCTGCCGTGGTGCCACAATAGACAGCTCAAAATTCTTTTCCAATGGTCTAGCCCTAATCTTTGCATTCTTGCGCACAAAGAAATGAATCACTGCATCATTATTCTTGCAAAGATCATGTATGATTCTCCGATCTTCAATCCGTTCACCATTACACAACACTTCATGTTCATCAACATCACCTAAACCAACCTTCTTTTCAGCAAGTTGACGCCTAACATATCCAACATTTCGACTCCTCTCTACATTAAACGTAAACTCTTCACCAGAACAAGTTGTCACATTAATAACCTGAAGATCAGATAACCTAAGGACTAAATGGAGAACATTCCCATCAGAAACACCATAGTCCCTAATGAGTGAATTTCTCCGGGCCAATTCTCGGCCCCCACAAACCAATTTCTGATTTTTTACAACAAACCCTTTACATGTCTGAATCTGTAGCTTCACAGATTCAATTGAATCATACTCTAAAACCCTTAATGGTACAACCGAACCCGACATAGCCACGTATATCAAGATTGATTCTTGGCTATGTATAGGTGGAATTACCACATTACCTACACAAATTGGACTAATTGCAACAACCCCAGCAGCTGACATTTTCCCAAACCCCAAATTCACGAATTAACCTAGAAAATATAAACACCCTAAACAAGTATTCACAAGGCAATCTGTACAGAAATTACTACAACAAATTTAAAAAAATAAAAAATATAATACCTCCCAAAGCTCCAGAATTTCAAATTTGGTTCTTTATTGGACTAAATTATACCAAAAGATTGAATTTTTGGGGGAGCTTTGGGAAAAAAGAAATTTTGGGGGTTGGATAAAAATGGAATTGGGGGTAAAGGGAAATTAATTAGATAAGGGTTAAATTGAAAGGCGAAGAATAGAGGACGGATTCTTACAGGACGAGAAGAACCAAAGGGAAAATTCTACAGTTTGAAGGATAATATACAGCAAAAGGGATTTATGGACGATCAGATTTCAATGGCGCCGGCGGATTTTCCGGTGAATGAAAGGAGAAAATTGAGCAGCTGTAGAATTTGGACTTAATACATACAGTTGGAGAAGAATATACTTGGTGTAGCCAATGGAATTTACACACTGTAGAATTTGTTCCCATGGTTTTATAATGTATTGTATTGTATTGTACCGTATGTTTTATGAATATAATGTTTGGATGGATTGTATTGTTTGTTATTGTTAAATAATATTTTACTGTTTGGTTTGACTGTATCCTACTGTATTGTAACTAATAAGTTTACTAAAATACCCTCAATTATTTAAATATTAAATTTATCAAAAATTATGCATTTTAAAAAAACAAAACAGAAGAAGGCAAAACACAAAGAAGGCAAAAAAAAAAAAAGAGCACAACTAATTAGAATTGAGTTAAAAGCAAATTAGGAGAAAAAATAAAATAGAAGGCGGCAAAACACTTTTAACGTTGGCGGCAGAAGTATCGAAAAAAAACAAAGTAGGTTATAGGTTGGAGATTTGGAGTTAAAATAGAAAAAAAAGGTAAAGGGTAAAACAAAATTGTGGAGTAATAAGTTAGGGCATAATTGGAAAGAGAAATAGGAAACGATCCCACCACACCAAATCGATTGTTTGAAAAAAGGGGACTTTTCATTGTTTCGGAACAATGGATTTAACAATACAATACAACCAATTTTAATGAAACAATCAAAACAAACATTGTTTTGGGATAACAATACAATACGATACAACGGGGAACAACCATCCAAACAAGCTGTTACTCTCTTTTTTTTTTGTACCAAAGATAAATATTATATTAAGTAAACATATGCCTACAGACATGTTGGTGCCCACGTTGTACCATATTACAAACTAAGTCATTACTAGCAATAGTTATATTATTTGTAGTATCCCTAATGGATCTATTACTACAACAGCAAAAGAAGTTTGAGATTATGTGGTAGTTGCTCCTTCCATGCACCGTAGGTCGTTGATCTAGCAAAGCCCATGCAGTCAGTGGTAGTGAGCATTAGGGCTGCTTATCGGGCGGATTGGGCGGCTTTTTACTCTTAACGGTTTGGCTTAACGGTTATCGGCTTTTAAATGTATTAATCCGTTAGCCACCCGATATGATATCGGGCGGATTGGTATCGGTTTAGCTCTTATCGGACGGTTATCGGGCGATTTATCGGCCTAACATACATATTCACTAAATATCTCCCATTCTCCTCGTCTTAGAAATAATGAATTTCCATGAAAAAGATATTTCAGAGGCAATATGATGCATTCAATTTGCTTTGCCGGAGTCACTCAAGTTCAGCTTAGCCAAATTTTGCTATAAGCCCCACTACTTACTGCATATCGAACTTCAGTTGATATGCAGTAAGTATTAATAGTTGATCCTCTTTTGGTTTAAATTTCTCTATTATTCCCTTCTTATGTTTTGAGCATGGCTACTTGATACTTAAATTCATGCGTTATGTTACGCGGCGCCTTCCTGAGATTCCTTGGAAGGGCGACGTAAGGCTAGGAAACTGATGTCAGTGCAGTTACTGTCCGCCAACTGAGGTCCCCTCCGTACGCTAGACGAGATTGTCAGTGCCGTACGGGAAAACCAATGTCAAGAGCAATTGAGAGAATAGAAATGAGAATTCAGAATGAAAGAAAGCTTGATTGCATTAATGAAAGCTATTACAGAAAAGCAACGCGGTGTCGAGGGGGAGAGACGCCAGTACAGAGAATTGCTTGCTTGCTAGAAAGTTTTGATTGCTTGATTCCCCCTAATAGTACTTAAAAAAAATAATCCAAAGTTACAAGACTAGACTTGACTAAGCTAGAGAAACATAATGGAAGTACATGAAATAAAACTACTCTATATTTACAATGAAAATGACTTAGTTTTCTATAAGGCAGCAGCAGGTCCGTTGTCAGCAGCAGTGTCTTTGGCATCACGGTCTGCGCGCGCGGCGCTGTTGGCTTCTGCCTGCGGCTTGGCGCTCGCGAGGGATATCGGTGGGGTGACAGAGGCACCTGCGCGCTTGTCACTTGGCGCGGCCAAGACCACGGGGCCGTCCGTGGCACTAGGCATTAGGAGGTTTGCTAGGACGCCACGGGGCGCGCCCAAGGGATCATGGGGCATGGCTGGAAAGCCGCCCATGACAGTCTATATGTTGTCTGACAGTCTATATGTTGTCTGTCACATAATAGGCTGAGACAGATCCAAGGTTTGAAGTTTAGAAATTTTTATAATGATCTTAAGTTAATATACTACAATAAATTAATAAATTGACTAAGTTCCGAACTAAATATTCTTGCACTTTTTGGTAAATTTCTTAATACAAATATAAAATTTTTAGTCAAAAATTATAAATTCACGTAAACTCATAACTAATATAGACCTGCCCCTGATAATAGAGTCGAGTCCCACCCCCACCTCCCACATAGATGGGACTATATGAATTCGTCTGATTATTTTATGTGTGGTGCAGGAGTCTGACTATTTCATCAGATACTTAGGAGTCGTTTGGTACGCGGGATAAGGGATAAACTTTCGGGATTAGATACGGAATTATTTTATTCAGCATTTGGTTGAAATTTTGAATCCAGGATTAACAATCCCGTGATTAAATAATCACACAATTGGGTATTATTCTATTCTATGTTGAGGGCCAGATAATAATTTCGAGATTAATTAATCCTGGGATTAAACACTAAAATGATAAAGATACCCTTTTCCAAGACTCTTCCCGAAAGTCTTTTAAACAATCCAAGGTTAACATTGGAACTAAAAATTTATCCCAACTTATCTAGTATTCATCAAACACACGTTTATACTTTATATTATACCCTGTATTTTCTATTTTTAGTCAAATGAACCAAATATTTTCCAATAAATATATATTTACTAAATACTCTCATCATTTATTTAATTTTCGTATTATAATTCCGGAATAACTTGTCCCTTACCAAACAACCCCTTAATATTATTTATCGGTGTACATTAGTATCGTGTAGCTCCGTTCATCAAGATAGCCAGACTAAGAAAATCACCTATAGTATCTTTGTCTATGGTGGAAATTATTTTATCTCGCTAATAGTTACCACTAAATCGCACCCTTGAGTTTTTCCGTCAATTGTGTAATGATGTCCAGTAAGAATACTACAAGAATACTGCTCATGTCAGCCTGGAGTAATGGCAAGAAAAGCTTAAAAAAAAAAAACCAATAATAGCGAATGTAAGTATATTATTTTAATCCAAATTAGCCGTTTTTGTAACGATAAATTAATTTTTCTTCGCGTTTTGATTTTCCGTTTTATTTTACGTAAATAGCCATTTACGTAATGGCCGTTTTACGTGAACAGTCATAACAGACATTCTGAAGAGTTGGACCTCTTCCTTTAAACTCAATACGTCGGCTATAAATAGCAGACTATTCTCCTCAGATTTTCCTTACAAAAATTATGTTTTCTCCTTCTTCTTTCTGCATTGTTTTAATAGAAAAGAAAGCAGTAGGGTGTGATTTACTATTGGTCTTTGCGTTCGTTGTCACTGGGGTTTGAAGTACCGTTACACCAATGAGGTTATCCGTTCTATCCTGGGAGGAAATAATCCTAAACCTCGGATACTAGGAGGGGACTAAGTTCCTTAAGGAAACACTGTAAATTCAGTGGGTTCGGATTAATTCTGTTCTTCTGCGTTTTACATTATTTTTATTTTTGAATATATTTTCGAATACAGAATACTAACATGGACTCAATGTAGATCCCACATTGATCGTGATCATCATCAAAGTATGAAGCAGGTAATCATGGCCACTGATTAGTACTGATTTTGAAGCAGCTAATCATTGGTTAACAACCCAATTAGCACGCCATACATATAAAAAAAAAATTAGTTAATTAGGTAAAGGATAGAAAATTAGGAAGGGGTTTTCACCTCAATTACGTCAGGTTATCGTTAAGATGGTTTTAAGTAGGAAATTTCACTCCTGTAGCAAATTATTACACCCTATTTATTATAAACCAAAATAATTTCAAAATATTATTATTTATAACTATGTTTTCTATTTTATACAAAAATAGGTATTTATTTATACCCTACCATTAAGGCGTGAAATACGCCAGTTATGTTCTTTCTCTCTCCCTCTCTTCCTTCTCTCTCTATCAGCAAGATTCTCAATCCTCTCTCTTCCCCCTCAAATCTCTCTCCCTTTTCCATCAAGGCAGCCGTGGTAGCAGCCATTTTTTGTGGTGATGGTGGACTTTCTGAAGCAAAGAAAATATATTTGAAGCGAAGAAGGAGTAGGCAAACAGATCTGGCCATGACTACAGATTGAGTTTTTGGAAATCTGAAGCAGAGTCGCCGGAGAAGATCCGAGGGTCGGGTTTTGTTCATCTCCATTTTTTGTTTTAATACAATGTATACAATATTTTGCTTGGCCGAAAAACGCCATCTCCGACAAACTTTCTTCTCTTCTTTGCTATTGAGTCACATACAATGATACAAATATATTATATTTTGTATAAATACACTCAAATACATTGTATTTTTATATAAATATATTTTATTTTTGCCTGTATTTATGTATTTCGAAGGTCTGTATTTTTTGAATACAGCCCAATATCACTGTTTTTGTATTTTGTTGTTGTTGTTTGAATACAGTCAAACTGAATGCGGTGAATTGAAAACAATGTATAATAGTGAATAATGAATATCGGTGAATTGAATACAATGTATACATCTTATTTCTTGATTTTTTGTTGTTTGAATACAACTGAATTCAATATAGTGAAGGATACAATTCAATATTGCGCTTTCCGTTATTAAACACCCGTAACCACTATTTTTTAGGCGGATTATCTCACTGTATTTATAAATACATTCGTGCGAATACATGAAATACAGAATTAAACAGCTGTAATCTCTGTTTTTTAGGTGGATTACCTTACTGTATTTATAAATACAGTCGTGCGAATACATGGAATACAACACAACAGCAACAAAATTGATTTTGTTGAGTTAAATTAGGAGTGATACACGCTAATTGATCCTCCTTCTGTTATATAACAGCTGGACTACCTACTTATTAGACGAATTCAGCGACTGTATTCATGAATACAGTAGCGCGAATACAACGAATTTAATCCGGTAGCACCAAAATATTAGCTATAGTAAGTAAATATGTATATGGTAGCTATAGAAAATAAATATGTATATGATAGCCATAGGAAATTAATAGCCACTAAACTATAGTGATTTCTGAAAATTCCTCTTTTAAGTACACTTCGTTAGTGCAAAAGGCTTATAACTTTATAATCCTATGAGCAATAATCATTGACTTTTATCTTTGTCACTATTCAATTTATTTCTTCATATGTTAGATTGCAACCTTAAAATGAGTTAAATGACCACAAAATCTTATGTAGGAATGTATTGTTTTTGCAAAATAATACACAAGTAATTAAACACATCAAGTAAAAAGGGCAGCCCCACTAATTGTTGATGTATTGCAGATTGCAGATTCATATCCTATATAAGAGGCGAAGAAATTAGTACTTATATTACTGGAACTGAATTCTATCATCTTGGTCTGTGCAGAACGTACATGAAGATATTAATCACTTTAGGGATAACCTAGATATAGTTATTTCTCCTTTACTAGAAGGAATACAAATAGGTATAGTCACCATTTTAGCTAGTTTTTCAAAAACTTTAGTACATGAAGTATCGTGGGATGAGGTTTTTCCCATATGTCTTGTACATGAAAGTCGTGACTCTTTTGCTTTGCTAATTCATGAATAAGAGACTACTCATTAATTTTGATGAAGTAAAAAGGGTAACCCGATACATAAAGCATCATGCGTTTATATCCCCTAAAATTATCTTTAGAACAAATTCCAAGTCCTAAAAATTGCATGTCTAATAACACCATCTTTGTCATAATTGAGGGGAAGATAAAGGTAAAAAAGCAAAACCTTACATAGGGTGAGAATTTAGTAGTATGTGGAGAGGGAATCAATTAACCTAGAGACCTTGATCAACGAGATAATCTCCTAACCTCTCAACAACTAAATTGCATTGTCCAGGAGTAACTGGCTCCTCATATATACCAAACAATAGAGATTGGTTTGTCTTCTTGATTGTTATTCCTCCTGAACCCTGCCAAAAAGTGTGAAAAAATGTCAGTCTAATTTGGGGCGGAGGCAGAAGTCCAGATACATATTCGGCCGAGCCAGTAACTTTTGATCAAACAATATATTTCTGTTAAGAGATTCGTTAAATATATACACATATTAAATTTAGAACCAAATTATTAGCACTTGATAAAATCAGTTGTTCTAGAATCCAGGACTAATAAAGTTGTAATCCAGAACAAAGTTTCCTCTATATACGTAGTTTAGGTCAGACTAGACGCATGTTGCGAGTTTAATTTGTTTGCATGAAAAAAACTGACACATATATAAAGAGAATTAAGAACTCACTGACTCTAAATCCTAGATTTGCCGCTGCTTTAAGTGCAATACTTTCATATGTCATGGCTGGCTTTTAGGCAAGCAAGAAGTTGTGATTGAGGAAGCCTCGTCCCATGGAGTCATTACTCTATTAGTCTGATCCTAGTTCAAGATACTAGATAGAAAGACAGGTTATCGGTGGCATAATATCCTTCTCTGCTTGTCTAACTCAAGCCAGATAACAACAATCTTTTGAAATAGTCATATGTAAAAGAAATGCAAGTCCAGATAAAAAGACAAAGAAGGCAAGTTAAAACAACATCAATAAAAGCGTTATACGTGCATTATTATGTATTGGAGATTGTAACTTTCCATAAATTTCCTTTGCAAATATGATAAGGCTGGTCAAAGGTGGCATAAGATTCTTCTCTTCTCTGCTTGTCTAACTCATTCGAAATAGTCATATACAAAAGAGATGCAAGTCCAAATAGAAAGATAAACAAGGCAAGTTAAAACCAACATCGATGACTGATGATAGGCTATAATTGCATATTCTAGTCGCTTATTACACTCTAATTTACTGCACTTTAGTTGAGTTTGCACTTTAATCGCTAGTGTTTTGCACTAACGGTGTGTTTTATGCCTTGTAGGAGTGATTTCGAGATATATAGATGTTATGGAATGAATTCAAGTGAATTGGAGCTTTGAAGTCTGAGTAAAAGCCCAAGGAATTAAGCCGGGATCGTATTCGGGGGTCAAATTTGATAATTAAGTACGAACGAAGACTCGAGGAGGCATGTTGCGCACTGTCTAGTAAAATAGACATAACTTTTTGCTCAGAACTCCATTTGGACTCCACAATATATGGTTGAAAAGCTAACTCAAAGGGCTACAACTTTCATTTTTTATGTTTCTCCAAATTCCAAACGGAACAGGGCGTAAGCGCGGTAGGACCGCGGCAGAACACTGCTGCAGATTCTGAAGGCTACTCTGGCCGCGGTCCTGGCGTAACCGCGGTAGGACCGCGGCAGGACGCGTAAAATTCAGGGACCAAAGTGAAAAATACGGGATTTTAAGCCCTAAACCCTATATTAAACGAAGGAAGCCGGCCAAGAAAAGAGGAGAAGGATTTTTGGAAGTGAAAAACATCATAAGGAAGGGCAAGAGGCAAGGAGGATCATTGGGCATCAATCTTTAATCTTCTTCTTTGTTCTTTTACCTTTGAATATGAATTCTTTTGTGATTTTTGTTACTTTTATGAGTAGCTAAATACTTTAGTCTAAGGTTTTGATGGAACCTATTGAAGGATGAACTTCTTGATTATGTTAATATAGTTTGCCAGTTAATCTCTATTTGTTCAACTACGTGTTTGTTGTAGTTAATTGACAGGATCCTCAATTAGCTGTGCCTATTTAGTGTGCATAACTCGGAAAAGAGTGCATATTTAGGTAATTGTTGGACAACACCACTCCCAAAGTATAAGAGGGATCTATAACTGCGGGTTTAAAGGCGGGATTAGGGATAACACAGCCTTGGGTGCAATCTAAAGTGAGCTGTAATAAACAAAGTCAGCTAGCGTATCACGGGAGAGTGCGTCTAGTAAATTATCGCGTATACTCGATAGAGATTTACGGTAAAAAGAGTGTTCATGATTGATAGAGATGGTTTGGTGAATCTATATGAAACATAACCGGAAGGGATTCCATCAATAGAGGAAATCACTACCTTAGAACCTTCTCATTATTGTTTACAACCCAAGCATATTTAGTTTACAGCTGTTTATTTACTTTCAGTCTTAGTTATTAGAAATACCATCAACTATTGTTTACAATGTTTGGAGAAGTTGATTATAAAGAATTTAGTAAGTCCAACAAAAGTAATTGATAGGTTAATTCTCTGTGGATTCGACTCTGGGCATAAATACTCAGGTTATATTTGCAACGTCCGCGTGTCCTTTTATAAGGCATAGTTGGGCGAGATCAAATTTTGGCACCGTTGCCGGGGAATTAACGGTGTTATCAATTACAATTGAAAGAAGTACAAAAATTCTTAGTGTAGTCAGTTTTCTCTATACCCAACTTGTGAATATTTGTGTAATTAATTTTTCTTACCTTGGTCTATTTTTATTGTTATTCGTGTTTATTTTCTTAGTTTTGAAAAATGGCTTCATATAATGAAAATTGGTCGGATGGTCGTTGTTCATACTTTGATGACCCTTGTCATTATTGTGGAGGACCACACTTGTGGCAAAATTGTTTAAATTCTCCCAGGGGTGGATTGTGCGCACAATCTCAAACCCATGAGTGGAGTATTTGTGATAAGTGTGGTTTTCAAAATGGTCATTGGGATGATTGTGCTTATTTGTCCTTCCCTTCCCCAAGCCCCCACTATGATGATTTTACTTTTTGTGATGAAAATTATAGGGCCATGGGAGTTGAAGAAGTTGAGCATGGCCGAAATGGAGAGTTCAAGCTCATGTTGGAGTGTTTACTTGAAGGAGGAAACAAAGAACAAAGTGTCTTGGAGGAGCTTTTGGAAAATAGTCTCCGAAATGACTTGGCACTTGAAAGGTGTTACTCACAAATGGGAGAAATGCTTGAAGCTTTAGAGGTCCAAAAAGCCTCGGAAGTTAATGAGAGCCAAGAACTTTCCTTAGATGTGGAAGCCGAAAATCTTTCCTTGGCACTTGATCAAAACCAAGAAGAGTCCGATTTCGAGGAAGAAAGTGAGCGCACTTTGAGGATTCAAGAATTGAACATCCGCCAACCGATTCCATGAGTGTTAATGATGCCGAGAAAAAAATAGGATTAGAGTCAACCGGTGTAAATGAAAAGTCGGTTGAGATTGACTCTAACCCGGGGGAAAAAGAGGATGTCAAAATCCGAGAAAAATTGCAAAATGAAGGTTTGAAGTCGCATTCCAAGCATTTTTCAACATTGGACTTGTGTGGTGATATGAGAATTGATCTACACGACTCAACGAGGGATTGCAAGGAGGAAAGGCAACAACCATTCATCTTACAATTTGAGGGAACAAAGAGGCAAAATGATATTCCTCACATGAAAGCCAAGAAGTGCAAAATGAAGTACTTAAAGCTTGGCTCGATCATCAACTTACCACCCCCGATCGCTCGAGGTCACAAGCTTGATTCCAAGCTAGGTGCCCAGTTCATATCATCCAAATGGCGAGAAAAGTGTGTCAATTTTTTTTCTTCTTCTAGGAGCATGGAAAGCAAAGGTATTGGAAGAATGCAACAGCAAACCAAATGGTTGGAACTAAGTGTGAGGTACCCGCACGAAGGACCAAGCTTGGGAGAAGCCTGAGTACCCCATGAGCTGCTAGTGCTTCGGCCTTTGGCATACCAGGGAGTTTCTTTTACCCTCTTATTAGTATGGTGTGCATTGGGAACAATGTACAATTTTAAGTGTGGGGTGAGGAGATTATCTGGGTGACTTTCTATGATATTTTAATTGTGTTAGTTTAATTGAATAATTAAAAAAAAATGAAATATGTAGACTCTTCCTGATGACGGATCCTTTAGACAATTTTCTTGAGGGAAGTAAGTCTAAAGAAAATACCAAAAAGATTCTTTATTTTGTTTTAGGTAGTGTAGTAACTCCCCTTTGATTTTTCTTTAGGCCACGGTTCTTTTCCAAGGGTTTTATTTGAACCGGGTGTAGTTAGTTTTTTTTAGGAATAGGAGCCATTGTGTTGTGCTTTGAATTGAAGCAATATCTCTTGACTTGGTTATGCCTTGAGAATAGTGAGTACTTTGGTTGTGACGCTTATGCTCAGTTTTTGGCTCTTGTAGAAGTACCTTAAATTGTATTATCTTAACTGCTTTGACTAGAGTGTCTATGAATCTAATCCTGAGTGAGTTATGTGCCATGTGTGTGTAAGGTTTTGCATTGTTCAGTGCATTGCATTTGATGCCTAGAACTTGCCCTGTGTGTTTGCAAAGCGAAATAGTAGTGTTGTTCAGTCTTGGAAGTGATATAGGCATTTTCTTGTTGAGCCAGATATGTATATTTTACCCACCTAATTGTTATGTATCGTAGTTAACCTCTTTGAGCCTATAATCCTTTTTCTTTGGCAACCACATTATAAGCCTTACCCATTTGTTTGAATTAACCATCTATTTGAACTTTTTCACCTCTCATGAGCACTTGAATTGTTATGAACCTTGTAAAAGTTAAAGTGTGGGGTGGTCGGTTTGGCTTTCGAGTGGAACTAATTGAATAAGGAGAAAGGTGCACTGTTTTGAAAAAGGAAGAGCCACTTGAATTGAAAAAGAAAATATATAGTTGGATTGTTGTGAAAAAAAAAATTCTTGATAAGTGGTGGCTCTTGACGTAAGTGTGCTTAAAGAATAATGGGGTAATTTATATTGATGTGAAGGTGGAATTTTGGTTTGACATAAGTATGGGTTTAAATGTTAAAATGTATGTATTAAAGTGCTTAAGGAGGTGTAGTCACTCTTATATCTAAATGTATCCTACCCGTCCCGTAGCCTACATTACAACCAAATAAAGTCCTAACTGATCCAAGATTGAATGAGCTCGATTAGTGGAGTAGTACACTACGGGCAAGCTTATGGTGCATCTTTTGTGGCATATGAATGTTATCTCTGAGAGTGAGTGAATTCTTTCTATCTTGAGTTCCTAAGTGTTCTTAAATTTTATTGTGTGGAACTACTCTCTTGTATTGTGTGTGGGCACTTGATTCATGAAGGAAAGGTAATGTCAGTGACCTCTATGTTAGAGTAAGTAGGTGAGTTGTGAATAATGCGTGGCACTTGTGAGTCAAATCTTGAGGTGAAGATGTTACGCTTTTGTGCTTAGTCTATTTTAAATACTCTTGGTGTGCTGCGTAGGAGAATTGTTTAAAAAGGTCGAGCCTATAAAAAAAAAGGGTAGTTTGATTGCTCGAGGACGAGAAATGGTTTAAGTGTGGGGTGTTGATGATAGGCTATAATTGCATATTTTAGTCGCTTATTACACTCTAATTTACAGCACTTTAGTTGAGTTTGCGCTTTAATCGCTAGTGTTTTGCACTAACGGTGTGTTTTATGCCTTATAGGAGTGATTTCGAGATATATAGATGTTATGGAATGAATTCAAGTGAATTGGAGCTTTAAAGTCTGAGTAAAAGCCCAAGGAATTAAGTCGGGATCGTATTCGGGGGTCAAATTTGATAATTAAGTACAAACGAAGACTCGAGGAGGCATGTTGCTCACTGTCTAGTAAAATAGACATAACTCTTTATTCAGAACTCCATTTGGACTCCACAATATATGGTTTGAAAGCTAACTCAAAAGGCTACAACTTTCATGTTTTACGTTTTTCCAAATTTTAAACGGAACAGGGCGTAACCGCGGTAGGACCGCGGCAGAACACTGCTGCAGATTCTGAAGGCCACTCTGGCAGCGGTACTGGTGTAACCGCGGTAGGACCGCGGCATGACACGTAAAATTCAGGGACCAAAGTACAAAATATAGGATTTTAAGCCCTAAACCCTATATTAAACGAAGGAAGCCGGCCAAGAAAAGAGGAGAAGGATTTTTGGAAGTGAAAAACATCATAAGGAAGGGCAAGAGGCAAGGAGGATCATTGGGCATCAATCTTTAATCTTCTTTGTTCTTTTACCTTTGAATATGAATTCTTTTGTGATTTTTGTTATTTTTATGAGTAGCTAAATACTTTAGTCTAAGGTTTTGATGGAACCTATTGAAGGATGAACTTCTTGATTATGTTAATATAGTTTGCCAGTTAATCTCTATTTGTTCAACTACGTATTTGTTGTAGTTAATTGACAGGATCCTCAATTAGCTGTGCCTATTTAGTATGCATAACTCGGAAGAGAGTGCATATTTAGGTAATTGTTGGACAACACCACTCTCAAAGTATAAGAGGGATCTATAACTGCGGGTTTAAAGGCGAGATTAGGGATAACGAAGCCTTGGGTGCAATCTAAAGTGAGCTGTAATAAACAAAGTCAGCTAGCGTATCTCGGGAGAGTGCGTCTAGTAAATTATCGCGATTACTCGGGAGAGATTTACGGTAAAAAGAGTGCTCATGATTGATAGAGATGGTTTGGTGAATCTATATGAAACATAACCGGAAGGGATTCCATCAATAGGGGAAATCACTACCTTAGAACCTTCTCATTATTATTTACAACCCAAGCATATTTAGTTTACAGTTGTTTATTTACTTTCAGTCTTAGTTATTAGAAATACCATCAACTATTGTTTACAACGTTTGGAGAAGTTGATTATAAAGAATTTAGTAAGTCCTACAAAAGTAATTGATAGGTTAATTCTCTGTGGATTCGACTCTGGGCATAAATACTCAGGTTATATTTGCAACGTCCGCGTGTCCTTTTATAAGGCATAGTTGTGCGAGATCAGCAACTTAATAAGATTTAATTAGGTAAAAAATAATATACAGTAGACTTCTCTATAACAACATCTCACTATAAAAGCCAAGCTTTTTCGGAACCAATTTTTATGTTATGTTATAATATATGTTCTCTAAACAACACTTCGTTATAACAACCAAAAATATTCGTTAAAATAGCACGGGCTAGCCAGCTTTCGGACTGGTCATTCAAAAATAGCCAGTGTTTGCCATGTCACTAAAAAATAGCCACTATTTTGCTGCAACAGAGACCGGTCCAACATAATATATTGGAGTTCGGTGAACTTGTGTATGAACTTCCAGTATATTATGCTGAACCGGTATAATTTGCTGGCTCCAGTATAATATACTGGAGTTCCAGCAAAGTATACTGGAACTCCAAACTCCAGTATAATATATTTAGGAGTTCCAGTATATTATGCTGGAATTCCAGTATATTATGCTGGAGTATATTCTGGATTTTGAACAGTGGTTTCGTTTAGATTTATCTTTACATGAAAAGTGGCTAAATTTCAATGACTTTTGAAACTGTAGCTATTATTGAATGACCACTTGTAAATCTGGCTATTTTTGAATTTCTCCCAAAATATTCGGAACAAACGAAACTGTTATTGAGAGTTTCACCGTACAATACCTTCTTTCCACGAATAACAGCCCCAGGCTCTCCTTGGATAACCATGTATTTTGTTCCTCCAAGGAATAATCCTGTTGGGGCTAGATGTCCTGGCTCATCAAAATCAGTCAGTATGGCTTTCATCTCCTCTGCTTTAAACTGCAAAATTCAGATTAAAAAAAATTGATTAAATATTAACCACACTTTAGGCATGTTAACCCTTCATTAAAAAAAATTAACATCTTAACGACCAAAAAGAAATAACTCATTGCCATCGCGAAAATTACAACGCCTCGTGACAATTGAAGGTTATTTTGATATCAACCTAAAATAAATAAATAGTAAAATTGTCTCTCCTCTCAATTTAAGCTATAATTAAATGTGGTGATGACAATTCCACTTTAAATTAAAAACCAAAGAAGAAAACAGTCCATGCTAACAATCAATTGAATTTTTTCTAGGTGTGGATTCGATTCTCACCGTCTCCCTTTCCTTCCCCTTCCCGATCCCATGTAATAGAAATTCTTTTAATAGATTTTTTAGAAAGATTCAGATTTATATATAGACATATATGTATAACAATAACCAAAATAAATGATCAAAGAGCGTGATAAACGAGATTTCTTCTCTTTTAATAGGAAAACTAAAATGTACCTTAGGGAAGTTGGAGCTTTGTGCCCAGACGGAGCCGTCGTGGCCGACGATTGCGGCGGCCGTAAGGTGGCCGCCGCCTTCGACTTCACACATCAAATGTTCATCCACGTACGTTTGCCACGACATTTTTCGAATTAGTTTTTGTATTTGGAATGGAAATTGGAGCTATCTTTTTTTCCTTAAGTTGTTATTTTTTGAAAGAGAAGTTTGTGGTTAATTTGGACATATGCATGATCGTCGTTTAATTAGTGGCATTCATGATTCATGTCGGCCTTCATTTCAGGAAATGGACTATATTTTTCTTGGACTTGCCATTTATATTTTATTGGCCATTTTGCATGGCCACCCGGCCCCAACCATTTTTCACAAAAATTCACCAGTCAGCGTTTATACTAAATTAATAAATGTAAAGTACGTGACTTTTATACTCATATTTATCACTTACTATAATCAGGTTAAAATAATTGTTTGATATAATAATAAAATATTTGTTTAATAAATGAGTTTTTTACGGTCAGTAAAACCTAAAAAAAAAAAATCAAACACATTTGAATTCAATATTAGGCTTTTTAAAGCTTTATCTATTAATATTATTTATTTAAAAGTACTAATTTGAAGTATCGGTGATAAATGATGAAACATGTTTTTGAGTATGTTTGCATATTATTTCTTATGTGAGTTGCAAGAGATTACATGTTTATAAACATAGAATATGCTCATTACATGTTTATCGTGTGTAGGAAATAATTTGGATGGAAGTTGGCAAGAATTGGATGATTTAATGCAAAAGGAGTAGAGATGTAAGACCTGGCGTGCCACAATTGGTGCATTGCATGAAAGTAGGCACGGAATGGCCTAGGGAATGAACAAAAAAACAGTGTAGTATGGAGGTTGGCGCTGGACCTGGCACACGAAAGAACAAAGAAGAAAAAAGAAATAACTGGGAGCGTGCTAGAAGTCGCGCGTTGCATCAACTCAATCAAGCGACTTCAACGTGTCCTTTTCGAATTAGGAGAGATCAAAGACGCCCCAAATCAACCCTAATTGATATAAATATATCATAAAATATCCTTTTGAAGGGGGAGACACCACTGTAGGGTAAGACAACACCTAAGGAGGCAAGAATGCACTAGGAGCAAGGAGGAAGATTCAACCACGAGTTTTTTCCTTCTTCTTCCTACTTTTCATTGTTGGTTATGGCTTTTAGTATTGTAGTTTTACATACTATTATGAGTAGCTAATTTACTATCTAGATTTTTGATGGAACCTCTTGGAGGATGAATTCCTGTTATGTTTTAATATAATTTAACCTTTGGATTTATCTACTTGTTCAACTATATGCTTATTTCAGTTGATTGAATGGCCGTCGATTGACCGTGCCTATTTATTATGTATTTCTTGAGAAAGAATACATATTTAGGTGGTTGTTGAACAATGTCACTCCTAAGGTATATGAGAGATCAATACGGCGAGTTTAAAAGCGGGATTAGAGATAATGAAGCTTTGACGTGATCCTAGTGAGCGGTGAAGAAGTGCGAGCTAGTGTAATTCTAGAGAATATGACTAGTACATTATTATAGTTGCTCGAGAGATAATTACGATAAGTCGAGTGCTCATGATCAATAGAGAATAATTAGGTAACATTATAGAAGACGTAGCTGGAAGGATTCCGACAATTGGAGAAACCATAACTCTAGACCTCCTTAATTTAGTCTCCAACCGATAGTATCTTTAATTGTTAATTTACTACTTTAGTTTGTTAGTTAATTAGTTAGACATAAGAATCTTAATATTTATAACTTAAAAATTATTTGAGCTTGTCTTCTTAGTGATAATAAACAGTTGTAGCTAAGCGTTAGTTCTCTGTGGGATTCGACTCTGGACTTTTAGACCAGATTAATTATATTTGCAGCGATCGCTTATCCTTTTTAGGACTAGAGTTGGGCGTGATAAAATTTTTGGCGTCGTTGCTGGGGAACTAACGGTATAACTGTAGCTGTATATATTGCTTGGTGTCAAGTTTGAACTTTTATTTTGTTTTATTTTATTTTATTTTTTTATTTTGATTTAAGAAACATGACATTTTGGAATTATGGGAGTTTAGGTGTTGGTAATTCTACTTTTGATCCTTATACATATTGTGCATGAACCCACACATGGAAAAATAATCAAAATATTTGCGAGAGTGGGTTAGGTGCACCGACTCAATCTTATGTGTGGAATGTGTGTGATATGTGTGGTGGTCTATATGGTCACTTTCATGGTTGTGCTTATATTTGTTATCCTCCCCAACCCCTTACTATGATGGTTCTACTTTTTCTTGTGAAGTTAATAGGAACAAATAACCCAGGGATGATGACCTGAAAGAGATCAAAGATATGCTAAGGTGAACAAAATAATGACACACAATTACGGATACAAAGGTAAGAGGAAACTATTCACAACTTGAAGGCTCAAATGAGTCAAACTATTCACAACCCGAAAGGTCATCTTATGTTTTAGAACCCAATTCTGCGCTTTTAAGCTTTAAACACCTCATTTTATCTCTCCCGAATTTACGTGTGCAGTTCAGGCGTGTTTCTGGAAAGCATTTATGTTAAAAACCGATAAAGATAAGAATTTTGCCTAAAAATTTCATTTGAGTTGACTTCGATCAACATTTTGAGTAAACGGACCCGAATTCGTATTTTGACAGTCCTGGTGGGTCCGTATCGTGATTTGGGACTTGTGCGTATGCCCAGAATCGAATTCAGAAGTCCCTAACCCGAGATATCGGACTTTGTCAAAATTTGAAATTTAAAGGCTTAATGAGTTTGAAATGTTTGACCAATGTTTGACTTTTTTGATATCGGGTCCATATTTTGGTTCCGAAACTTGGTATAGGTCCAATACCACATTTATGATTTGTCTGTGAAATTTGGTGAGAAACGGACTTGGTTTGGCGTGATTCGGATGTCCGCTTGTGAAAATAGAAGTTTCAAAGTTTTCTTGAAAATTTCAATTGATTTTGTGCTTAATTTGTAGTTCTAGGTGTTATTTTGGCGATTTTGATCGCGCGAGAAAGTTCGTATGATGTTTTTAGACTTGTGTGCACCTTTGGTTCAGAGCCCCGAGGGCTCGGGTGACTTTCAGATAGGCTATAGAGTGAAATTTGGACTTAGAACTCAGCTGGTGTTTCAGATTTTGTTAGCCTCAGACCTCGCATTTGCGAGGTTGATGTTCTAGACGTCAATACCACACAAGAGAGGGGGGGGGGGGTGATCTGTGTGGTACCTAATTTTCGCACTAGAAGAACCTGGTTCTTCTAGATGTACTTATTAAGACTGTTTGCGGAATTAAGAGTGCATAAAATAAAGAACACAGAGATTTTTACGTGAAAAATACCTGGCTCAAAAGGTGAAAAAACCACGACCTACTATTCAGTAGGATTTTTTCAAACTTCCACTAAAATCACTAAGCCAAAACAACATTTACAAAACTCTTGTAAACCTAAGGATTAAACTCTAATCCCAGTGTGGCACACAGCCTCAACTGCTGCGACACTTTCAAGTTAACTCTAACTTGAATACTCAAAGTACCTAATACAATTGCTTCTATGAAAGCTGAAAGGTACAATTTTAAAACACCTACTACAATTGAACTAGAATAAAAGAAAGACACAATGGAATTGGTTCTTCTATCTTGTCCAAGTAGCTTCAGGTTTGCACACTTGAATCTCACGTATATTGCTTGCAAAAAGCCTTGCTATTTTGCTCTTCAATTTAGTTTCACTTCTGCGTTTGTGTGTTACCCTGTAAAAGAGAACAATCATTATTATTTATAGAGTTAGTAATCAGAGTTTGATTAAAACTCGAATTGCTGATCCTTCATCAAATTCGAGTTCTAGAACAATTCAAACTCCAATCCTTATTCTTTATCCGGTTATAGTTCTCTTCACATAAGGAGACTTCAACTCCTTATCCTATGCAACCTTTTCGATCAAATCAGAAGATATTGTTGCTGACCCTTGAGACTTATCTTCACCCGTATGTCACGTGTATAAGTATATCAACACTGTGTCTGTCTCACATGATGGACCTGGTTCATGACTAAGTTCATTTTGTCAATCTTCAAAATTTCATCTGAACTATGGCCAACAAATTCCCCCTTTTTGATGATGACAAACTCTGTGCGTTTATTGATCAGAGACCCTGTGGAACTTAGCTTAATTGTCACACTTAAATTTAACTTATCATTAAGGACCAGGTTCAATCAGGTTATAAATATCACTTTATTATCAGAATATAAAGTAAGCACAATATCTCTTCCCCCTTTTGGCATCATCGAAAAGTTGCATATTATATGAATCCCAGATGTTAATTATTACTCATGGCCACTGGGGCAACTGCAAGTGAAAACATGATTCAGTTAATCAATAATCAACTCCACAAGAAATATAGCTATTAAGATCAGAAGTTTCATAGAACAAGAGAAAACAAAGCACATTGTCATTGATTAGGAAGTGTTTCTACAAAACAGACCACAAAAAGAAAAACAAACATCCAACCATGAGCAAAAAAAAGGCCAAATACATAGACAGACCCTTAAACTGTCACTAAGTTTCACTTAGACACCTTAACTGAGATTGGTTCTTATTTAACACTTGAACTCCCTCCAAAATGTGTTATTGAGCACATTTTGCTGACATGTAAATGTCCGTGTATGTCATGTCTTATCAGCGCGTAAAAAGCCAACATTGAATATTTTCCACCGGAATATTCATTGTTTTTACCAGAATCTGGCGACGACTTCTTTTGTAGCTTATTTTCAACCTATTTTCTTCTATTTGCCAAGCCATCTTCACCACCACCTCCTCTCATTCCTAGATCTGGCCAACGACCACCATAACCATCAGCTTCTCTTTCTCAGTTTTAGCTGTTGCACCACCACACCACCTCGCCTCCTCCAACCTAAAGACCCAACTTAACTCATCAACCCGACGTGGAGAAAAACAGAAAAGCTCCTTTCTTCTACCAATTATCAGCAATTTAAGATTACACGTAATCAGGATTTTGGATTGGCCAAAGAAGAATGACAATCCTCACATAGTAATTTTCCCCTTGCCTCTTCAGGTCCTGTGACTGTACCAAGAAATTCATGTCACTTTCCTCAACATTGAAGACATCTAACGCTTGTTGAGTTACAAGGATGTTTAAATCCATTTCAAGAAATATCTGAACTTTAAATTTTTGATTTTTTGATACTTCCAGAAGATAATCCACGAACTGCCGGCCACCACCTCTGTTTGTTTCTTTCTTATTTTCTGATCAGATTTTTTTATTAAAAAAATTTGTTTCTCTTTTTATTTGTTGCTGACATGTAACTTTTCTATTGGTTTTATCTTCCACTTCAATAGAGTGTGAGTTCACGCACCACTGCTAGTTTGAAGTTGTCGAATTTGTGTTTAATAGACACATTATTTGGGAGTTCAAGTGGTTAATAGGAACAAGCCTTAGATGAAGTGCTTAAGTGGAAATTGGTGACAAGTTTAAGGGTCTACCTATGTATTTGGCCCCAAAAAAAAGAAAAGTCCCGAATTTGGGTCACCGAGGGGGTTTCTAAACTGGTTCTAGGGCTTGGAGGAACTAGAGGGTTGGGATTGAAGAAGATTAAGCATTGTTTGGAGCATCCCTTCACTCTTTTCCTTTTCCTTTGCTAGCTCAGCTTTGAGGCCATTTCTTTCACTTTCTAGTTCAGTAATACGAGCCTGGAGCCTAGCAATTTCTGCATCTTTTGTTTCACACTCTAGAACCAATGCCCTAACTTTGCTGTTCACAGGAGTCTTCAAGGATGAACCAGGTTCAACTGGGGTTACACTTAGCAAATAGTCACAAGCCTGCAGAGTTTTGATTCCAAAGTGCTCTTTGCTGGAGGCCATCTCCCATTTTTTAAATGGCACATCTAACTTGGCCAAGACAGTTGTCAGTATAAACCCATAAGGTGTGGCATGAGCCTTGGAGCCATTGATGACTCTATCCAGAAGCTTGACAATGAAAGCAGGCCAGTTAATCTGCTTTCCTCTCACAAGACACTCTAGAAGGACCAGGTCCATGTAATTCGCAGTATGCCTTCTCTCCTGTCTGGGCAGCAAACACTTGTTCACAAACTCAAAGAGCACCTTGTGCTCAGGCTTCATCTCACTCTTTTGCACAAACCTAGCCTCAGGCACTTCTTCAGCAGACTTGGTATCACAGAAATTTCTGGTGATTTGGAGAGCAAAAGGGAGAGAATCTAGACAAGGCCACCTTTGCCTAGTATAGTCATTATAGCCCTCACAGGGTATGTCTAGAATTCTGCCCAATTTAGGTGCATCAAACTGCACCTCTACTCCCTTCACCAAGCTTGTAACAACCCCATTCACCACAGTGGCATTTGCCATAAACTCGATTAGCTCTTTCCTTGCCAGCCTGCCATCTAGTTGAAGAACTATGTCCTTCCACCCCTGTGCATCCAGGGCATCAACCAATCTTTTCATGCCTGGCTCCTCCAGATATTTCAGAATTCTTCCTTTCAGTATTTTTCTCCTGCCAAAAAGGACAAATCTGTCCTGTTACTTTTCAGATTCCTCTTCTTCTTCCTCTCCACTCCATGCTTCTTCTTCTTCAGGAACTTTCACTTGTTTTCCTTTGACTGCAGACCTGGTTCTTTTTGCCAGGGAGGGTTCAGCAGATACATATTCTGAAGACTTCTTGGTAGAAGTCTTGGATCTCTTTGGTGTAGGAGCGGGAACCTCCTCAGTTGTACCTCTTTCCTGATGGACCAATTCCTTCTCCTCCTCCTCTTCTTCTGCAACCACAGAACTTTCCACAACTTTAGCTTTTCGCTTTTCCTTCTTCTTTTTCTTGCTTGCCTCTAAGGCTTTCTGCAACTCAGCCTCACTTTGCTTTACCCTGCTTCTAGTAGCTTTCACCTTTGCTACTGAAGGGACAGTACACTTAGGAGATGACACCTTGCTCTTATTTGTTGGCTTAGAGGCGGTTGGAGCCTTTTGAGAAGAAGCTTTGCGCTTCTTGGGATCATAGCTTGCCCCAACCTTCTTCAGAATGTCATCCAAGGTTTCTTCCATAGATGAACCAGGTTCATCTTGTTGTTCACTCAGGTGTACAAGGCCTTCAACAGCTTCCCTAGTTTCACTTCCCCCTGGCTTGTTGCCACTCTCCTATATTCCTCCACAAATAGCAAGAATGTTATCCTTCTTTTTCTTTCCCTTTCTACTCGACTCTCCCTCATTTACATCTCTCACAGAACCCACCAACACAAACCTATTCTCCACCTTCTCAACTACATCAGAAAAAACATAGCATGTATTTACCTCCCTAGGGTTTTCTTGATTCTTGTCTGAGTCAGAAGACCCACGTTCTTCTCCATCGCTTGCAGAAACAAACGCTTCAGACTCAGAACTCGAGTCAGATGATTCCTTTTTAGAGCTCTCCTTTTTCTGGCTGGTTCTCAATTTTTCGTTTAGAGCCGCTCTCAGAGCACCAGTAGCCACAGTCTTTCTTGCCAGCATTTTCTGCCGGCGAAATCTTGGTTTATGATCGTCGCTAGGAGGTGCAGATGAGGGTGTGTTAGGAGATATTGGTGGGGGAGTTCCTGGATTTTCTTGAGGAGTAGTCATGGTGAAGAATTTCTGGAGAATTTTGGGGATTTTTGGAGATTTTTAGAGAGAAGGATGATGATTTGAGGTTTAAGGCTTAATGACGGTTATGGACTAGAATGGGAGTATGTGGAGTGTATTTAAAGTGGAGTATGATTAGATGCAGTAACAACAGCCCTTTTGCAGTGGTCAATCAAGAGTCTAATCCCTTTAAGACTCCGGTTTTTTAGTGATAAATAGGTTACACTTGGTTTTAGAAAATAGTCCCGTTTTCTTTAGAATTCTAGGAGAATGAAACTAGTTCAATGCTCAATGGTTATGTCTTTAGGAGTTTGGTTAGAATAGGACTTCTGCTCATAATTGGAATACTTATTTTTCTAATTGTGCAAAGTATAGAAACATACCTGACCTTTTCTCATGAGCATATACTGATGAATCAGGTTCTTCAAGTAGAACTTCTCTTGATTATGCCTCATATATCAGAATAGAAAAAAAAACTTTGTAAGAGATCAATGAATTAATATAAACACACGTCACAGGAGTATACTGATTAGAGTATGAGACTGAGTAAGAATTAGTCTAGATATTTACATAAAGTCAGAACTTCTAACCAAAAATGTGATTTTTTTTTCATTTCATTTTTTTTTCATTGCATTCTGAACTGGTTCCTTTTTAGGTGATCTTAATCATCCCTAATTCCAACCTGTTCCTTTCAAAGTTTTCCCAATTCAGTGCTTTGGTGAAGATGTCAGCTATTTGTTTATCAGTAGCACAGAACTCTATTGAGATTAATCCTTTCTCATGATTATCTCTCAAGAAGTGGTGTCTAACATCTATGTGCTTGGTCCTTTTATAATGAACAGGGTTCTTTGTCATACTTATAGCACTAGTGTTATCACAAAATATTGGTATGCATCCCACTTCAATTCCAAAATCTACCAATTGTTGTTTAATCCATAGTAATTGAGCACAACAAGAAGCTGCAGCTACATACTCAGCTTCAACAGTAGATAGGGCTACTGAATTTTCCTTCTTGGTAGCCCATGATACAAGACATGAACCAAGGAAGTGTGCCATACATGAGGTGCTTTTTCTATCCACTAGGAAACCTGCATAGTCAGCATCAGCATATCCTACTATATTGAAATTACTACCTTTAGGGTACCAAAGACACAATTCAGTTGTGCCTTTCAGATATCTCAATATCCTCTTGACAGCAGTCAAGTGAGACTCTTTTGGATTTGCCTGAAAACGAGCACATAGCCTTACACTGAAAACAATGTCAGGTCTACTAGCAGTAAGATACAAGAGTGAACCAATCATACCCCTATACAATTTCTGATCAACTGATGAACCAGGTTCATCAATATCTAATTTAGTGGCAGTTGCAATAGGTGTATCTATTTCTTTAGAATCCTCCATTTTAAACTTCTTGATTAGTTCTTTTGTATACCTCTGCTGATGAATCATGGTTCCATCTTGGCTTTGTTTGATCTGCAACCCTAAGAAGAAGTTAAGCTCACCCATCATGCTCATTTCAAATTCACTTCCCATTAGTTTTGCAAAATCTTTGCTTAGCTTGTCAGTGGTGGCCCCAAAGATTATGTCATCAACATAAATTTGTACAACAAGAAGGTCCTTACCTTTTTCCCTTAAGAATAAGGTACTATATATTTTACCTCTCTTGTACCCATGCTCCAATAGGAATTTTTACAGTCTTTCATACCATGCTCTTGGTGCCTGTTTGAGTCCATAGAGAGCCTTGTCCAGCTTGTACACATGTTCAGGATATTCTTTGCTTTCAAATCCTGGGGGTTGTTTCACA
The DNA here is from genome assembly GCF_001879085.1 of Nicotiana attenuata. NCBI lineage: Eukaryota > Viridiplantae > Streptophyta > Magnoliopsida > Solanales > Solanaceae > Nicotiana > Nicotiana attenuata. The sequence continues at coordinate 1,839,047 of NC_031989.1, forward strand.
AACACTTCTTCCTTTAAGTAGCCATTCAGGAAGGCACTTTTGACATCCATTTGATGAAGAGTGAATTCCATATGTGCTGCAAAGGCTATGAGAAGTCTGATTGCCTCTAGTCTTGCAACTGGAGCAAATGTCTCATCATAGTCTATTCCTTCCTCTTGGCTGTAACCTTGGACCACCAACCTTGCCTTGTTTCTTGTGACAGTTCCATCTTCATCCAGTTTGTTCCTAAAGACCCACTTTGTACCAATGACTGATCTGCCCTTGGGTCTTGGAACTAGGTGCCAAACTTGACTTCTTTCAAACTGGTTTAGTTCATCCTGCATTGCATTCACCCAATCTGCATCCTGCAAAGCCTCAACAATATTTTTAGGTTCAATGATAGATAAGAAAGCATCAAAAGCACACAGATTCTTTAATTGTGATCTGGTTTTGACTCCAGATGTTGGATCAGTGAGAATGTTCTCAATGGGATGAGAACTTTGATACTTGTGAGGTTTTACAACCAACTGGCTTCTGCTGGATGTTTCAGCCATTTGATGAAGAACATGTTTATGAACAGGTTCCTTCAAGGATTTTATTTCAATTCCTCTTTGACTTCTTCCCCCTGTCAGGTTGCCCTGTAAGGAAGAACCTGGTCCATCACCTATTACTTCTGTAGGTGTCACTTTGATTTGAGTTGATGCTTCAGCCAAGTCTTTGACCAGTCCAATGGCTTCATCTTCATGTTCCTGTCTCTCAGAAAGAATGTTAGTTTCATCAAATACTACATGCACACTTTCTTCTACACATAGAGTTCTTTTATTAAATACTTTATAAGCTTTACTATGTGAAGAATATCCCAAGAATACTCCCTCATCACTTCTGGGATCAAACTTTCCTAGGGAGTGTTTTCCATTATTTTGCACATAGCACTTGAAACCAAATGCCCTAAGATGGGATATATTTGGTTTTCTCCCTTTAAGTAACTCATAGGGAGTCTTCTCTACTAAAGGTCTGGTCATGCATCTATTTATGATGTAACATGCAGTGTTTACAGCCTCTGCCCAGAAGCTGTGAGGCAATTTGCTAGATAGTAACATTGTTCTAGCCATATCCTCAAGAATTCTATTTTTCCTTTCAACTACTCCATTTTGTTGTGGAGTCCTAGGTGCAGAGAAGTTGTGATCTATGCCATTTTCATCACAGAACTCAGCAAATTTAAAGTTTTCAAACTCAGTTCCATGATCAGACCTAATGGATGCAAGTTGATTTCCTAATTGTTTCTGAGTTTTCCTAACAAATGCAGAAAACATGTCAAATGCTTCATCTTTGGAAGTTAGAAATAAAGCCCAGGTGAATCTAGAATAGTCATCAACTAGCACCATTACATACTTCTTTCCACCTCTGCTCATGGTTCTCATTGGACCACATAGATCCATATGAACCAGTTCCAACGTCTTGGACGAACTTACCATTTTCTTGGATTTGAAGGATGACTTTACCTGCTTCCCCCTTGCACATGCCTCACAAACTTTGTCTTCCTTGAACTTGATATTAGGTAACCCTATAACCAAGTCCTTGGAGACTAATTTGTTTAGCTGATTTAGACTTACATGACCAAGTCTTTTGTGCCACAGGAGGGGATCACTAACCAACACACTTAAACAAGTGAGTTCATTTTCTGAAAGAGTGGATAAATCTACAATGTAAATATTGTTAACTCTTTTTCCCTGCAAAACAATCTTGTCAGTGATAAGGTTAATCACAAAGAATTTGGTGGAGGTAAAAGCCACAAGGTTAACTCTGTCACACAATTGTGACACACTTATTAGGCTATATTTCAAGCCATCTATGAGGTAGACATTCTCTATAGAATGAGAATCTGATTTGCCTACTTTTCCAACCCCAATGATCTCACCTTTCTTTCCATTACCAAAGGAGACATTACCTCCCTTTAGGTCCTCAAGTGAAAGGAAATGGTCCTTGTCCCCAGTCATATATTTTGAGCAGCCACTATCCATATACCATATTTGGCTCCTCCCTTTCACTTGGACCACTTGTTCATCATCTGATTCTCCGATGGCCATTAGTGCTTGCTCCTCCTCAGCTTCATCTTCTGAGTCTTCATTTGAGGTTTCTCCCCAAGCAGCAACCATAGCCTTGGTTGAACCTTTGTTTTTGTTTGGTTGAACCTGTTCCTTCTTCCTGTTCCTTCGTTCACCTCTTTCTTTCTTCCACTCAATTTCCCATTGAGGGCAGTTTTTGATCATGTGGTCAGTCTTACCACACTTGTAGCATCCCTCATTGGTCTGTTTCTCCGGAGCTCTTGTTTTATTGAAGTTTGTACCTCTTGAAGAACCCTTTCGTCTCATCAAGTACTTCTTGAAATCCCTAGTGATCATAGCCACTTCATCATCTTCCAAATCTGCACCTTCAGCAATTCTGAGATCCAAGCTTCTCTCCTTTTTAGGGGTATCCATCTTCATGGTTTGTCTCCTCATTTCATAGGCAGTTAAGTTTCCAATCAGTTCATCCAGTCTAAGGGTAGCAATATTCTTGGATTCCTGAATGGCAGTGATTTTGCTTTCCCATGTGACTGGTAGAACCCTTGTCAGAATCTTCTCAACCTTGTCTTCTTCAAGAATAATTCTTCCAAGAGATTCAAGTTCATTTGTCAAAGTGGTGAATCTAGTATACATCTCCTGGATAGTTTCTCCTTCCTTCATAGTAAAATTCTCATATTGAGAATACAGAAGTGTTGCTCTTGATCTTTTCACTTGAGGCGTTCCTTCATGAGCCACTTGCAGAGTGTCCCATATTTCCTTAGCAGTTGTACAGCTTTGGATCCTACTGTACTCGTCTGGTCCTAGACCACATACAAGCCACTTCTTGGCCTTAGCATTTTTCTCCCACTTCCTCAGGTCCTCAACACAACAATCAGCCCTTGTTTATGGCACATCAATTCCTTCAACATTCTTCTTAGTGGTTGCTAGGGGACCATCAGTGACTATGTCCCAAAGTTCATAATCTTCCCATTTAATGTGATCTCTCATTCTGTTCTTCCACCAAGAATAGTACTGACCATTGAAAAGTGGAGGCCTAGCAGTGGATTGCCCTTCCCAGTTCCCAGGTGGTGCACTCATCGTTGATCCTCTCCTAAGGTGTTAGCCTCTTCAAGGATAACCTGCTCTGATACCAATTGATATTCTAGACGTCAATACCACACAAGAGGGGGGTGATTTGTGTGGTACCTAATTTTTACACTAGAAGAACCTGGTTCTTCTAGATGTACTTATTAAGACTGTTTGCGGAATTAAGAGTGCATAAAATAAAGAACACAGAGATTTTTACGTGGAAAACACCTGGCTCAAAAGGTGAAAAAACCACGACCTATTACTCAGTAGGATTTTCCCAAACTTCCACTAAAGTCACTGAACCAAAATAGCATTAACAAAACTCTTGTAAACCTAAGGATTAAACTCTAATCCCAGTGTGGCACACAGCCTCAACTGCTGCAACACTTTCAAGTTAACTTTAACTTGAATACTCAAAGTACCTAATACAATTGCTTCTATGAAAGCTGAAAGGTACAATTTTAAAACACCTACTACAATTGAACTAGAATAAAAGAAAGACACAATGGAATTGGTTCTTCTATCTTGTCCAAGTAGCTTCAGGTTTGCACACTTGAATCTCACGTAAATTGCTTGCAAAAAGCCTTGCTATTTTGCTCTTCAATTTAGTTTCACTTCTACGTTTGTGTGCTACCCTGTAAAATAGAACAATCATTATTATTTATAGAGTTAGTAATCAGAGTTTGATTAAAACTCGAATTGCTGATCCTTCATCAAATTCGAGTCCTAGAACAATTCAAACTCCAATCCTTATTCTTTATCCGGATATAGTTCTCTTTATATAAGGAGACTTCAACTCCTTATCCTATGCAACCTTTTCGATCAAATCAGAAGATATTGTTGCTGACCCTTGAGACTTATCTTCACCCGCATGTCACATGTATAAGTATATCAACACTGTGTCTGTCTCACATGATGGACCTGGTTCATGACTAAGTTCATTTTGTCAATCTTCAAAACTTCATCTGAACTTGGGCCAACAGAGGTCAATCATCGCATTTGGGGCCACTGATGGGTTCGAATTTGTGATCTACTAATCGCATTTGCGAAGAGTAGCTGGGGAGGCTAGAGTTCGCATTTGCGATCAAAGCTTCGCATTTGCGAAGTGGAGGCTGGGTAGGCAGTGATCGTAAATGCGATCAATAGGTCGCATTTGCGGATGGATCAGAGTTCGCATTTGCGAACTATTCTTTGCATTTGCAAAGAAAGTAGCGATGTGATGATCTTCGCATATGCGATGGATTCTTCGCATTTGCGGGGCTCGCATTTGTGAATCCCAAGTCGCAAATACGACACCTGCAACTGATCAAAACATGACTTAGATGGGATTTTTGGTTCATTCTTCAAATTTTCAAATTCAAGAACCTTGGAGGTGATTTTCCAAAGAACTTTTCTTCTCCAAATCATTGGTAACTAAACTAGTTTCTTTCAATCTTCCACTATATTTCCTTAGATTTCAACACAAAATCTTGTGTATTCATGGTCGAAATTGGGGGTTTTGGGTAGAATTAGGGGTTTTTGTAAATTGGGAATTTAGACCTCAAATTGAGGTCAGATTCCAAAGCAAATTATATAACCGGGCTTGGGGGTGAATAGGTAATCGGGTTTTGGTCTGAATTTCGGGTTTGGACCAAGCGGGCCTAGGTGTTGACTTTTGTTAAGTTTTTCAATAATGACCTAAATTGAGTTCTTTACAATCGTGGTAGTTCCTAAAGCTTAATTTGAATTGTTTGGTTGGTAATTTTCTAGACTCTATTGGTTCGGAGGCTTGTTTGAAAGGAAAAGCCGTGGTTGAGCTTTGAGTTTGGTCGTTGGAGCGAGGTAAGTGTCGTGGTTAACCTTGACTTGAGGGAATATGACTTGTTTATCTATATGTTAGATGTTTAGATGTTGGGTACAATGTATATGTGAGGTGCGAGTACTTATGCGTTGTTGTCGGGTTAAAGCATGCGGGTGGGACTTGGTTTCTTTAAATTATTGCTTTCTTTGATTATGTTAGCCATGTTTAGACTATTATTGTTAAATTGATTGTTCTTATCACGTTTACAGATCTTTTGGTGATAATTGAGTATTGATTTCAAAGTTGAGGTTGGTATTGTGGAACCAAATGTTGAAGTAAGGCTTGTTCTTGTTATTTTATCTCCCCGTTGTTAATTGATCATTGCTTTATGGTAAGGGAGAGTGTTAATGCACGAAGGATAATACCGTGCCATATTGTGAGTGCTAATGCACGAAGGGTGATGTCGTGCCATATTGTGAGTGTTAATGCACGAAGGGTGATGCCGTGCCATGTTATGAGAGTTAATGCACGAAGGGTGATGTCGTGCCGTTTCTATTGATCTATATGGTGAGGTTGAGAGTAAAAGCATGAAGGGTGATGCCGTGTATTTTCCTTTACTGTGCTTATTCATTCTTTTTGGTTCAAGTATATTGGCTGTTCAAGTTATGATTACTGTTGTGATTCTCTATCTTGTATTCCCCTCAGCATGTCCCTCTCCCGATATTACTTGTCTAGCTTTTAGATGCCGTTATTTTATACATATACTGTTATTTGTATAGGTTGTTTTAGTAGGTATCTTGTCATAGCCTCGTCTTCTTCATCGAGATTAGGCTCAACACTTACCAGTACATGGGGTCGGTTGTACTGATACTGCACTCTGCACTTCTTGTGTAGATTTTGGTACCGGCCCGAGCTGATCGTGAGGTTAGCGGCTGGATTGATTGACAAGTGACCCAAGGTAGATCTGTTGGCGTCCGCAGACCCTGGTGTCTCTCCATAGTCTTACTATTTTACTGTTTCTTTTCCTTCAGAACAATGTATTTCCTTTCAAACTCTAGTTGTAGTAAATCATAGTAGCTCGTAAGTTGTGACTCCATATCCTAAATGTATCAAATGTTATGGGTTTATCTTATTAAGCAAAGCCGTTTTAGTTTCTGTTCAACTTAATTGTTCTTATTATTGAAATTGGCTAAAGTTGGTATTAAGAAACCTCTAATGTTGGCTTGCCTAGCAAATGAAATATTAGGTGCTATCACGGTCCCGACGGTGGGAATTCTGGGTTGTGACGAGTTGGTATCAGAGCACTAGGTTTCCTAGGTCTCACATTTCACGAGAAGGCTTAGTAGAGTCTAGAGGATCGATACGAAGATGTCTATACTTATCTTCCGGAGGCTATGAAGTTTAGGAACAAATTTCACTTCTATTCTTCTCTATCGTGCGATTTTTTTCTCTCATTGCTAGTTGAACTCTTCTACTCTTGTTCTCTCGCAGATGGCGAGAACACGTACCACATCTTCAGCTAAGCAGCAGCCACAGCCGCTAGTCGCAGTTGCTACGAGGGGCAGATTTCGAGGCCGAGGCCGTGCGAAAGGCCGAGGCAGGGGTAGGGCTTAGCCCAGAGCTCAGGCAGCAGCACCAATAGTGGAGCCTCAGGTAGAGTTTGACGAGAAGGTTCTAACCCAGACTATTCCTGCCGGACCAACTCAGATCCCGGAGGGGTTTATCGCCACCCCCGTGCTCCAGGACGCTTTGGTCCGTTTGGTGGGCCTTATGGAGAGTGTGGCTCGGACTGGCACATTTACCATGACACCAGCCGTTTCTTAGACTGGAGGAGGAGTACAGACTCCTGCTACTCAAACCCCGCAGCAGATAGCTCCCCAGTATCAGAGTCCAGCAGCTCAGCCAGTTGGGGTAGTACAGCCGATTATTGCGGCACAGGCTGGTGGTGGATCAGCTATGTCTTTTGAGAGCTTATTGAGGTTGGACAAGTTCACCAAGCTATTTCCAATTCACTACAGTGGTGCACCTTTTGAGGACCCACATGATTATCTTGACCGATGCCATGAGGTTCTGCGGAACATGGGGATAGTGGAGACCAATGGGGTCGATTTTGTTGTGTTTCAGATGACGGGTTCCGCCAAGAGATGGTGGAATGATTTTGTATTGACCAGACCAGCCGGGTCGCCTACTTTTAGTTGGGACCAGTTCTCTCAGATATTTCTTGAGAAGTTCCTTCCTGTCACACTGAGAGAGGATTATCGCAGGCAGTTCGAGCGTCTCCACTAGGGCAGTATGACCGTCACTCAGTATGAGACCCATTTTGTAGATCTGGCCCGTCATGCTATTCTTATGCTTCCTATCGAGAGAGAGAGGGTGAGGAGGTTTATTGAGGTGCCTGCACAGCCTATCAGGTTGCATATGGCTATGGAAACTGGGAGTGAGATTTCTTTTCATGCGGCTGCCAATGTTGCCATGCGAGTCGAGATGGTTCTAGCTAAGGGGAGTGGTCAGGGGTCTGACAAGAGGCCTTTTCACTCCGGTGGATTCGGTGGAGCCTCATCTGGAGGCCGGGGTACTTTTGGTAGAGGCCATCCTCCCAGGCCGTTTAGCACTCCAGGCATCCCATGGTGCTTTAGGTGGTTGTGGCCCTCATATGCATTATTCCGACCAGCTAGCCTACAGTGCACCACCAGCTCCTGTTAGTTCACCTCCGCTCCAGAGTTTTCAGGGTGGATACATCGATCGACAGGGTCAGTTTTAGGGTCAGCAGTCACAACAGCCGAGATCCTGTTATACTTGTGGTGATGTGAGGCACATCGCTAGATTTTGCCCTCATGCATCGAGCAGTTCTCAGCATCAGGGTTCTCGTGCCATAGTCCCGGCACCGGGTGCTTCACCGCCCGCTCAGCCAACTAGAGGTAGGGGTCAGACAATCGGAGGTGGTGGTCAGGACATTAGAGGTGGAGGTCAGGCTACTAGAGGTGGAGGCCAGCCAACTAGGGCTCGCCCTAGAGATGTAGTTCGGAGTGGTGGGGCCCAGCCCTGATGCTATGCTTTTCCAGCCAAGCCTGAGGCTGAGTATTCTGGCGCCGTCATCACAGGTACGGTTTCAGTTTGCAGTAGAGATGCTTCAGTTCTATTTGATCTGGGTTCTACTTATTCCTATGTGCCATCCTATTTTACTTCATATTTGGTTGTGCCTCATGATTCTTTGAGTGCTCCTATGTACGTGTCCATACCTGTGGGAGATGCTATTGTTGTAGACCGTATTTATCGTTCATGTGTGGTTTCCATTTGGAGTCTTGAGACTAGTGTAGAACTCCTACTTCTCGATATGGTAGACTTCGATGTTATCTTGGGTATGGATTGGTTGTCACCTTATCACGCTCTATTGGATTGTCACACCAAGACGGTGACCTTAGCCTTGTCAGGGTTACCTCGATTAGAGTGGAGAGGGACTCCTGGCCGTTCTACTAGCAAGGTCATCTCTTATATGAAGGCTCGACGTATGGTCGAGAAGGGGTGTCTAGCCTATTTGGCTTATGTCTGCAATTCTATTGCAGAGGTTTCTTCCATGGAATACTGCACCAGTTGTCTGAGAGCTTCCAGAGGTATTTCCTGCAGACCTGCCGGGATGCCACCCGACAGGGACATCGACTTCTATATTGACTTGGTTCCGGGCACTCAGCCCATTTCTATTCCACCATACTGTATGGCCCTGCCAGAGTTGAAAGAATTGAAGGACCAGTTACAAGATTTGCTTGATAAGGGCTTCATTAGACCTAGTGTCTCACCCTGGGGTGCGCCCGTGTTATTTGTGAAGATGAAAGATGGGCCGATGAGGATGTGCATAAACTATCGCCAGTTGAATAGAGTCACCATCAAGAACTAGTATCCATTGCCAAGGATTGATGACTTATTTGATCAGCTTCAGGGTGCCAAGTTGTTTTTGAAGATTGATTTGAGATCTGGCTACCATCAGTTGAGGATTAGAGCATCAGATGTCCCTAAGACAGACTTTCAGACTTTATATGAGCATTATGAGTTTCTAGTGATGTCATTTGGGCTGACGAATGCCCAGCAACATTTATGGATTTGATGAACCGGGTGTTCAAGCCTTATCTGGATTCCTTTATGATTGTGTTTATTGATGATATCTTGATCTACTCCCGCAGTCGAGAGAAACACGAGCAGGATCTTCGGATCGTACTTCAAAACCTGAGAGACAACCAGTTATATGCTAAGTTTTCAAAGTGCAAGTTTTCGTTGGATTCAGTCGCTTTCTTGGGGCACATTGTATCAGCAGAGGGAATTCATGTAGACCCTAAGAAGATTGAGGCAATTCAGAACTAGCCTAGACCTACTTCAGCCGCAGAGTTCCGGAGTTTCTTGGGTTTGGCGGGTTATTACCGTCGATTTGTGGAGGGGTTCTCATCTATAACAACCCCGTTGACCAGGTTGACCCAGAAGGGTGCCCCGTTTAGGTGGTCAGATGAGTGTGAGGCGAGCTTTCAGAAGCTCAAGACTGCTTTGAGGTTCAGGATCGTATACGGTATATTGTGATGGATCTCGTATTGGACTGGGTGTGGTATTGATGCAGGATGGCAAGGTAATTGCATATGCTTCACGACAGCTGAAGGTTCACGAGAAGAATTACCCCGTTCATGACTTAGAGCTAGCAACCATTGTTCATGCGCTAAAGATTTGGAGGCACTATCTGTACGGTGTGCCATGTGAGGTATTCACAGATCATCGGAGCTTGTAGTATTTGTTCAATCAGAACTAACTCAATTTGAGGCAGAGGAGGTGGTTGGAGCTATTAAAAGACTGTGATATTACCATCTTGTATCATCCCGGGAAGGACAATGTGGTGGCCGATGCTTTGAGTAGAAAGTCAGCGAGTATGGGCAGCCTTGCGTACATTCCAGTTGGTGAGAGACCGCTTGCATTAGATGTTCAGGCCTTGGCCAATCAGTTTGTGAGGTTGGATGTTTCTGAGCCCAGCCTTGTTCTAACTTGTACAGTTGCCCGGTCTTCTTTCTTTGAGCGCATCAGGGAGCGGCAATATGATGACCCTCATTTTCTCATCCTTAGAGACATAGTGGTGCACGGTCGTAGATGATGGAGTTTTGAGGATGCAGGGTCGTATTTGTGTGCCTAATATGGATGGACTTCGTGAGTTGATTCTTGATGAGGCCCACAGTTCCCAATATTCTATTCATCCGGGCGCCGCCAAGATGTATGAGGACTTGCGGCAACATTAATTGTGGAGGAGAATGAAGAAAGATATAGTTGCATATGTGTCTCAGTGTCTAAATTGTCAGCAGGTAAAGTGTGAACATCAGAGACTTGGTAGTTTGCTTCAGAATTTAGAGATTCCTGAGTGGAAATGGGAGCATATCACTATGGATTTCGTTGTTGGAACGGACTTAGAGGAAGTTCAATGCAGTTTGGTTCATTGTGGACAGGCTGACCAAGTCAGCGCATTTCATTCCGGTGGGAGTTACTTATTCTTCGAGCGATTGGCAGAGAGTTATATCTGCGAGATCGTCCGTCTTCACGGTCCGTGTCTATCATTTCTGATCGAGGTACGCAGTTCTCCTCGCATTTTTAGAGGCAGTGCAGCGTGAGTTGGGCATGCAGGTTGAGCTGAGCACAACATTTCATCCTCGGACGGACGGACAGTCCGAGCACACTATTCAGATATTGGAGGATATGCTCCGCGCTTGTGTTATAGACTTCAGAGGTTTGAGGGATCAGTTCTTGCCACTTGCGGAATTTTCCTACAACAACAGTTATCTTCCGAGCATTCAGATGGCTCCCTATGAGGCATTATATGGTAGGCGGTGCCGATCGCCAGTTGGATGGTTCAAGCCGGAGGAGGCTCGGTTATTGGGTATAAACTTGGTACACGATGCCTTAGATAAGGTCAAGATTATCCAGGATCGACTTCGCACAGCTCAGTCCAGGAAGAAGAGTTATGCCGACAGTAGAGTTCGTGATGTTGCATTCATGGTCAGAGAGAGAGAGTGTTGCTTTGGGTATCACCCATGAAGGGCGTGATGAGGTTCGGAAAGAAGGGCAAGTTGAGCCCTAGGTATATCAGACCTTTTGAGATTCTTGAGGGAGTAGGAGAGGTGGCTTACAGGCTCGCGTTGCCACCTAGTTTATTAGCGGTTCATTCGGTGTTCCGTGTGTCCATGCTCCGAAAGTATCACGGCGATCCATCCCATGTGTTAGATTTTAGCACTGTCCAGTTGGACACGGATTTGACTTATGAGGAGGAGCCGGTGGCTATTCTAGCTTGGCAGGTTCGTCTGTTGAGATCGAAGAGTTATCCTTTAGCTAGAGTGTAGTGGAGAGGTCAGCCTGTTGAGGCAACTACCTGGGAGTCTGAGTCGGACATGCGGAGTAGATATCCCCACCTTTTCACCAGTCCAGGTACTTTTCTATGTCCATTCGAGGATGGACGATTGTTTTAGAGGTGGAGAATATGATGTCCCGAAAGGTCATCTTATGTTTTAGAACCCATTTTTGCGCTTTTAAGATTTAAACACCTCAATTTATCCCTCCCCGATTTGCGTGCGCAGTCTGGGCATGTTTTCGGAAAGCTTTTATGTTAAAAATCGATAAAGTTAAGAATTTTGCCTAAAAATTTCATTTGAGATGACTTCGATTAATATTTTGAGTAAAAAGACCCGGATTCGTGTTTTGGAAGACCCGCTGGGTTCGTATTGTGATGTGGGACTTGGGCGTAGGCCCAGAATGGAACTCAGAAGTCCCTAGCCCGAGATATCGGACTTTGTTGAAATTTGAAAGTTAAAGGCTTAATGAGTTTGAAATGTTTGACCAATGTTTGACTTTTTGGATATCGGGTCCATATTTTAGTTCCAAAACCCGGTATAGGTCCAATACCACATTTATGACTTGTCTTGTGAAATTTGGCGAGAGACGAAGTTGGTTTGATGTGATTCGGACGTCCGGTTGTGAAAATAGAAGTTTCAAAGTTTTCTTGAAAATGTCAATTGATTTGGTGCTCAATTCATATTTCTAGGTGTTATTTTGGCAATTTGATCACGCGAGCAAGTTCATATGATGTTTTTAGACTTATGTGCACCTTTTGTTTAGAGCCCTGAGGGCTCGGGTGAGTTTCGGATAGGCTACAGAGTGAAATTTGGACTTAGAACTCAGCTGGTATTTCAGATTTTGTTGCAGGCCTCAGACCTCGCATTTGCGAGGTCAATCATCTCATTTGCGGCCACTGATGGGTTTGCATTTTCGATCTACTAAGCGTATTTGCAAAGAGTAGCTGCGGAGGCCAGAGTTCGCATTTGCGAAGTGGAGGCTGGGTAGGCAGTGATCGCAAATGCGATCAATAGGTCGCATTTGCGGATGGATCAGAGTTCGCATTCACGTACTATTCTTCGCATTTGCGAAGAAAAAGCAGGGGTTTGATGATCTTCGCATATACGATGGATTCTTCGCATTTGCGAACCCTTGGTCGCAAATGCGACACCTGCAACTGATCAAACTTGACTTAGACGTGATTTTTGGTTCATTCTTCAAATTTTCAAACTCAAGAACCCTAGAGGCGATTTTCCAAAGAACTTTTCTTCCCCAAATCATTGGTAAGTTATTCTAATCTAGTTTCTTTCAGTCTTCCACTATATTTCCTTAAATTTCAACCAAAAATCTTATGTTTTCATGGTGGAAATTGGGGGTTTTGGGTAGAATTAGGGATTTTTACAAATTGGGGATTTAGACCTCAAATTGAGGTCGGATTTCAAAGCAAATTATATAACCTAGCTCGGGAGTGAATGGGTAATCGGGTTTTGGTCCGAATTTTGGGTTTGGACCAAGCGGGCCCGGGTGTTTACTTTTGTTGACTTTTTCAATAATGACCTAAATTGAGTTATTTACAATCGTGGGTAGTTCCTATGGCTTAATTTGATTCGTTTGGTTGGTAATTTGCTAGGTTCTATTGGTTTGGAGTCTTGCTTGAAAGGAAAAGTCGTGGTTGAGCTTTGAGTTTGGTCGTTGGAGCAAGGTAAGTGTCGTGGTTAACCTTGACTTGAGGGAATATGACTTGTTTGTCTATTTGCTACATATTTAGATGTTGGGTACAACTTATATGTGAGGTGACGAGTACTTATGCGTTGTTGTCGGGTTAAAGCATGCGGGTGGGACTTGGTTTCTTGAAATTATTGCTTTCTTTGATTATGTTATCCATGTTTAAACAATTATTGTTAAATTGATCATTCTTATCATGTTTACGGATCTTTTGGTGATAATTGAGTATTGATTTCAAAGTTGAGGTTGGTATTGTGGAACCAAATGTTGAATTAAGGCTTCTTCTTGTTATTTTATCGCCCCGTTGTTAATTGATCATTGCTTTATGGTAAGGGAGAGTGTTAATGCACGAAGGGTGATGCCGTGCCAAATTGTGAGTGCTAATGCATGAAGGGTGATGCCGTGCCATATTGTGAGTGCTAATGCACGAAGGGTGAAGCCGTGCCATATTGTGAGTGTTAATGAACGAAGGGTGATGCCGTTCCATGTTATGAGAGTTAAAGCACGAAGGGTGATGTCGTGCATTTTCCTTTACTATGTTTACTCATTCTTCGTGGTTCTAGTATATTGGTTGTTCAAGTTATCATTACTGTTGTGATTCTCTATCTTGTATTCCCCTCAGCATGTCCCCCTCCCGATATTACTTGTCTAGCTTTTACTTGAAGTTATTTTGTGCATATACTCTTATTTATACAAGTTGTTTCGTAGGTGTCTTTCCATAGCCTCGTTACTACTCGTCGAGGTTAGGCTCGACACTTACCAGTACGTGGGGTTAGTCGTATTGATACTGCACTCTGCACTTCTTGTGCAGATTTTGGTACCAGCCCGAGCTGATCATGAGGTTATTGGCTGGATTGATTGACAGGAGACTTAAGGTAGATCTACCGGCGTCCGCAGACCCTGGAGTCTCTCCCTAGTCTTACTATTTTATTGTTTCTTTTCCTTCAGAACAATGTATTTCCTTTCAAACTCTGGTTGTAGTAAATCATTGTAGCTGGTGAGTTGTGACTCCAGATCCTAAATGTATCAAATGTTATGGGTTTATCTTGTTACGCAAAACATTTTTAGTTCCTGTTGAACTTAATTGTTCTTATTATTGAAATTAGCTAAAGTTGGTATTAATAATCCTCTAACATAGGCTTGCCTAGCAAGTGAAATGTTAGGCGTCATCACGGTCTTTGAATGTTCAACAAGTCAATATAGTGGATAGTAGCTGGAAACAATATGAATTAGAGTCAGCAGTTGACACTCTGATGGAGGAGGTTAGAGTAGAATACCAACAACCTAGTCAACTAGAATTTGAGGATGCTAATATTGAAGACGTGATACTAGAGTCAGCCAAGGATAGTAAGTGTCGCGCCCCCTTTTTTCCTCCTCGCGGAGAAAGTCCGGGTTTCGACATTCATGGGGAATCGACTCGTTTCCTTCTGAGAATTGGGTGTTTTGAAGAGTCGCCACCTAACAGATTATGGTGCGTTAGGGCACGTAAAGTAATTAACTCATGTAACTAGTTGCATTACCAGAGATTAGGGTAAGGGCTCGAAATAAACTTGAGGGAAAGGTGTTAGGCACCCCTTGTGGTCCACAACGGTGGGTCCCGGCTGAACTTATATGAATCAGTCATTTTGAACAAGTAAACAATTTCAACACATATTTGCAAATAAAGGTATGTTTTCACATTCTAAATACATGTACGATTCAGGTAATGGGAGCAAGAGAGAGATTTGAACAATTTGCACATGTATATGTAAAGAGAAGAAAGTTTATAAAATTTAAACACATATGGAATTGGGAAAGGGGAGTCTAGGTTGATTAGCCTACAGGATCATACCCATGCAATGCCCGGTAATCACTCCTCAATGAGGGGCCTACACGTGACATTAGCGCGCAGTCATCATATCCTTTTACTACCCATCACCCACCCCTTAGTGGTTATATGAGCGAGTTTAATTAATGACCTCTAAGCGTGCTGCTACCCGTCCCTTTCTTATGGTCCTGGAGGAATTTTGGACCTCATAAATCTGGACAGTTCTAGACAACCTAAGGTTTATAAAAAGGCAAAAATCTAGGCGACAAGCAAATAACATATAGGACAAACAAACAAGGACATACACTTAGAAGGCTCACATTTTACCTCTGCATGTATATAGGTAGTCAAACAGCACGTCTAAAACACAGCTTTTTCAAAAGAAGTTCAGAAATCCTAAGAACATGATATCACAAAAAACAGAACATGCAGCGTTTGTTTCTTTAGGGAAGTAGCAGGATCCTAGCCAGTTTGCGTACTGGTTTTACAACTTGTTAAACTTGGATAATTTCACATATAGACAACGCTGGTTTCACGATTATTCAACGCCCTAAGGCTTGCCTAAGTGCGTATATGCAGTCACATTTCTGAAAAAGACATTTTTTGAAGTCCTTTATCCTATAGGCATGCTTTCTATTAATTAATTAACACAGCGTTGAGGACTATTAAAGAAACGAGTAAGATAATTGATTAACTGATTCAAAACCTATAGGCATGATTTCTAATTAAACTGGTTTAGATCCTATAGGCATGATTTCTACGATTAAGGCTGATTTTAAATCCTATAGGCATGATTTCTATTCTTAAAGCTGATTTTTAATCCTATAGGCATGACGTCTAATTGTATATAAGATGAATCAAGCAGAATTCATTTGACCAAAGCGAAACACCTATAGTCATGTTATCTAACAAACACACTTGAACAAAATGAACCCTATAGGTATATTATCTATCCATCTTTACCCACAGTATACAACTACCCTCCCTTTTCACTAGTCACCCCAATATCTGTTTACAAATAATTATTACAAACCAATGATTGAATAAAAATTACATAAATAGAATAGAAATTAAGCTATAGGGAGCCTGAGTAGGCCCAAAGCAAATCCTGGTGTACCAGGCCTTCACTAGTCTAAAATGCCCAAGATTTCATAGCCCAATTCATGTCAGGTGTGTCAGAGTTCCCTAAGGATCTCAAGGATCCCGGGCAGTGCTCACACCCAGACTTTCTCAAATAAAGACTGATTGTGTGCAGTGTGGAAGTGCCAGCCCTGATATGCCAGAGTTCAGAGAGGTCTTATAGACCTCTAAGAAGTACACATACCAGAGGGGCAGAACTTAATAACCGAATAATAAATGGGAGTGCTTGACATGATTTGAAAGAGTTTTTGGTAAACAGTATAAAGAAGAGTCTTAGGAGTGAAGAGATTCTCTGAAACCAGTACTAGTTTGAGTGGTGAAACAGTTTGAGAAAAACATGAAGAACATTTTTGAAATCAGAGTGCAAGTCACAAAACAAACAGCTTCAAAAACACTTTTGGGCAAACAGACTCTACATATATGGAGAAAAGGATTTGGGGACATATAGAATACACCCTAATGTATAAGCAAACAGATACACAAGCTTCTCAAGAAATTGCAAGTTAATTACAAAGGTTACAGCAAAGACATGTTGAGAACACATAGATCTTGAACACATAATCAAAGTACTTTGTAGGGCTAGATGACTTAGTAGGATCCCATTAGTGAAGTAGAGTAAGCAAGATTTAGATGAACAAACTAGGCAAGCACTTCATCAAAACATTCATAGTTTGGAAATACTAATCACACATAGAACAAGCAGAATTAAGACATGCTGGGTGAATCAGTAAACAGGCAATGTAGTTTGGACATGCTAATGAGCAAACAGTATGCATGCAATTATCACAAGGCAGGATTGGGCATACTAAATAGTAAACCGATTCTTATGGATAAATATACTAGTCAGAACAAACTCCAATATGCTAAGTGAGATGGTAGTTAGGTAGTGTGATCTAGGCATGCTGATTACACATTGAGCGCATGATAGTAAAATAATAAACAGGATTGGAAGTCACAACTAATGAACTGAAACAGCAAAGAGACACATAGTTTTGGAATTTGAATTGAATCAGGACATACCAGTTAAAGACAGGATACAGAGTATAGAGTAGAGATGGTGCAAATAGCCAGCCTTGGCTTACAGCCGGCTGGGTTAGTAAGGATTACAAGTAACAGAAGAGAATAGAGAGCTTTGAGAGTGTGAGAGTGTTGATGAACTAATGTTAGTGACCTTTCAAAAGTCAAAATGGGGAGATTATATAGCACTTAGCAGAGTAAAACAAATAAGGCAAAGAATAAATAAGAGTTCCAGATAAGGTATGCAAGTAAAATTGAATAGTTAATTGGGGCTAAACCCAATCAAATAATTCAACAGAATCCGGAAAGCACCCCTTAAATTAGGGAGAATCAATTAACAACCAAGTTACATGTTCAATAAGGTAAATAAATCAATCAAAGACCCTCTAGGAGTCGGTTAAAGCAATTAAATCCCATAAATCAGGCTAATAAACCAATTAAGGCAAGTAGTACCAGTCATGAGTCACAAATAAGGAAAGAAATCACAGAGAAGTACCAATCTCGGCAAAAAAATATAATTTGAACCCTAATTAGGCAAATAAAATCAGTCAATCCCTTTTAATTGACAGAACTAACGAATAACGGGCAAAATATTGAAATAATCAGTGAAATAAGCAGAAACTCTAGGGATTAAAACATAGATATGAAAAATTAGTCGAATAAGTAAAGAGAACCACAGTCAAACACTTTAGAATTTTTGCAGAAAACTTAAAGGGATGAAACCCTAGTTTGAAAACACTTAAAGAAAAAAACTTGAAGGCATGTCAACATACAGAGATTCGAACAAATAGAAGTCATAGAAGTCAAAACCTGAAGTATTATAGTGTTTAAAAATCGGTCAGTAGTAAATGAGTAAAAGAACCCAGAAGAGTAGCCATGGAAGTTTAAAAATATTTCAGATACCTAGAGGTTCGACAAACAACAAGAGAACAAACCCTAATATAACAAAAAAATGTTCATACATCGATTAACTAGTAAAGAAGTAAAGGAACTTTTAGGAAAATCAACGATGAACTCCGGATCGTTCCCGATCTAGGGAGATCTGAACCGATTCAAGTCCAAACATTGGGTTTCTTGAAGAAAAGAGAAAGGGTAAGAGGATATGGCCTTTGAATCAAGGATTTGAACCGTGAAACTTCGATTAAAATCACTCACAGACCATGGACAAACTCTTGAAGAGCCTTAAACGAGATCTGGACCAGATCTCTCTTTCAGGTCCTTCTACAAAAACCACATAATCGAACAACCAGGGAGATAGGAGATAAGTAGAGGCCTCGTACAACCATGGGAAGCCAAAGATCGAGTAGGAATCACAGGGATTAGGGCTGGTTTTGGGTGGCAGCGACTAGGGTTAGGTTTAGGTCTCAGAGAGAATTGGAGAGGAAAGGGGGTTTCAGGGCGGCTGTTTGGTGAAAATGGCTCAGGGTTTTGGGGGGTTAGGTTAGATAAAAAAGGAAGGTTTGTTTTGGACCGTTGATCTCTTGAGATCAACGACCAAGATTGGTTCCGGGATGGGGATGGGTTATAAAATTGGGTCAGGGTTTTGGGTCAAGTTAATTGGGTTGGGGTTTTAATTGGGCTAGGGGTGTATTTGATTGGGCCAGGGGTCCGAATTTAATTATGGTTAAAGGTGCTATTTGTTAAATACCCGATTTAATTGATAAACAATTTTTAAAGATAACTAATAAGCTGTAAAAAAATAATTTTCATGCCTGTAAATATTTTAAAATAATTACTTTATATTTAAAAAATGTAAAAGGCTATTATTTGGTGAAATAATATAATAATGCATGCATAGGCTATAATTGCAAAGTAATTGCAATTGCATCCTAAAAATACAAAAGTGGCTATTTGTGCAATAATTGAAACTTAGTACAAATGCAGATGATAAAATTAAATCACAAAAATTATTATAAAACTATTTGTGATACAATTAGTGATCGTTTTATAAATAAAATGTTGGGAGAAATTAGTTAAAATATTTTAAAATGCAGAAATTATATAAAAAAATGCTAATTAATGCCAAAGCATAGTTTTGAAAATATTATAGGAAAAATTGGGTATCAACAGTAAGGATACAAATTTTTGTTGATTCTAGTGTCAATGATATTGAGGATGTTGAAAGTCCCGGAGTTTATTTGAGCACATTGGTCCTCACTCCAATCATTTTTCCACATTATGTTTGGATGATGATATGAAAATAGAATTATCCGAGCCAATTGAGGAACGAGGGAATGAGGAACAAGGTCCCTACATTTTGGAATTTTTCATTCCAGAAAGACAGGATTACATACCTCATCTAAAGGTCAAGAAGTGTAGAATACTATATTATTTTCTTGGGCTAATTAGATTTGTTCCATCACCCCTGGAGCATAGTAGAAAATTTGAAGCCAAATTAGGAGTTCAATTCATAAGCTAAAGGTGGAGGCAGAAAGTGATTCACGTCGTGCTGCGACGTTAAATCAGGTGCTTGTTGGGAGGCAACCCAACTTTACCGCTTTCTTTTATTTTTAGTTTTTTTTATTTGTATTATTTTTGTAGTGACATTTTTTTGTAAGAGAATGGAAATAAAAAGCTATTGGAAGGATGCAACATCAAGCCAGATGGTTAGAACTAAGTGTAGGGTGGCCGCAGAAAGGGTCAAGCCCGGGAGAAGTCTGAGTACCACATGTGCTGCTAATGCTTCGGCCTTTGGCCTACCAGGGAGTTTCTTTTACCCTCTTATATTTATGGGTGTGCATTGGGACAATGCACAGTTTTAAGTGTGGGGTGAAGAGACTGTTTGTGTGAATTCCTATGCTATTTTAGTTGTATTATTTTATATGTGTTGAAAATAATAAAAAAAATAAAATAATAATTAGGTAGAAATAATCCCTCTTGGTTTTTCTTATGGCCACGATTCTTTTCCAAGGGATGATTCTTTGATCTGGGTAGTAGTTTTTTTGTAGGCAGAATTGTCAAAAGGTTTTGGACTTTTCCCTACGGTGGACTTCCTAGACAGTTTTCTTGAGGGTTTAAAGTCTAAAGAAAAATACAAAAGATTTTTTTTCTTTTTTTTTTCAACTGATAATAGAATGGGAAGAACTTGAGTATCTATACTTTTTGACATGTTTTATGTTGGGGCTTAGAGGTGGAACATTTGTGCTGAGTACCTTCTTCTTGATTATTGTGACTATATGCCTTGAGAATATGTGTGACTTCCTTTTGACGCTTGTGATCGTTTATTGACTCTTGTTGTTACTTCCTAGTATTTGGATTATATGATGACTATGCTAGTTGCTTTAACTTGAGAACCGGGTCTGAGCCGTCCTGAGCAAGTCATGTGCATTCTGTGAGGTGAGATTTTAGTTGTACTCTGTGTCATCCCTTGTTAGTCTAGAACTTGCCCCGTGTGTGAGTCGAAGCGAAAAGAATAAGTCTTGTGAGTTGAGGAAATGATATAGGCGTTTCTTTGATTGACCCTTGAGCGTATTTGCCTACCGTTGATAATATTATCTGTAGTTAGCCTTTTAAGCCTGTAGACCTTTTTCTTTGTCACCCACATTATGAGTCAACCCGTATTTTGTTCTAAATCGTATTTCGTTCACCCTTTACCTCCGAAAGTACTTAGTTGCTGAAAAAGTAAAGAAAAAGATTGGGCAGCTTTTGATGGAACCATAAAAAGACCGAAAAGGTGTACTTTTATTTAAAAGCCTTACTAGCAGAAATACCAAATTAAGGAGAGTGTGAAAAAAAAGAGAAAGGAAAAAAATGAATGGCACTCACAAATGAATTTAGAATATGTTTTGATTTAAAATTACTATTATGATTCTATTGAGTCCAAATTATTTCATAAATAGCCAAATTGGCACCTTTGGCTATAATTGCAATAACTTTGCAATTATAGCCCATGCGTACAGTTTTTGTATTATTTTACCAGAAATTAGTCATTTGCATTTTTAAATACTAAATAACTATTTTAAAATATTTTTATGCATGAAATTCATTTTTTATAATTAGTAATTATTTTACAAATTATTTTTTAATTAATTGTTTGGGGTATTTAACAAATAGCCTCTTTTATTTCAATTTTAAGCCTAAAATCTACCAGCCCAATACCCTATAAAAGTAAACCCAAAACTCCCTTAGGTCCAATCTGCATGCCCCGACCCAATAGCCCCGTTTAATCGTGGCCGTTGATCATTTTGATCAACGGTCCACGATTAAACTTACCATATTAACCCAAAACCCTTTCAGTGTCTCTCATTTCCGCCGCCCTTTCATTCCCTCGACTCTCAAACGCTCTCTCACTATAACCCTAAATCTCCCTCGCTGTCACTCATCCACCACCGTCCATGGTAGTTTCTCACCACCCCAGGCCTCCAATGGGCTTTCCTATGCTGGGTACTTCCATCTCTAAGGTCCTCAAGGGACCAGGGTTAGTCTGCTTACGACTTTGGTTCTTTCTCGCCTGTTTCAGGCCATTCTAGTTCGATTTGGAGTAAGGATTTCTTATTTTCATCTTGAACCTATGGGTTTCTAAGTCTATGTTCTCATCTCTGAGTTACTTCTGAAAACCCTAAATTTTTGTCTTTAATCTTCTCAGATCTGTACCGATCTGAGAAGAATCGGACCTATTTCACATGTTTTCATAATAAATCTTCTGGTTTTTCGAGTGATTTCCCATTTTCTAAAGCTAGGGTTTCTTGGAAATCCTTTTCTCCAAACGTTTTCTGACTTTGAATGTTTAACCTTCTGTGCTTCTTGGTCGATTTATGTCGAGTTTGCCTTAGCCCTAGTTGATTTATGCTAAAACTCCATTTTTGACATTTTTCTTTTGCTTTGATTCTAAGTTCGACTGTATTACTTATGCATTGTTTTCGTTCTATGCTTTTCCTTTAGCTTAATTCAATGTCTTGTGATTTTTACCCTAGTATGTCTCTATTAAGGTTTATGATTCGATTCTCGACTGATTCTGTGTGTTTATACTTGGTCTACTTATTTATTCATGGAAACCTATATTATTCTCCCTTAAATCAGTAATATTTGTTTGAATTTCGATTCACTGATTTGCTCTATTAAGACCTATGTGTTGATTTTGATTATTTCCCTATTTTTACACCTTTTAATTATTTTGTTACCTTATTAGAATTAACTGTGATACTTACAGATTCCTCAAAATGGTTTCCTTAATTGAACCCCTGTTATTTACCCCTAATTTCCCATTATGTGCTTAAGTTTTACTCGGTTCTTCTTTCCTTAAATACTGTCCTGACCTTTACCGTTGGTTGATTACCCCTTAATTAGGGGAGACCTTACTGATTTTATGCATGAGATTCTGTAAATTTCCCTAATTGCTGAACAATTGATCTTTTACCTTATTCTGTTTAATTCTTAACTACTATATATGCTCTGCTCTATTCTCACTTCTAGAAACGAACACTAGTTCAAAAACACACTTACACTCTAAAGCTCCTTTTTCTGCTACTTGTGATATTCACTGGTCTAGCAGGCTGTAAGCCAAGGCTAGATATTGAACTACACCTGCTTTACATTCTGTGTTCTCTTCCTTAACTGGTATGTCTCAGTTTAATTTCTGAAACCTAAAACTTTGTGTCTTTTATTACTGCTCATTGTCTTGTTTAGCATGCCTGATTATGTCTTGCTCAATATGTAACTAGCATGCCTAAATTATAACTGCTTGTTTACTGCTTCATCTAGCATGTTTAAATCTTGTTTGTTCAATATGTAGTCAGCATGCCTAAACTATGAATGCTTATGTGATGCTTGTACATCATGTTTAAATTCCTGTTTGCTCTTCTTTACTGATGAGATTATACCTAATTTCTTGGGGCTTCAATTGATCCTAATTATGTATAGGATCCTGTCCCATACCCTTTGTTTTCAACATGGTTTTGCTATACTCCTGCTATGTGTCTCAACTACCTACTGTCATGACTAACCTATTATTCTATAAAGCTCCTAAGAATTCTGTGCATTTTGCTGATTATATGCTTCCCCATACACTAATGTGTATCCTATGTGTCCCAAACCCTTCTATCCCTCTGTGGAATCTGTTTGCCAAGTGTTTCTGAATCTGGTTGTTCTGTGATTTGTGTTTTGATTTCAAAAGTGTTTTAAAACTTTTCTCTAACTGTTTTACCACCAAACTAGTTCCTATTTCAGAAAATCTTTTTCACTTCTAGAATCATCTCTATACTATCTTTTCAAAATCCTTTCAAAACTATGTCAAGCACTCTCACTTTACTCTTAAGTCAATAGGTTCTGCCCCTCCAGTGTGTGTACTGCCTTGGAGTCCTCTTGAGATTCCTCTGAACTCTGGCACACTGGGGCTGGCCCTTCCACACTGCACATATTTAGTCCCTATTGTAAAAGTCTGGGTGTGAGCACTGCCCGGGATCCTTGAGGTCCTTAGGGAACTCTGACACACCTGGACATAAATTGGCAATGAGAACTCTTGGCATTTGAGACTACAGAAGGCCTGGTATACCAGGATTTGCTTTGGGCCTATTTCAGGCTCTCTATAGCTTAATTTCTATTCTATTTATGTAATTTTTATTCAAGCATTGGTCTGTAATTTTTAAACAAATAATGGGGTTATTAGTGAAAAGGGGAGGGTAGATATGTACACTGTGGGTTTAAAAATCGGGTAGATAACATGCCTATAGGATTACTTTGGTTCAAATGTGTTTTTGATAGATAACATGTCTATAGGGTTTCGTTTTGGTCCAAATAAGCGCTGCCTGCTCTACTTTACATGATTAGACATCATGCCTATAGGAAATAAAATAAGGTTCAATTCTCATTACGGTATATATTCAAATCTTTCTCTTTAGAGATCATGCCTATAGGATCTAAAAATCAGTTTTAATTAGAAATCATGCCTACAGGATCTAAAATCAGTTTAAATTAGAGATCATGCCTATAGGTGCTGAATCCGTTTAATTAATTATCCTACTCGTTTCTTTACTAGTCTTCAACGCTGTATTATTCAATATCACTAGAAAGCATGCATATAGGATAAATGACTCAAAATGATTTTTCCAGAATTGTGACTGCTTAGGCAAACCTTAGGGCGTTAAAATTAAAACCAGTTCTGTTTATGTGTGAAATTACCCAGGCTTAACAGGCTATAAAACCAGTAGGCAAACTGGTTAGGAATTCTTCCACTTTCCTTGCATCCTGAATCTGTAACATCCATCTAGATACCATGTTTCTTAGGATTT
>NC_031989.1:1864859-1882282 GCF_001879085.1 Nicotiana attenuata
GGTAATCTCTTGGAGGTAAGATTCTTGACTTCGTAACTCGTTTATATGTGATTAAAGGCCTAATTAGTGGTGAAATTTTGGGAAAAATCAGTGCAAAATGGGTAATTAGGGCTTGAGATTAAGAGAACTTAAAATGGGTATTTGAGGGGTCAATTGAACTCCGATTTCAGTGTTCTTGATATGTATAGACTCGTGGGAGGATGAGGATCATTTTGGCGTAAACTTATCGAGTTCCGAGATGTGGGTCCGGGGGCCTGGTTTGGCCAATTTCGGGATTTTTGGTATAAATTGGATATTTTCGAGTGGACTTTGTTCCCTTAGCATATTTTGATGGTATGAATCTGCTTTTGGCTAGTTTTAGAACATTCGAAGGCCGACTCGAGAAGCAAAGGCATCGCGGGCTAGGGATTGGACCGGATAGAGGTAAGTAATGATTGTAAATACTGTTCTGAGGGTATGAAACCCCGAATTTCACATCGTTGTGCTACCTTGAGGTGACGCACACGCTAGACGACAAGCGTGGGGTCATGCACCGTTGGGAATTGTGACTTGGTCCATCCCGTACGACTATTAAGTCGCGTATTTTACTTGAGAACTATTTGATATTGTTATATTTTGGAAATATTATTGCGTTTGGGGCTAAATGCCGTGTCTGGGCCTTGTGCCGATTGTTTAGATCCTTAGGGGCTTTTACTACTGTTTTTACCTCACTGTTTTAGCTAATGTTTACATTTAGTCTTGCTATTTTCTTACTGTTTTCATAACTCGATTTTATTCACTCCTTTGATTTCATAAAATGATTTTTGAGCCGAGTACTTGTTTTACTGTTAGCCCGAGGGGCTTGAGTGAGATCTGACTGAGTAAGGCCGAGAGCCTGTGTTGTGAGGTTATCATGGGATCGGGCTGCGCGCCGCAGCATGTGGTACCGATTGGTAATATATGAGAGGTCGAGGGCCTGATTTATTATGCCACGAGGTGTCTTGTGATTGATATGAGGCCGAGAGCCTGTTGGATTATGCCACGAGATGGCTTGATATTGCGCTTGGGCCGTAAGGGGGCCCCTCCAGGAGTCTGTACACCCCCAGTGAGCACGGGTACCCAGTGTGATGATCCTATTTATTATGTGAGGCCAAGGGCCGGATTGATTATGCCACGAGATGTCTTGTTATTGCGCTTGGGCCGTAAGGGGCCCCTCCCGGAGTCTATACACCCCTAGTGAGCGCAGGTACCCAGTGTGTGTGATATGTTGTAGCCCGAGGGGCTGTTGTTGTTTCATATTGGAGCCCGAGGGGCTGTTCTTGACCCATGTTGCCCGAGGGGCAGTTCTTGATTCATGTTATGCCCGAGGGGCTGATTATGAGTGATTGTGAGGTAGCCCGAGGGGCTGGTTCTATTGATATTATGCCCGAGGGGAGGTTTATGGTACATGTTTTGCCCGAGGGGATGTTTACGTTTCTATCATTTTTACTCACTGTTTTTATCACTCGTTTGAAACTATTGAAAGTTGTTTTTAAAAGGTTTAACTGAAACTGAGCTTGATTTACAAAGTAAATGATTTCTGTACTGTTTTGGAAATGTAGTGTATTTGCTGTAGCGTTATGACGTGGGCTTACGTGTTTTCTTACTGCTCAGCTTTTATTTACTTTTATTACTTACTGAGTTGGCATACTCACATTACTCCCTGCACCTTGTGTGCAGATTCAGGTATTATTTTGAACCCAGTAGCGAGTGTTGGTTGCTCAGTGGAAGAGTCATCGGAGTTAGCGAGGTAGCTGCCCGACGTTCGCAGCACTGCTTTTCTCCCTCTTGTCTTCCTTAGACTGTATTTAGTACATTTTTAGATTCTTAGCTGTATTCAGACCTTAGTAGATGCTCGTGACTTGTGACACCCTGATGACGGGCTGGGATTTGTTTTCCGTAGTTGATATATTTCGCTTTATTTTGGGATTTATCATTATTAATGACTTGATTATGAATCATTATATCTGTTAATTAAACTTGGGGTTATTGTCGGCTAGCCTTGTCTTCACGAGAGGCGCCATCACGGCCGGGTCTGGGTTTAGGGTCGTGACAAGTTGGTATCAGAGCCTAGGTTACATAGGTCTCACGAGTCATGAGCAAGTTTAGTAGAGTCTCGCGGATCGGTACGGAGACGTCTGTGCATATCCTCGGGAGGCTGCAGAACCTTTAGGAAAAACTTCACATTCTTGAACTCTTATCGTGCGTCCTTGATTCAGCTGGAAATGTAACTCTTTGAATTCCTTCCACGCGTTCGTATGCGCACATGAGCGCTCGGTATCAGATATGCATCGACGGCTTGTGATCCCCTGATCGAGGGGCGAGATGGGATTTCTGTGCATTAATGTTGGGCCAGTCTGGAGGACTTGAGGCCGGGTTTTGCCTGTAGCTTGAGCACCGAGGTGTTGATTGTGTGAGCATGTGCTTTTTGAACATATATGTTCGGTAGTGTCCTATTAGGGGAAGTGATGGTTGGATGACTATGTGATGAGTATGATGTGATTGCGAGATGTCTTCAAATGATTTGAATAAGACGAGAAAGGTCTGCTTTGGGGTAGTAAGAACTATCTGGTGCTTGATTTTCATCGTGATATGATGTATAGCCCCGAGTTGTGGGTGTGTTGAAAGATCTTTTCATGTTGCCTAGTTGGGAATTGAAGTAGATTTCATGTTGTGATACGAGTTCAGATTCAGGAAGATTTAGTGACTGCATGATGTTTATGACGGTGGAAGGGTATAAGAGATGTTAGTTTGAGGCGAAGCAGGTGGGCTATCTCCTGCGGAGTGTTTTGAAGTTTGTGTGATCTTTTTTGCTGTTTGTTGGAAGACCTCTTGTACCAGTGAAATATATGTGTTGCAATTTAAATCTGGGGTCGCTTAAGAGAGTGGGTTTGACTGTTACGAGAGTGAATGCGAGGTTTGCGGAAGATTTGAAGTACTAGATGGGCTGTGTTGCACGAGCTTATGAAGGATTGAGTTTAATCTCACTATGGTATTATGGCAGTAATAGAGTATACATATTATGAGTTATTGTGTGTTCTGATCTATGGCTTTGAGCCAAGTGGGGGAGCATGCTATTGACTAGTTGATTGCACGGTCATGTGCTATGTTGGTTCCAGTTGAAGGCGTACTGATGAATCAGTTGTGGCTTACGGAGGTTGAGACCGAGGATAACTTGAGTAAAGGAAATTTCAATAAAGGTTAGGTTATGCTTTATGGGTGTATGAGAATCGTGGAATGACTTGGGTTGTTATTAGTAAAGGATGTACGGTGCATAGAACAGGAAGTTGCTTGGTTGCATTAAGGAGAAGTTACACCCTGCTGTGTCGGAGTGCTAATGAGGCACAGGTTGTTCGGTTCATTTAATCAGTCTAGTTGCGATTTGAGTAGAGTGGATGACTCTCGAGAATGGTTTTAATGGGTTAAAGATTTTACATGTAATAATTGGAGATTTTCAAGTTGTATATTTGGCTAGAAACTGAGGTTTGCATTGTAGGGTGTCAAGACTCGTGGTATTTCTATATCATTATGGGATTCTATATATATCAATATCGGGAAGGTAAAGGTAATGGCTTTTGATTCGCAGGAAGTCACTTCAGGGTAGGTATTTTGAATGTGGTGCATTCGGGAATATTTAAGAGAGTATCCAGCGGCTTATGAGCCTTAGACGATGTGGTTTTATGCATGGGTCTCGTGTGGTGAGTCTGGGCTAGGAGTTGTGGTGTTATAGCAAGAAGAAGTATCAAGTTGAAGGTAAATCAAAAGGAACTCGGATAGATGGGATAGCTTGGTAGTAGGCCGGATCGGCATGGTAAGGATATGATTAGTTCTTTGGATGCTTACGAGGTAATGAGTTCCTGCAGGTGTTTCGCGGCAATGCTCTTGGGTTGTGTTTTAGTGACCTGCATAGCTTGGTTTAGTTAGAAGGATCCAATCTTGACGGTTTAGTTTTGTGCAAATGGAATTCGGAGAGTTCTTGATGGTTTCTACCACGGTTAGAGATGTATATTTGTTACGAGCGTGAGGAGTATGGGATGTGTAGTGATTTTCTTCTAGATGGGATCAATGGAAAGTTCTTGGCTAATTGCGTACGTAGCTGCTTGTGGCTCGGAAGGGATATGAAGTTCTCATGTTTATCCTAGGGTGGTATGGTATATGTAGTATGTTGGGTAGAATTGAGATTTGCATGTGTAAGGTCACGGTTCAGTTTTGAAATGAAGGTCACAAATTCTTAGGTAGCATGAACAGTTTCAGATGACTAGATAAATGAGATCATTGATTGGTGTGGCTTGATGAGGGTATACATTTTAGAAAGGGCAATGTGTATGAGTTGAGGATACTTCATTAGTATTGCGGCACTCTTAGTTGGATCAATTGCTGATATTCGAGTTTGCTTGATGGCAGAGAAGAATTATAGGAGTACCTATTGTGGGATGATTGTGTATTAAAGGTGTGTTGTATATTCGGACTGTGGAGTTGGGATCGCATATGGTGATTCGCGTGCTGCGTGGATTTGGAGACTGGGAGTTCTCATAAACAGGTTAGGTCGTGGTTGTGGACCGCGTACATCGGTCTTGTGTGGTAACTGTTGGAGGTTTGGAGACCCGAGTGGATCCTTATTGTTTAGCATGCTAGATGTTGGTGAGATATTGGGTATGGACAGGGTTGTTGATTTCGGTATTGATTTGGTGCCGGGAACCGTATCGTATGGCACCGGTGGAGGTAAAAAGGGCAGCTTCAGGAACTCCTTGATAAGGGGTTCATCGGTAAGCTAATATGGAGGTGTGTCCTACATCGAGTAGGCTTGGTTGACTCCAAGTTGTATTGTTGAGGGATGTGTTGATTCGATTGTTATTGAGCTTATTAGTGATCTGGGGAGATCTATGAGTTACCTTTCCGTGTTGCGAGGCGTTAGGATTTGTTGGTTATGGGCACAGGTGGTGCGGTTTTATTGGGTCTCTCAGTGGAATTCGAGCGGGAAGAGTATTGGGTATTGTTCGGTGGATGGCGTATCGGTTGCGTCCTTTCGGGTTTGTGTGATGTTATGTCAATTGCTTCGCCGTGGTTATGATGATTTGCTTTAGTTCTAGACATCAAATTGCGCGTGGTTGTTGATTTTGAGCATAGTGACTTGAGGTGTTTCATGTG
Organism: Nicotiana attenuata; assembly: GCF_001879085.1. Lineage (NCBI taxonomy): Eukaryota > Viridiplantae > Streptophyta > Magnoliopsida > Solanales > Solanaceae > Nicotiana > Nicotiana attenuata. The sequence goes on from NC_031989.1 coordinate 1,870,026, forward strand.
GACCAGTGTTTGGATAGGGTCGCGCATTTTAGTGAAGTTATGTGGAGGTATGATCCTTCGGGCTAGATTCGTGTGTTCTGTCTCTACAAGGTGTAACGGGTTCTCAGCATTTGGTGTGGTGGTACTGGTGAGCTTGCGGTACAACTCTCTCTCATTTGAGTCATTTTCATGATTTGAGTACGTTCAGATTGTTGCTTATTGGTGCGCGGATTGCACGAGTTCTGGCTTTAGAGTGTATTGGTGTGTCATGTCACCAGAGTAGTTGTGTTGGAATTAGATGAGATTGTTGGGATCTAGAATGAATAGAAACGGATTCGGTTTCAGTGTGTTGGAGGGATAATATCGATGTTCGGCTCAGAAATTTGCTATGGTCCTTGCTAAAGGAGAAGTGGCTTCACGAATGGTTGATCTGAGGAGTGGTTATGACTTCCTATGTGTTTCATTGATCATTGGCAGTATACGGAAGTGTTGGAATGAGGCTTTATTTGATAAAAGGCTTATTATCAAAATTCGGATGTTTTGAGCAACTTTGTGATTAGAAGTTATCACCACAAGTGTTTGAGTTATGTGGTATGTCATGTAATTGCACCTGAGGTTGCAGATATGGGTTATTACAGCTTGTTCGGGCTTATTCAGAGTATAAATGTGAGATTCTAATCTTGTAGATTATTTTAGAAATGGAAATGTGGTTCTAAGGTTTATGGGCTAGGTTGGTTTGTGGAATTTCAATTACATTGTGTTATCGGACCTATATGAGATAGGGTGACGTGGGATCACCCCCGGGTATCTGCATGGTAAGGCTATATAGCGACTTGTTGGCTTTTGGAACAACTATGAGCACGTTCGAGGACGAACGTATGTTTAAGTGGGGGAGGATGTAACGACCCGACCGGTCGTTTTGAACTTTTGCACTTCGCTCGTTAGTTCTCAGGCATGACTAGCCCCGTGTGATGTATTATGACTTATGTAAATCATCGGTTTTGGTTTTCAGGATAATCGGAATGGTTTTGGAAGAACAGTTCTCAATTGGAAGCTTAAAATTTGAAAGGTTTGACCAAGTTTTCACTTATTAGTATATAATCTCGGATTGAAATTTTTATGATTTGGTTAGCTTCGTTTAGGTGATTTGGGACTTAGGAGCGTGATCGGAATGTGTTTTGGAGGTCCGGAGAAGATTTAGGCTTGAATTGGCGAAATTGGAATTTTGGCATTTTCCGGTTGATAGGTGAGATTTTGATATATGGGGTCGGAATGGAATTCTGGGAGTTTCAGTAGGTGCATTGTGTCATTTGGGATGTGTGTGCAAAATTTCAGGTCATTCGGACGTGGTTTGATAGACTTTTTGATCAAAAGCGGAATTTGGAAGTTTTTAAAATTTCTTAGGCTTGAATCCGATGCAAATTTGGTGTTTTGATGTTGTTTTGAGCGTTCCGAAGGTTGGAACAAGTTTGAATGATGTTATGGGATATGTTGGCATGTTTGGTTGAGGTCTCGAGGGCCTCGGGTGAGTTTCGGGTGGTTAAACGGACCATTTCAAGTTGGATAAAATTGCAGAAAATCTGTTGTTGGTGTTGCAGACAGTGGTTCTTCGCGTTCGCGAAGGGAAAGGAGGGAAGGATGTGAAGTTGGCCTTCGCGTTCGCGAAGGAGGTCCCGTGATCGCGAAGGGTTGAGCTCGTTGGTCATCGCGTTCGCGAGGGTGACGCCGCGTCCGCGAAGGGTTGAGTTGCTGAGGCATCGTGTTCGTGTAAGAGGAATTTCTGGTCAACTTAAGTTTGTGCTTCGCGAACGCGGAGCGTTCGCGAAGAAGGGTTTTTATCGCTGGGCAGAATGTTTTAAAAGGCCATATCCGCGACCCTTCTTCATTTTTTCACCATTTTTGAACGGGATTGAAGCTTTTGAGAGGGATTCTTGAGGAAACCAAAGGGTAATCTCTTGGAGGTAAGATTCTTGACTTCATAACTCGTTTATATGTGATTAAAGGCCTAATTAGTGGTGAAATTTTAGGAAGAATCGGTGCTAAATGGGTAATTAGGGCTTGAGATTAAGAGACCTTAAAATGGGTATTTGAGGGGTCAATTGAACTCCGATTTCAGTGTTCTTGATATGTATAGACTTGTGGGAGGATGAGGATCATTTTGGCGTAAACTTTATCGAGTTCCGAGACGTGGGCCCGGGGGCCGGGTTTGGCCAATTTCGGGATTTTTGGTATAAATTGGATATTTTCGAGTGGACTTTGTTCCCTTAACATATTTTGATGGTATGAATCTGCTTTTGGCTAGATTTGGAGCATTCGGAGGTCGATTCGAGAAGTAAAGGCATCGCGGGCTAGAGTTTGGACCGGATAGAGGTAAGTAATGATTGTAAATATTTATTTGAGGGTATGAAACCCCGGATTTCACATCGTTGTGCTACCTTGAGGTGACGCACACGCTAGACGACGAGAGTGAGGTCGTTCACCATTGGGAATTGTGACTTGGTCCTTTCCGTACGACTATTAAGTCGCGTATTTTACTTGAGAACTATTTGATATTGTTATATTTTGGAAATAATATTGCGTTTGGGGCTAAATGCCGTGTCTGGGCCTTGTGCCGATTGTTTGGACCCTTAGGGGCTTTTACTACTATTTCTACCTCACTGTTTTAGCTAATGTTTACACTCAGCCATGCTATTTTCTTACTATTTTCATAACTCGATTTTATTCACTCCTTTGATTTCATAAAATGATTTTTGAGCCGAGTACTTGTTTTACTGTCAGCCAGAGGGGCTTGAGTGAGATCTGACTGAGTAAGGCCGAGGGCTTGTGTTGTGAGGTTATCATGGGATCGGGCTGCGCACCGCAGCATGTGGTACCGATTGGTGATATATGAGAGGCCGATGGCCTGATTTATTATGCCACGAGGTGGCTTGTGATTGATATGAGGCCGAGAGCCTGTTGGATTATGCCACGAGATGACTTGATATTGTTCTTGGGCCGTAAGGGGCCCCTCCAGGAGTCTGTACACCCCTAGTGAGCGCGGGTACCTAGTGTGATGATCTTGTTTATTATGTGAGGCCGAGGGCCGGATTGATTATTCCACGAGATGGCTTGTTATTGCACTTGGGCCGTAAGGGACCCCTCCCGGAGTCTGTACACCCCCAGTGAGCGCGGGTACCCAGTGTGTGTGATGTGTTGTAGCCCGAAGGGCTGTTGTTGTTTCATATTGGAGCCCGAGGGGCTTTCTTGACCAATGTTTCCCGAGGGGCGGTTCTTGCTTCATGTTATGCCCGAGGGGCTGATTACGAGTGGTTGTGAGGTAGCCCGAGGGGCTGGTTTTATTGATATTATGCCCGAGGGGCGGTTTATGGTACATGTTTTGCCCGAGGGGCTATTTATGTTTCTATCATTTTTACTCACTGTTTTAATCACTCGTTTGAAACTATTGAAAGTTGTTTTTAAAAGGTTTTACTAAAACTGAGCTTGATTTACGAAGTAAATGATTTCTGTACTGCTTTGGAAATGTACTGTATTTGCTGTAGCGTTATGACGTGGCTTACGTGTTTTCTTACTGCTCAGCTTTCATTTACTTTTGTTACTTACTGAGTTGGCGTACTCACATTACTCCCCGCACCTTGTGTGCAGATTCAGGTATTATTTTGAACCCGGTAGCGGGTGTTGGTTGCTCAGTGGCAGAGTCATCAGAGTTAGCGAGGTAGCTGCCCGGCGTTCGCAACACTGCTTTTCTCCCTCTTGTCTTCCTTAGACTGTATTTAGTACATTTTTAGACTCTTAGCTGTATTCAGACCTTAGTAGATGCTCCTGACTTGTGACACCCTGATGTCGGGCTGGGATTTATTTTCCGCAGTTGATATATTTCGCTTTATTTTGGGTTTATCATTATTAATGACTTGATTATGAATCATTATATCTGTTAATTAAATTTGGGATTTGTTTCGGCTGGCCTTGTCTTCACGAGAGGCGCCATCACGACCGGGTCTGAGTTTAGGATCGTGACATTAAGGAAAAATCTGAAAAGGCATTTAAGAAGTAAAAATAAAAAATACTATAGGTCAATCATTTGTCCAGCAAAGTATCACCAGAATAATTATTTGATTATTTTGAAGGTTAACTTTTCATTTTTGTTGCGTTTTAAGGTGTATTTGATATATTTGAGTGATTTAAAGATTAATATTAGACTTATTTATTTTCTCCTTGGATCACCATATGTTCATTCTACAGTATTTTTTTCATCTATTTTAAGCTTTATTAGGAAAAAGTGCAGAGGAATTATGAATTATCTAATAGCAATGCTGAAATGAAGATTTTATAATATCTTAAGCAAAGTGAAAGGAGTGCTTGAGATAAGAAATGATTGAAAAAAGATTAGTTAAGAGGCTAGAAATAGAAAAAGAGTCCAATAAAAAAAGAATTAATCCAAATAATCGCATATCTAACTTCTTAGCATGTGTATAACTATGTATAATAAATGTATAATATATGTATACTGGCTAAAAAAATAAACAGTGAATCTGGCCAGCTATTTGCGTAACAATCACCTACAACTATGACTAGTTATGTGAGATCCAATGTAAAAAAATTCATAGTTTTATATTACTTAGTAATGAATTTAGTGCATAGGGTAAAACCGGTTCACATTAAATACTCGAATGATAGAACGACACGTGGAATCAGAGACAGACGAAAAACGAAATGAGTCAAAATCAAGACCGAGGACAACAGCTTCGGTTGGCACCGGGTGGACCCCGAAGGGAACATTGTTAACGAGGGCAGACGAATATTTGCCACCAGATGACATTCAATGAAGAATATTCCTCAGTATCAAATACACAATCCATTACAGAGAATTTTGGCATTCATGGCCGGCCGTTATATATTCATCAATGGCACACATTATTGTAATTTAAGAGGATCTTGATTCTAGGACCTTATTCCCTAGGTATAGCTATATAGTGACTTCAACGGCCATTATAAGGGAGAAATTCTGACAAACTTATGCTACACATTATTCCACGCTAAATAATACTTTATTTTCTGTCTATCAATATTCTTATTGCTGTCTTCGAAAGCCTTTCTCCCAGAACCAAGTTGCATGCTATCTTATCTCGATTTCAAAGCTTAGTCTTGTATTTTATATAGTTTATTTATCATTTTGGTATCAAATCAGCTCGCTTATTTATAAACCACCGCTATAAATTTAACTGTACTGTTTTATAGGTAAACAGTTTGGCACGCACCGTGGAGCTTAGACAGTTGCGTAATTGAGTTGATCCTCTCATCTATTACTAATTTGTTTTGATTCTTTGTTTCTTAGAAAAAATCATAAAAGATGGCAGGTATAATTATGTCAACATCGCTCACATTGTTGAGGCACAAGAAAATCTGCCTCAACACAAGGATTTGATCAGTGATACCCGCAACGAGGAGGACATGGCCATGCCGGTTCATGGCAGGCAACATCCACGACACGTACGGGAGGAAACTCCTGACGATGGTAAAGACGAGCACGTTGCAAAAATGGTGAGGATCCCGAGTTAACAACAAAAGGCTATCATGGGCCATCTCTCACGACAAGACCATGGCATGACAGAATTGAGGCAAGCATTATCGGGTGCTTCCAACAACGCGAATGGAAGAGGTCCAGTTCCTCCCGGTGCTCCCACGAATCAAACAGCCCAAAGAGTTGATAACAACACAAGGGGTGAGGTCGGCTTCGACGGGGCTGGGGGGATAGGCGGTGGATCTAACAACAACAACGGTAATGATCTCTTTAAAACTGAGCTCATGTGTTTTATAAGGAAAATAAACACCTGAATGGACCAAATTCTGGGTGCACCGCTAGTGTTGAAGGGACCAGACTCAAAGAAATACACCTGGTTGCCATTCAAATCGAGTGAGTCACCAGAGTTAATCCCCAAGCGGTTCAAAATGCCAAACGTACCAAAATATGATGCAAATTCAGATCCTCAAGAGCATATCACCACCTACATAACGGTGGTGAAAGGAAACTTAGCTCTACACGAGATTGAGTCAGTCCTGCTGAAGAAGTTTCGGGAAACCCTCACGAAGAGGGCCCTGACATGGTATTCACTTCTACTCGAGCACTCAGTAGATTCCTTTTAGATGCTCGCAGATTCTTTCATCAAGGCCCATGCCGGGGTCAGGAAGGTACAAGTCTGAAAGGTCGAAATATTCAGAATAGCGCAAGGAGAGTCCGAAAATCTGGATTGTTGCTGGATTTCGTGACCAGGTTTCAGAAGGAAAGGATGTTGTTACCGGCCATGCTGGATGAATGGGAAGCTAAGGCATTTACTAAGAGGCTGAACCCGAGGAGCTCCGACGCCCCTCACAAACTGAAAGAAAGCCTGCTTGAGTTCCAAGCACTACATGGGCAGATGTCCATAACTATTACGAGTCAAAGATAAGAATAAAAGATGATCATCTCGGGTTCCTGGTATTAACCAAGGGTCAGGATCGAGAAAAGAACAGGGATAAGTCAAAGGACGATTTTGACGCAGATCGGCGATCTTCTAAGGGCTGGTTTTTACCCTATAAAAGGGCTGAAAGACGCGGCAGAGGATTCCGGTCGGTGGATAGGTTCACTCTCGATAGGAGAACTGACCACGACCAGAATAACATGTCATTACAGGATAAAGAGATATCGGGTTCCCGGGATTCCACCTATCCCAGACTGTCTAAGTATAATTTCAAAGTCAGCATATTGGAGCTAGTATCGGCAATGAGGAACATTGAGGAAGCACGGTTCCCGAGGCCGATGAGATCCGATCCCAGTTAGAGGAATCCTTATCTATGGTGTAAGTGTCATGGGATTAACAGCCACTGGACTGGAGACTGCAAACATCTGCACAAAGATGTGGCGACGTTGCTAAAAAATGGACATCTCAGAGAGTTCTTAAGCGACCGAGCTCAAAATAACTTCGGCCGCATCCGGGACAATGCAGAGCCCTTGAAGATAGAAGAATATCTTCCTCTACTAATAATCAACATGATTTTTGGGAGAAACGAGATTAATGGTGTAACCTTTTCAGCAACAAAAAAGACAAAGGTATTGGTGACTCGTAGCAAGAGACTACGGGAAGTCATTGAGGACGATATCACCCTCATGAGGAGGACGACGACTGACTTCTACTACCAAACAACAATTCCCTGATAATTTCTCTTAATATTTTAGATTTTACAATTAAACGTGTTTTAGTTGACCCAGGAAGTTCAACCAATATCATTCAATGCAGAGTGCTGGAGCAAGCCGACCTAACTGGAAGTATCATACCGGCCACAAAGCTCCTCGCTAGGTTCAACTTAGAAAGCGTGGCAACTTGAGGGGAGATCCTGCTTCCCACGAAAGCCAAAGGGGTCATGAAGAATACCCTCTTTGAAGTGGTAGATGGCGACATGGGCTATAATATAATTCTTGGCAGACCATGTCTACACGAGATGAAGGTCGTGCCGTCAACATGCCACCAACTTTTGAAATTCCTAACTCTAGAGGGAATTAAATGAGTAAGAGAAGATCAAACAGAAGCAAGGGAGATAAAAGCGATCTCGATTTCCAACAGTAAAGGGAAAGAACATGCGGCATAGCAATTACAGAAATCGACGCCCGCTCTCGAGATAAACAAAATAGGCAAAGGGGAGGAACCGTCGGAATCCTATCAGGTACCAAGGTATTTCTAGCTACCTGATAGTAGACGATAATTATGATATTTAGATACTATTTACACTCTAATTTGGCTGCACTTTATCAATGTTTGAATGTAAAAGATAACAAAATGCTCTAATTAAGAGTTTTACGTTTTACAGGAGCCACCCGAGCTAGGAGGAAGCTAAAAGAGTGTTTTGGAGTCAATATGGAGTGTGGAAGGCCAATTGGAGGATATCCCGATCGAAAAGGAGAAAGAAGAGCAGGAACCTGCTCCGCGCCCAGCTCCGGTCAGATCCGCGGTCGTGGACAGAACAATTGTCAAATCCGCGGTCCAATCCGCGGCCGCGGACGGGCAGACCGGAGCCAAGAAGCTAGGGTCAATTATATAATTTCTAGGGCAACTAACCTAAATCTATATGAAGCCTTATTCGTCCTAAAGAGAGGGATAACTGTTTTTAGAGAGATTTTGAAGGCAAGAACAAAGAAGAAGGACAGAGAATTTCCCTTAGAGTTTTATTCTTCTTCTTTTTAATTGTTGATTATGACTTTATTTATTGAATTTTCATCTATTAGTATGAGTAGCTAAACCCGTCATCTAGGGTTGATGGAACCAGTTGTTGGATGAAGTCTTGACCATGTTTTGATATAATTGAGCTGTTTTTACTCTATGATTGTTCAACTACGTGTTGTCTTGTGATTAATTGAAAGGGCCCTTGATTAATCGTGTCTAGTTATCTTGTGTGGCTTGAGAAAGAACACTTGGTTAGATTGTTGTTGAACAACACCACTTTCGGGTAAGTTAAGAGATTAATTACTTGGATTTAAAAGCAGGGTTAGAGATAACAAAGCTTTGGTGGAATCATTCTGAGTTGCATAAATTGTTAGCTAGAGTAGTTCGCGAGAATGCTTCTAGTAAATTATCCTAGTTGATTGAGAGACAATTGCGGTAACCCAGAACTCATATTTCTTATAGAGTGTTACGACAAAATTATAGCTAACGTGTCAGGAATTAATCCGACAATTGGGGAAATCAATAACCCTAGACTATTTTACCATTGAATTCAACTCTATTTTAGATTATTGCTAGTTTCATTGCTATTTTTCCTTAGTTAACTAAATTCTACTCATTATCCATCAAAAATCTTTCATCCGAAAATTGTTTGACATTAGCAGTGGTAAAAGTTGTAGTAAATAGGTTAGTTCCCTGTGTGATTTGACTCCGGACTGAACCAGATTATATATTTGCAGCGACCGCTAGTCCTTTTTATAAGGCATAGTTGGGCATGATCAAATTTTGGCACCGTTGCTGGGGAACTAACAGTGTTATTTATTGAAATTTTAAGAATTGAAAGGATTATTAGTTTTGATAAAATTTCTGTGGTGTTAATAATATTTCCATTGAAATTCTCACGTTTGAACTCTTCTGTAACTCAGGTGCATGCCTAGAAGCTCTTCGAGAACTGGTGAACTCTTTGAAGGACTCTCAGATCCCGAGAAAGCATTTCGAACATTGAACCGGGCTAACAAAAAGAGTAAACAGCTGAAACAAAACGAACAAATTGAAATTGAAATGGATGACGTAAACAACGTCAACGGGAATAACAGGAATGATCGAGATGACCCAAACATCAGAGTGGTAGCACCTCTTGTGCCGGAAGCTGCTCTTTATGATTGGGCGCAACCAACTGCTGATAACCTGGACAAAGCAATTGCGGTTCCTCCCATACAAGCGGAGACATTCTAGACTACTAAGAACATGCTGCACCTATTGCAGAATAAAGGGCTGTTCTCCGGGTCATACATCGAAGATGCACAACAACATCTGAAGAACTTTCTATCAATATGTGTCACTCAAAGACAGCCGAATGTGACCCCTGAGGCAATCAAATTATTACCGTTCCCATTCTCAGTAACCGGGGAGGCTCAAACTTGGCTGAATTCGCTCCCAATAAGCTCCATTGCTACTTGGGAGGAACTAGTCAAGCAATTCTTAAACAAGTTTTATCCACCCAACAAAACTGCGAGGAAGATTGATGAGATATTGCAATTCAGGCAGAAACCGACTGAGACTTTGCAAGAGACCTGGGAGAGGTTTAAGGGTATGTTATTAAAGTGCCCTTACCATGGCATTCCGGATCAGATGCTGGGATAGAGATTCTATATGGGTTTGGCTGACAGTCTGAAGGCCAATGTAGATGCTTCTGCGGGGGATGCATTCTTGAGCAAAACCTTCACAGAGTCTAAGATTCTTCTTGACAAGACGTCTTAAAATTCAAGCTGGATGACGAGAGATACCACACTCACACCAATATTGCATTCTGTCCCTCTTGACCCAAACAACACAAATACAGAAAACATAGCCACTCTTATGACCCAGATGAGCTTGCTGACAAAGAAAATCGATGAGATGGGTACAAAACAAGTGCACATTGTTGATACCACAAATGGAGGCTTATGCACTCTTTGCATAAACCAGTCATATGTGTTTTCGTGGAGTGGAGAGAATGACAATCAAGGTCAGAGAAGACATGAATTATGTCAATAATTATGGAGGTCAGAGGCAAGGTGGGCAGCAATGGGGACCAACATCAAACCAGCAGTACAAACCCCAATCCCATCCAGGAGGAGCATGACCACAAGGCCAAGTCGTGCCTTATCAAAGGCAGTAGGGCTATAATCAGCAACACCAGCAACAGTTGGCCTACCAACCACCTCATCAACAACAGGATAGTAACATGATCGAAATCAGGGGTATGCTGCAACAACTCATTGGGACAAATGGAAAGATACAAGAGAAGTTAGCTGCACATGATTCAACAATCAAAGGCATTGAAACTCAATTGGGACAGCCATCTATGGACTTGAACAATCGCCCACAAGGAACATTGCCTGCAGATACAAACATTAATCCAAAGGAACAGAACCAAAGCTCATGGCGGTGAGTCTCAGGAATGGAAGAGATTTAGATAGGGAGCAAGAAGTTGCTCAATCTAGGAGAGACAAAACACCAACTACTCCAGCTACCCCAGTTACACTAGAGACAGATGAGTCAGCAGAGCTCACCGAGGTTGTAATCGAGCAAGCACAGGTTGACAAGGGTAAGGAGAAGGAAGGTGAACAACTCCCAAAACAGGCAGTAGAAAAAGCTTCCAACAAAGAAAAGACACAAAGTACTGGGAAGAGGTTGGTTCCTGCACCATTCCCTCAGAGGTTGGCAAAGCAAAAGAATGATGATCAGTACAGGAAATTCATGGAAATGCTCAGACAAATTCAATTGAATATTCCACTGATGGATGCTTTGAGGGAAATGCCAGGGTATGCAAAAATGATGAAGGACCTAATGTCGCGAAAATTTGACTTCCAGGACCTGTCCGCTGTAATTCTGACGCAGACCTGCAGCGCGGTAGTGACAAGGCCTATGGCTCAGAAGGTGTCTGATCTAGGTAGTTTCACTATCACATGCACCATTGGGACTTATGCTTTTGCTAAAGCATTGTGTGACTTGGGAGCCAATATAAACTTGATGCCCTTGGCAATATATACAAAATTGGGCATTGGCAAAGCTAGACCGACCTCAATGTTGCTGCAACTGGCTGATCGCACAGTCAAACGACCGACAGGAATTCTTGATGATGTGCTTGTTCAAGTGGGGAAACTTGTATTTTCTGTATACTTCATCATTCTTGACTGTCAAGTGGATGAAAAGATACCAATCATTCTGGGCAGGCCATTTTTAGCCACTGGGAGAGCATTGATTGATTGTGAGACTGGAGAATTGAAAATTAGATTGAACAATGAAGAGATAGTATTCAATGTTCAACAATCTATGAGGAGAACCAGCAAGTTTGCAAATTGCTCACTAGTGGAGGCCGTAGATGTAATACTACAAGAGGAGGATGAGACTATTAATGTCAGGGATCCGTTGGAAGCCTGCCTGATGAACCTGGAAAATGTGGATGGTGAGGAGTTGGCAGAGTGGGTCATGGCTCTTGAAGGTCAAGGGTTCTGGAAAAGGGAACCCGAGTTTGAGCCCCTACACTTAGAAGAAAGAACAACACCACCTACGAAACCATCGATAGAGGAGCCACCACAGTTGGACCTGAAGCCACTTCCAACGCATCTCAGGTACGCTTTCTTAGGGCCTAATTCTACTTTACCTGTTATTATATCATCCGGTTTGCTAGTTGTGCAGGTAGAGTAACTCCTACAGGTGTTACAAGAATGTAAGACTGCTATCGGTTGGACCATGGCAGACATAAAGGGTATCAGCCCAGCTTTTTCTATGCACAAGATTCTCTTGGAAGAAGGGCACAAACCTTCTAGAGAACATCACGAAGGCTGAACCCGAATATGAAAGAGGTGGTGAAGAAGAAAGTGATCAAATGGTTAGATGCGGGTATCATCTTCCCCGATCTCTAACAGCTATTGGGTCAGCCCTGTTCAGTCATCAGTGTGTGCCGAAGAGGGAGGAATGACGGTCATCAAAATGAGAGTACGAGTTGATCTCGACTCGTACTGTCACGGGATGGCGAATTTGCATGGATTATTGGAATTGACACAGCACCGGAGGACCATTTCCCTGCCATTCGATTGACCA
>NC_031989.1:1882382-1884352 GCF_001879085.1 Nicotiana attenuata
TTTGTCATATTTCTCCTTCAGCTGACGGATAGAAGTGGCCCGTTCCCCTGCATCCTTGGCTATCTTGGCTCGAGCATTTGCTAACTCCTTTTCAGTCCTTTGTAACTCATCCTCAAAATCATGTGCCTTCTGGGTAAGGTTGTAGATGAGCGTTTCGTCTTTTCTACTCCTGCCCGGGTTGTCAATTGCTATTTTCATTTTCTGGATCTGGGCTTTGAGAGCTTCATTCTCTTGGATCAATCTTTTTTTCTCACCTTCGGTTTCCTGAGCCTGAAGATCATTGTTGAATTCCATATTTCTCAGTTTTTCTTTCAAAGCATGAATCTCAGCTTGATACGCCTTTTCCTTTTCTCCCCATACCAATCTTTCTTGGATTTTTTCATCAAAGGCTTGAACATGAGGTCTTTTGGCGGGTCTCTCAGAATCGGGTTCTGGCTCGGTGTTCACACAGGACCTCTTCTCAAACCAAGCAGCATAGTCTGGATCCACTTCTCCTTTTGCGATATCCGGTACCTGAGTGCCATTTTTTAGATACCGACAGCTGTTCCAATCCTACTGAACTAAAGCCTCGGGCAATGCAGCTTCCGGATGTAGCTCTATGACTTGAGTACTTAGATCTTCGTCTTCGGGCACAATCTGATACCGTCCTAATTGTCTCAAGACCCTCTGCGGGGTGTATGGCTGAATACTCCTTACACCCATTATCCTCAGGTAGCCTTTGGTTGCAGTCATGTATATAGCCTCCGTCTTTGGGAGCCATCCTATGGACCACTCAATTTGACTCGCTTTGAGAGCTTTCAAATGAGACACCCATGCTTCAAACCCTTCCGGCACATTGTAATCCTTGACCCTCTCTTCATAACTGGTGATGAAGTTATTTGGGCTCGAGCCATAACTCATGAATCTGGCATGGTGGCGAAGATGCTCGATCATCCACATTTGTAGAAGGATATTGCAACCTTCGAAGAACTGGGCCCCGGCTTTGCACAAAGTTAATGCACGATAAATATCCGCCAATATCAACAGGGCAAGTGTATGATCTTTCATGGTAGTGAGGATTTGTGCAATTCTAGCCATACGTATATCCACTGTCCCCTTTTCATTTGGAAAAACCATTATCCCCAAAAATGCCACGATAAATGCAAACCAGCGATGAAGTTGCCAAAGACCCTTATCTTATTTGTTGCACAACCCTTTTTCATGTGCCTCAAAACCAGAAGAGTGCCCAAACCTGAAGTACAAAAAGTGGAAAGCACAACACCCTTCGCTTACACGGTTCTTGCTTGTCTGTTTACTGATTTTCAGGAGGTCAAAAAACTTGTGCACTGACGGAGCCCTTGGAAATATAAGTTGTTGCTTCCTCAAATCTCGTCCAAACTCAATGTACCCGGCTATTTCCTCCAAAGTAGGGGTAATCTCAAAGTCTGAGAAGCGAAAAACATTACGAGCAGGGTCCCAGAAAGTTATCATAGCCTTGATCAGATCGTCTCGTGGTTTGATCTCCCAAATGTCTATAAGAGCGCCCAATTGTTTTCTTACCCATTTCTGACCATCTTGATCCAAATCATTCCACCACATGCGCAAATGTATTCGAGCCTGCCCCCTGACCACTTCTGGCGGATCTTGGATAATATTCATTTGTTCCTGTAGAAAGGTGGGGTTAGGGTTGACTCTAATGGACCTTTTTTGAAAGAAAGTTTCTAGTTTTAAAACAAAAGACCATGATCCCTTACTCGATATGCCAATTTTAGACAAAAGTCTAGCTTTGCAAATATGGCCCCTTCCCAATTCCACATGAATTTTGAGGCCGGGAAAGGCTTATTTTGTGACACTTCTCAACTTTGCCCATTCGATTACGAGGATAGCCCTTCGACAACGGAAGAATATTCTAAGGCTATCTCGGTAAGAATGGTTTAAAACACTACCGACACTGAATCGGCTTATTTTGACTGACTGCATTGTTTGACTCC